>NW_006921593.1:28743987-28760687 GCF_000298275.1 Orycteropus afer afer
GACAGACAAGTTTGTCCTGCTGTTGGAGACCTCTCATATCACCCCCACCTGGGTCCCTGTGGCTGACTGTTCCTCTGTCTGGCTTCCTGGCTTTTAATCTCCTTTCTCCTGTTCTTCTGGCGTGCTTCTTTGGGCGTCCCTGAGTTGTCTCTCCTCACCTGTATCCCTGGGGTTGGCTGCTCTTCTGTCCTGGTTCAAGGCTTTTATCTCCTTTCTCCTGCTCTTCTGGCCTGCTACTCTGGGCTTCCCTGTGTTGTCTCTCCTCACCTAATCCCTTCGGCTGACTGCTCTTCTGTCCGGGTTCAAGGCTTTTATCCCCTTTCTCCTGCTCTTCCGGCCTGCTACTCTGGGCATCCCTGTGTTGTCTCTCCTCACCTGTAACCCTGGGTCTGTGTCTATAGAATCCTTCAATATCGTAACTTGAGGCTTGAATTTTTTCTTCAGTTCTTTCAGCTTGAGAATCCTTACTGACAAGAATTGAAAAGAATGCTTTTTGCCATATCAATAGCTGCATACCAAGGGCTAAAATGTGTATTGTTCTGTTTTAACAACTCCATCACATTTGGCACATGGGCTGCAACTGAGACTGTTAGGTTGTTATACATCATGATCGAGCAGTGTTTTGCAGACGATACAGGTGAATTGAAGGGGGCCGTATAATGGGCAGCACTCTATATCACTTCAGTTTTGAGGTCAGTGCTAATCCTTGCAATTCCACTATTTTGTCTGGGGCTGGCAATTATCAGGGTCTCTACTTTGCTTTTGCTACCACATAGATTTTATTCCACAGGCCAGTGAACTAATGAGGGTTCTGCCAATTGCTAAGTGTAGCCATCCTAATTATGTACATGGAGACTGGAGAAATGACCACAAGTTGGGTCCATGAAACCAATGGACCCACTATGAGAAACTGTTACAACAGCCTTCTTGGAAGATAGGGAGATGAGTGGAAACAGCCTGGTAGCAGCAACTCATAAGACTCTCATGCACTCATGTTCCAGGAGGATCACAAAGCGCTCTGCCAAGACTTAGATCAGATCAGCTACAGTTAAGCCTTGCCTGCATGGCCTCTGTAGAAACATGCAAAGCTAACAGAGTGTTGTTTTGATTCTCTATGCTGCTATAACAGAAATACCACTAGTAGATGACTTTAACAAACTGGGATTTATTCCCTTACAGTTTAGGAGGCTAGAAGTCTGAGTTCAAAGTGCCAGCTCTAGGGGATGGGAGAGGGCCTTT
The DNA here is from genome assembly GCF_000298275.1 of Orycteropus afer afer. Taxonomy (NCBI): domain Eukaryota; kingdom Metazoa; phylum Chordata; class Mammalia; order Tubulidentata; family Orycteropodidae; genus Orycteropus; species Orycteropus afer. Next base: position 28,745,227 of record NW_006921593.1, read on the forward strand.
AACCTTAGGCTTCAGCTCTGCCTCTTTCTTGGTCCTGGCCCACTGGAGCTGGCGGCATCTCTTAACTCAGGCAGCTGCTGGCTACTGGGGCTGACAAACCCAAGGTTGACAAGTAAAATGGCACAGTCCCAAGATTATCAGGCAATGTGGCAGGCCACTAGTTCGAATCCAGAAACAGTTCCAAGATCAGCAGGCCACATGGCAGACTGCTGAAGGGAAGCCTTGGTTAAATGCAGGGTCCAAATGTGCCAAAAAGCTAGAGACCTTGCTCAAAGTTTCTTTTTATACACTGGAAGCAGACTCCATATCTAAGGCAGCTACTCAGCTGCTCACAGGTGATTCCACCATGGAGTTGATTACCAGCCTCATCATGGGGAATAACTACATCCAGCTCCCCAGTCACTCAAAACCAGGCCCAGCCAACTTGACACAACTTTAACCACCTCAAGTGTCATGGCAGAGCCGTCCCCAACAGAACCAGGAATTGGCAGAGGTTTTAAGGCCCAAGAGAGGAATGCTTCTACCAGTAGAACCAATTATGTTTGCATGAATTGGAAGTTGGAAATGCTATGTGGCTACTGGGTAAAAAGTTAAAAAAAAAAAAAAATTTTATATATATATATACATATATATAAAATCAGTGACAAAATATACAAATAACAGTAGCTTTCTATAGTAGGAAAAAGCCAGTAATAAAATACAATGGGAAAAAGATAATTTCACAGTGACAACCAAAAGTAGAAAATTGTTGCTAGGTGCTGTCGAGTTGGCTCTGACTCACAGCAACCCTACCTACAACAGAACCAACCACTGCCCAGTCCTGTGCCAGCCTCACAATCCTTGCTATGCCTGAGCCCATCGTTGCAGCCACTGTGTCAACCCATCTCGTTGAGGGCCTTCTCCTTTTTCACTGACCCTCACGACGCAAATAAATAAACATAAAAAGAAAAAGAAAATACCATGGCTTGGGTTAGGCACACCTTAGTCTTCAAAGAGACATCTTTGTTCTTCAGCAATTTAAAGAAGGCTTTTGCAGCAGATTTGCCCAGTGCAATACTTCCATTGGTATTGATCGTGGAACCAAGGAGTAAAAAGAAATCATTAAGTCCTGCTGTGTGGGGAGGAGATCAGGAGAGGAAAATTTTACTGAAGAGCCTATTGGAAGATTAGATAAACAGAAAGACATAATATGAAGCTTCATGGAAAGATTTATTATTTTCAGTGGTAAATATTACTTCAAGTTAATCATGAAAACAGCTTGACAAGATAATTACAAATTTTAAATTTTAATTACAAATTTATTGTATTTTTGGTGAAAGGATACACAGCAAGACAGGTTCCTATTTAACAATTTCTATACATAGCCCTCGGCAACATTAGTTATATTCTTCAGGGTGTAACATTCACTAGTTGTTTCACTTCCATTAACTTAGTCACACTGCCCACCAACCTTCTCTTCTATGCTGTAGAGTAACTGTTGTCCATTTAGTTCGAAATTTTGTGAAAAATAAATGAGCAGAAATAGCACCAAAAAAAAAAAAGTTTGAAAAAGAAGTGTGCTGTATGATGGTACCAGAATGAACACATTTGTCCTGGAGAGATTGATTACAGCCAGAATGCTCCTTCGAAGTCAGAATGGAGAAACTTCGTCTTACTTACTTTGGAGACATGTCACCAGGAGGGACCAATCACTGGAGAAAGGCAGCATACTTGATAAAGTAGAGAGTCAGCAAAAAAGAGGAAGACTTGCAATGAGAAGTGTTGAGTAGCTGCAACAACTGGCTCAAACATACCTACCGTTGTGCGGATGACGCAGGATCGGGCAAGCTTTTGCTCTGTTGTACATAAGGTTGCCATGAGTCGGAGCTGACTTGATGGCACCTAACATCAACATGATGATGTTTGCCCCAGAACAGGCAAAGCGATCAGTGGGACCACAGGTAAGTCATCCAGTGGCTGCTGGTGGCTCTCATTGGAGCAACAGAAATCAGTGACTATAATGGAGAAATGGGTTCATACTGGTAACCGCTTGCATTTGTTGTTTACTGAATGGCAAAAAGAAGTTTGAAATTCTTCTCAAAGTCGGCCTCTAGTTGAAGTCCCAGCCTGACGGATTCATGGTCCTAAAAAAGCAAAGACAAAACCAACAATGGCTGTTGTCAATAAGCTTCAATTCTCCTGTCCCCGATCACCTGGAGCCTCACACCATACGGTTCTAAATGTTAAGTGAGAATTAATCCAAATGAGAGGACCTTATGTTTCCTGACAGCTTGATGATTTTTTGTGTCTGGAAGTTAGAGAAACAATATATTGCAGTTAATTTCTGATCAAAACTTTACTGATTGCTTTAATTTTTCAACGCAGCACACATTGTAATAATATATTAGTACAGAACTGGCTAAAGCAGATGACCGGTGACTCCTTTTTCCTTCACTCTCCTCCCTCTACTTAATCCTTGTTCATGTTTGGAACTACCACTAGGAAAGCCAGCTGGAAGGAAACGCACAACTTTGAAACTTATGAAATTTAATTTGGTATCTTCCTTTAGAGAAAGGAAGCACTTGAAAGGAGTATTCTACTTTCTGTGCAAGGGAGTAAGTTGGCCACCTACTATTCTCTGTGGGAGGAAATTGACTATTTAGAAGTGAATAAACTCTCTGAACTCCTAGGGGGAATATTTGCAATGGCACTTTCTAGTTTATTAAGGAGCTCTGGTGGCGTAGTCCCTAAAGCATTTGACTGCTAACCAGAAGGTTGGCGGTTAAAATCCACCAGCCACTCCGCGGGAGGAAGACTGGGCAACCTACTTCGGTAAAGATTTACCACCTCGGAAACTCAAAGGGGGTCACTGTGAGTCAGAATCCACTCGATGGCAGTGAGTTTGGTTTTCTTTGGTTTCTTATTATTTTCCTCCATGGATTGGAAGGCTTTTGGTAGACTTCTAGAAGGTTTACTTGTGTGTGCTTGCCACATGATCAGGAAAATGGTATAATTTTTCCAATACAAGAAGATGAAAGGTGAAGGAACTGAACTGAAGGAGAAAGATGTGGAAGCAGGGAAAGGCACTTACCCTGTAATATGTCCTGTCGTTGTGAAAGGTGAGGCGCACGTCTTGCACAAACTCTTCTACTCGGTGGTAATGCTCCTCCTTCAGCCTCTTCTTGATTTTGTCCAACCACGTGGGTTCCCTCTGGCCCTGGCAACTCTGTCTACTCTGTGGACGAAAACACCAGAGGGAGGGCTATTAGCGTAGTTCAAGGTCTCCCTTCCACAGATCCCCACCAGTAAGGCAAAGACAACAGCAGCTTATATCTGTGGGATTCAGATGAAAAATTCCACAAACACCAGGTTCAGGGTTTCTTGTTGTTACTTACATAATATAGTTCTCTATCAAGAAAGAGTCTTTTTGAACAGCAATAGACCTTCACAAGGAGGAACTCACATTTCTGCAAAAGATGAAGGAGGCTTTAAGTGAGAAGTAGCTTGGAGAGAATGAGCCCATAGCCATGCCCAGATGGAACCCATGAGTCAAACCCACCATGCAGCAGGTTGAAACACACGTGTCATGGGGAGGTTCTTTGGGATGGGTGTTAGGCCACTGTGATCTCAGCATTGCCTGAGCTAGCAGGCTGCCTTGGACCCCATTCCTCCAGCCCCGGGCAAGATTCTGTCCCTTCTCTCATGCAAAGAGAACTGAGAAGTTTCCAGTTCACGTTTCCACTCACCAGCTTTTCCTCAGGCAGCATCTGCCTCTTTAGAATCTCAGATTCCTGATGACTCGGTTGGCTTTCCAGGCACCTTGCCTGAACAGCCTTTATCTCGCAGAAGATGCAACTCCATGGATCCCTGAAAGGTCAGGGATAATACGAGCTGAGGGCAGGTTTTCTGTGAAGCAGCCACTGTTCCTATAGCTGCTAATGTCCTCTGTTTAAGAAGCTGGTGAGCTTCTCCTTGTAGCCAACTTGGAGGCCCCTCTACACTAGAGCCCCATGTATGGTCAATAACCTAGACGCCCTTCTGCCATCAATTGTGGTAGCAGAGGTGTCAGTCTTTTGAGGGAGGTGCCATGATGAGTGATGAACTCTCATTGACTTTAAAACCTGGGGTCCCATCTGAACCATGATGAGCTTGATGATAATACTTGCTGACTTGAATTGAGTATTGAAAATTGGACCTTAACCACTGGGGTCTTGGGCCTCAGCAAGCCCAATCAGACCATGATAGCATTCAAGAAACCAGCTTGTTTCTCAACTTCTCTGAATAAGCACAGAGCACAAGCTATAAACATCCTCTCCTCTAGCTTTGCCACAGCTGTGATTAGACTGGGCTGCAGCAACTCCTTGGAAAGGAAACCTACACACAGAGTGTCAGATATCTTCCATTTGCCTCTAGATCCATTCTCCACATTTCTCTCCCAGGCTCTCTGCCCTGGGAAGCTCTTGATGATCAGATGGACACGCTGACCCATCCTGTAGGTGTCAGCCAGCCTCTCTCCCTGGCCACCCCAGTGCTTGCTCAAAATGTCCCTGATGCAGAGATGGGGTTCATCAAAAAGCTGATCTGTCTTCTGCTACTGCAGATAGTCCAGGTGGCCAAAAGGAGAAGTTTATGGGAAACCCTAGTGGTACCCTGCCCTAGGAGTTACCAGGCAGCAGGTGGATCACCTAGACTCCTCCCGTTATGGAGGGCAAAAGCTCTGTCCTCTTAGGGATGGACACACTCCTGGTAGAGAGTGTCCTCCCTGTCCACAGATCTCTGTGGCACCACCACTTACAGAATGCTTTCTCAATCACCACATGGCATCCTGCACTCTGTCACCTCTGACCAATGACATGTTTTACAGCAAAGGAAGTGCAGCAGTGGGCTCACACTCACAGAATTCATGGATCTTACCATAAACCTCAGACCCAGAATCAGCTGTCATGATATGGCCTTCTGAAGGCTCATCACAGTGGTCATGTCAGCTCTGTGATCTTCCCAGGAGATGGTGTCTGCTTTAAACCAGCAGCCAGGGAATAAGGTCGCTGCCCCATCAGAACCAAGTGGGGACAGTGGGGGTGACAGCTCTCAAAATTCCACCTAGTGACCCTCCAAGAGTTTTTGCTTCCCATTCATATTCAGACCACTGACTATCTCGGGTCACCCTTCTGGATCCTGACATTTAAGGACCCTGCTCCCTTGGCATCAAGATATGTACAACCAGGGACAGGAACTCTGAAGAGTGAGTGTGCATGGTGGAAGGAGGGGTCCCTCATAAGGAGGAGAGCGAGCGAGCAGGCTGTGCCTCACTAACCTCTCAGCTTCCACAGGCGGGATGTGACAGTGCTCATGAAAGGATCTTGAACAAGCGTCACAGCAGAACAGGTCTCCTCCATCCCGGCACACCGCACATTCATTTGAGTTTTCCGGCTAGAAAGTGAGATAAAGGAAACATCACTTAGATCTGTGAAACTCCAGAAGGTTGACAGGATGGACATCTAGAACACGTTGCCTATGTATACCAAGGTGGACACTGTAAAACTATCTTCCTAAAATATTAAGTAACAACACCAAGAGGTGACTTCAGAAGAAGAAATTCTGGTCTGTAGGGAAGGTCTGGAGGAAGGGCCTGTGTGTCTGGCCAGAAACGTTTTCTTTATGGAAAGAGAGACTGTAACTCAGAAAAGTTAGTTATGAAAAAGGGTGAAGATTCATGGATAGTCTGAGAAATTGATTACACATTTGGCAAAAGCTGGTCCTCAAGGACAGTGCCTTATCTAGTTGTCTCCGCTGCACTGTCTAAATTGATTTGTGAATGGGTGAATTATTGAGAATTTCAGGTGATGGAACAAACGTCTGAGAAATCACTGCATTCTGCTTCCTTGGCTATTGTCTCCCCTTGAGGTGAAGAAAGGGCCTGGGCAGGAGTTCCTAAACTGGAGGCCCTTATACCTGGGGTGGTGCCTTTGGTGTGGAAGAACCACCAATGGTTTCATTTTTCTCTTTCTCTTCTGGAATTCCAATGACACGTAGCTTATTCTTTTTGATGGTATATCCCACATGAACCGTAGGTCTTCTTCATTTTGTTTTGATCTTTTTTCTGACTGATCCCTTTCCAAAGAAGTATTCAGGTATTTGTCTTCAATCTCATTAATTCTGTCTTCCATTGCATCAATTCTACTCCTTTGCCCTTTCAATGTGTTATCTATTTCTGACAATTTAGTATTAATCTTCTGGATTTCTATCTGTAGATTTAGAATCATTTCTAATTTTTCATTTATTTTGTCATTTTGTTCTTATATTTTCTTCCAAAATTCTTCTAGGGGTTAGTCTGTGCTTTCCTTGGTCTGTCTTTTAATGCTTTGAAGATACTAAAATATAATTCTTTTGAATTCCTTACCAGGGAGTTCCAATGCGTCTTCCTCAGGGATGTGTTTTGTGTCCTGATCCCTTGTTTCTCCTGCTTTATCTTGCATCTTTGTGTGGACTATGATACTCTGTTGTCTCTGAGGCATTATGATGTTTTTGTGTTTATATTTACTTGGTGATTATATGTTGGAGTGACTTGCCCACAATTTTCATTTTCTTTGTTTTGTTTGTATGTTATGTATGCAGTCAGGGTACTGTGCTGTGCTCCTCTATTCACTAGCTGACAGCACTTATACACTCATCACCTGTTTCCTTTCCTTGGTCAGCCTCTCGTATGTCCTTGCCGAACCTGGCAAACAGAGCCTGTTCTTAGGTCCCTGGAATCTGAATGAGAATGGTATCACTTTAAAATCCAAAATGGATGCCACTTGTAAACATTCAAAATAGCTGTGCCCTCAGTCACTTTAAATATCCAAAATGGCTGCTATGTGTAAACAATCAACATGGCTGAGCCCTCTGGACAGCAGAAAGTCCACAGCTCAGGTTGTCTCCCTCCTTGCTGTTTCTCTTCCTAGTCGTAGGCCACCAGAGCAGTTGTTCCTGCAGCCCTTGGTGACCAGGATTGATCTTCAGGTCAATTCTTAGGTTCCACCGCCACTTGGAAATATTCAGGCTGTTGGTCTCATCAGAGTAGCTGATAGTCCACAGCTCTGACCGTCTCTGTACTCACTGTTTTTGTTCAGGTTTTTCCACTAGTTGGTGCCTAACCCACTTCGGTATAGTTCCTTTCAAAGCTCAGGGTTCCAGGATTATCTCCTGTATCTCCATCAATTGGTTTTTCTTTTCTTTGTTGAAGAGGGTCTGTGTCACTTGTCTGCCTATTCCTCCGTCTTACCGGAAGTCCTTCCTAGTCTTTTTAGCATGAAATCTGTCCTTTTGTTTAGCAGTCGTTCTCAACCCATTGCACAGTGGAATCACCTGGGGAGGTTTTAAAGTATCCTGATGCCCAGGACCCAACCACCAGGATTTTGATTCAATTCATCCAGGTTGGGGCATAAACCAAACCAAATCTGTTGCCTCTGAGTCCATTCCAACTCACAGCAAGTCTGTTTGGTGCAGGGTAGGACTGATCCATATGGTTTCTTGGCTGTTATCTTTATGGAAGTAGATCACCAGGCCTTACTTCTGCACTGCTGCTGGGTGGGTTTGAACAGATAACCTTTAGATTAGCCCTTGAGTGCAAACCCTTGCACCTCCCAGGGACCCTGGCTTGGGGCGTAGGTACTCATATTTTTAAAAATTCCAGATGATTCTAATGTGAGTCACTAGTGAAGGCTCTGCTTGAAGGTCTAAGGCACTGATTCTCAAAGAGTAGCCCAAACCAGCTGCATCAGCATTGCCTGGAACTTGTTAATGCAAATCCCTGAACCCTACCCCACGTTGCCTGAATCAGAAGCCCAGGGGTTGGGATCCAGTCACTGGTGGTACAGCAAGCTCTCCAGGTAAATACGATGGACAGATTTACAGTGTAGATGGCCCTGGTTTACCCAAACCCAACCCACTGCCTCAAGTCAGTTCTGACTCATAGTGACCCTATAGGACAGGGTAGAACTGCCCCACAGGGTTCCCAAGGCTGTAAGTCTTTGTGGAAGCAGACTGCCTCATCTTTCTCCTGTGGGGCAGCTGGTGGGTTTGAACGTTCAATCTTTTGGTTAAAGCCAAGCACTTTACCAGTGCACCAGCAGGACTCCTTCCCTGGTCTACAGGGTGCTCAATCTGGCTGCACCATCAGGGGAGCTCTGGAAAATCTCAATCCTTAGACCACTGAACTCAGAACCCCTGGGGCTGGGACCCCCAGCTGGTGCTCACGTGCAGCCAAGGCTAGGAGCCCCAGGTTGGAGGAGATGTCTCCTGGGCAAGGGCTGGCGAGTTCCGTGCAGATCTCACCAGCAGCCTACAATGTCTGCCATATGCTGGCTGTAAAATGGGGCGAGGACAGCCTGCCTGGAGCGGTGGCCTCGTCATCTTCACAGAGGGCTTGGCTGTGGCTGTGAGAAATGACCCTCTATGTCCACCTCAGTCCTCATGTGCGTTACACCAACCCAGAGATGAGAGCTGCTAGCCTTCTGAAGGGTCCCACTGGATGGCATCTAGGTCTCGCATGGGCAGAGCATTTGCTGGAAAACCAAAGGCTTGCCGATCCCCCTCTCTGCCGAGGCCTGTGTCAGTGCAGCAGCCCCCCATTCTCTCATGAGAGGCCCCCCTGGAGGTGCACAAAGGGGACCCTGAATCGAACGTCCACCTCACTGAACCAAAGAGTCAAAGTGTAATTCAGCTGAGAGAGGGGAATGTCCATGACATCATGGACTCGAAAGCAGGCCGCCTCATGGTGAGCAGAGAATGGACGGGAGGTAGGGTCAGAATGAATGGGGCACGTGGGGTCACTGGGACAGGAAGTGTGGGGCATGGGGACTTGGCAAGCAGAGAAGGGACAGGTCACGTGAAGTCAGAATGGGTGGGGCACGGAAGGTCAGAGTGGACGGGGCCTGTGGGGTCGGCACGGTTTGCACATCACCAGGTGGCAGTGAAGCCCTCTGGGTACAATGGCTGAGAGTTGCTGATGCTGATGCTTTCTGTCCAAGCAGCTCAGCCCCCGGATGCTCTTGAGATCAGCTCCCACCGCCCCGTAATGACTCACTCCCCTGCACGTACCTGTCTGCAGGCTCCTACAGGACTCCCACCTTGGACTTGCCAGCTTGGCCTGGCCTGTTCTTCCGGCCGATGCTTGTGGCCGCTTCGAGCTCCGCCTGTACCCGGTGTGTTTAGGGCTTTCCCTCCCAAGCTGCCCTCTTACGAATGCTGCTGTTCTCTCTAATTTTCTCCTTCCCTGCCCACTGCTACTTCAGCCTCTGCCTCCAGAGACCCCAACGGTCTAGGGCTCTGACTCCCATACCCACTTGGAGGGCAAATGAGGACATGGGGAGATTCCCTCGGAAACAAATGGGAGAGACCCCAACCCAGAAGGATCTATGTGGTGGGGGGTGCAGGTGATGTTCTTTGCTCACCACACATAGCAACGTACCCTGAATGGAGTCAGCATGTTTCAAGACAAAGCAGTAATGGCACAATGTACCCAGGGGATCCCCGGATTGTTCTGGGTGGGGCTGGAGTTATACTTACATAAGGGTCAATGACGTCCTTGGGGGAGTCCAGTCTTCTCTGTTGAAAGGAGAGAAAGACCGAGTGACAATATTGAGTGTGATTTTCACATTAACTACATATCTGAGCAGGCTTCTTTGTTCAAGGGCTCCATGCCATGGCCCTCCTTTGTTTCCTACCTGCGTTTAAGGCCTGTACATGGATCTAGAGGATAAGAAGCACTAAATTATGTGTGTGTTTGGTGGGACCAAAGGGCCTGTCCTGAAAGGAAGTTTTTCCAGGTCAGCAGCCTCTCGCTGAGGGTATACCTGCCCCATCCCTCTATTCCCTAAAGAGTCATCTCCTTAAAGGGGAAGAAATTTCCCCTGAAAAACATTCATGTGTGAGTGTGGGTATGAGTGTGAGCGTGGGTATGAGTGTGAGTGTGTATGTATGTGTGTGTGAGAGTGTGTGTATGTGCGTGTGAGTGTGTGTGTGCAGTGGGAAGGAGAGGAAAGACACACAAGGGAGAGAATGTGCTTTTTGTCACTTGCTTCACCAGATGACATATGGCTACACATGCATCCCAAGTGACCGTGGGACATTTCCTGGGAGACCTTTGCTGCACTCTTGTTTTATTAAAGCTAGAAGGTGGTGTTCACGTTGAAGTTGCTATGGCGACAGTCCTTACAGATACTGCACGTTTCAAAACCACGCCTGCTTCTCCCGCTCAGCACCGTTTTCAATGCTCAGCTGCAAGGTGGGGTGGCATCCAGGTCTTTTCCTAAAGCACATGCCCAAGGTCAGCTCGGCTTAGGATCTATTTTTAAGGGTTGTTCCCACCTCTGACTCAACATTTGTTCACTCAGAGCGCTCCTGGCCTTGTATCCATAAAGCGCTCCGATGCAGCAGCTGTGAAAGCCCCTCATTACAAAGTGGAGATGTGTTCTAACTTGTCGATTTATCATCAGGCTACAGATACAGAAAATCAGCAAGATGGCAAATGAGGTGTGGTGGACGGTCCTGTGATAATCACCCTTTGTCTTGTTCGTGGCGGGACTGGTAGAGATCCATTCTGGAAGAAAAAAGACATGCATGCTATGCTGAGTGTTTGCTTCTACTGAGAGTGGTGCTCCCAGCAGCCACTCTACAGAAGGAAGATGGGGCAATCTACTTCCGTAATGATTTACGGCCTCAGAAACCCCAAGGGCGTCTCTATGAGTCAGAATGGACTCCATGGCATTGAGTTTGGTTTTGGTTTTTATTTTTGGATGTCCTGCTGTCAACTCGCACTTAAGCTGTTTGCATGGAAAGCAACCTCCCTCTCCACATCTGTGACCTGCTACCTCTGTTCTCCACACTCAGCTCTCAGAACTGTCTCGTGTTCCTTACCAGATCTTGCCAGGCTTTCCTTCGCAAACTTTTCCATACTCATCACTTCCTTTCTATTCCCTGACTACTGCTCTAGCATGTGTCCTTAGAACCTTCTCTACCAGGGTTTCCACCGGCTAGGACTGTTCCACCGGCTGGAGCTTATATATACCAGGCCTAGTCCGTGGGCATGCACCCCATCAGTGGGTGAGTGGCAGGTGTCAGACACCGTCAGTGGCCTTGGGCACACAAAGGTGTCCAGGTTCTTGGGGAGAAAGGTGAGACTAGCAGGCACGTGATGGATTAGGCTGATTAAGTGTGAACCGTGCTCCCATAGAGTGCTTTGGGAGCCAGAGATGGGTGAGTTTTTGAGGACTTCAGGATGAAGATAACATTTGAGCCAGGCCTTGCAGCTAGAGTGGGGATGGATCGGGCAGAAAAGTGGGGAAGGCCATTTCCGGTTGTCTGCGTGCAGGCACCTAACCTCCAATGTGTGTCCTAAGATCACAAAAACCTTTCTAAAGCACTGTTTGCACAACCCTGTTCTAACCTCCAGCAAGGTTCTTCACACTGTAGTTCGTCCGACTACAGGAAGGGTTCAGACTCTTTGTCTGCCCTCAAGACCTCATCAGCCACCCAGCCTATGCAGCAAGCCTCATTCCCCGCAACCAGTTGACAAACTGTGGGTGGGTGTCATGCCATCCATTTTATGTAGAATGCCCTGTTTCCATGTTCTTGCCCATCAGAACTGGTCTTCTTTTAAGACCTGGCTCAGTGTAAACTATTCCATGTAACTGCCCTCAACCTCAAAGCCAGACACAGCCTTTCCCTCCCCTGAGCCGCTGTGTCTTTCCTGATGGTGCCTCTTTCATCCCTGATATGTGGGCCTGTCCTGTGGCTACGAACGTGCAGGCTCCTTCTCAGAGGAGTGGCATGCAGGGACAGGGCTTACACCTTGCACAACTTTGTGGCTTTAAATGCAGCCCAATAAATATTTGCTGAGCAAAGAGCTAATGTTTTACTGATAGAGTGGCCCAAGGAAGGCCCTCGGAGTGTGACGGAAAGAGCACTGGACTGGAAATCAGAGGAAAAAGTATCATCTACTGAGACCACGGTCCCCGCTCTGTCCACATCTGGGGCTTAAGATGACGCCCAAAGGAGGTGTTTTAAAATGCAGTCGATTTATGTTTTCTTTCAAGAATGAATCTGAGGTGGCTTCTCCAAAGAAGGAGGTCTTGGGTGGTGCAGGGAATCACGTGTTTGGCTGCTAATGGAAAGGTGGGGGGTTCGAGTCCACCCAGAGGCACTTCAGAAGAAGAGCTTGGCTTTTCTTTTTCTCAGTTGATTAGCGGCAGAGTCAAGACCACAATTTATTGTCCTGTTCTCAAAAGGCTGAGAGTTCAACGCACATAGGAAATTCGTGTACAAAACAAGCCTGCCATGAGAATGCCACATGGAACGTCAGTAACAAAGCAGGAGTCACTGGGTGGTGCGAATGGTTAACACGCTCAGCTACTGACCCAAAGGTTGGAAGTTCAATTCCATTCAGAAGCGCCTTTGAAAAAAGGCCTGGCAACAAACAGCTGAAAAGTCAGCCACCGAAAACGCCCCGGAGCACAGTTCTACTTTGCAGCTCATGGGTCGCCATGAGTGGGAGTGGACTCAGTGGCAGCTGGGGGGTGACCTAAGGAAGGGGGTCAGGCGTGGGTGAGTGGTGACAGCCAAGCCCTCGCTTGACGCCTCTTGTTGTAGGGGTACCTTCATCAGGCGCTGCAGGGGCCATCCGCCGCAGCGCACGCTCAACTTCCAGTTCTTCCATCTCTCGCGTCCGCCTTCAATCTCGAATTCCCTGCCGGTGAACCACTTTCCGTCTTCAGTCTGTATGCACTTCTCTGAGGTCCCTGCAAGGCCAAGACAAGCTGAGTCCCTTGGGCCCAAGGGCGGGGCTCCAACGGCCTCTCCCTACACTGGACCCGGAGCTGCCCAACGCGAGCTCAGGGTCAGAGGCAGGAGTCTCCATGAGTGCAGTTCCACTCTGACCCACAAGGGATCTCCAGGAGCAGGGGCGCCACCCGGAGGGCTGGTGTGGTAAAGAGTGAGCGGGATTCTTTCCTCTCCCTTCTCTGAGACCAGACTAGAGTCAGGCTGAGGTTCAGGGGAGCAGATAAGGCGCACAGCCCTCGTGTTCCCAGGTGGGTATGGAGGCCCTCACCACATCCACATCTGCATCCTCTGTGCCACATTTTCCATCCAGCTAATGGGACCCAAACTCACTGAAACTCACTGCCATCCAGTCAATTTGACTCCTAGCGACCCCTCCTTGGGTTTCTGAGGCAGTATCACTACGGAAGTAGATCGCCCAATCTTCCTTCTGAGGGGTGGCTGGTGGGTTTGAACCGTCAGCCTTCTGGTTAGCAGTCAAGTGCCTTAGGCACTATACCACCAGAACTCCCAATGGGAACCAAGCCATCCTCATATTTTGAACTCAAGGATATTTTATGTGAAAAGTAATCATGGAAATGTGATGCAGTGGAAAACATTGAATTACATATATACTATATAGGCATAAGGTGTTCTGGTGGTGTAGTGGTAAGACATTTGGCTGCTAACCGGAGGTCGATGGTTGAAATCCACCAGTTGCTCAGTGGGAGGAAGCTGAGGTAATCTACTTCTGTGAAGATTTACAGCCTTGGAAATCCAGTGGGGGTTGCTATGAGTCAGAATCTACTTGATGGCAGTGTGTCTATAGTAATAGGGCAAACGTTTATACCTGTTGGTACCAAAGAATTGTGCTTTGGGAGGGGCCCAGTCATGACAGACAAACATTTCTACTGGGCTTTAGCAATGGTAGTTTACAAAGTATTTTGTTGTTGTTGTTGTTATGTGCTGTCGAGTCAGACCTGACTCATAGCGACCCCTCCTTGGGTTTCCACATCTATCTATCTCATTTTTTCTCATAACGATAGGGGGAGGCCGGTTTTATTATCATTTCCATTTGGTGGAAGAGGAAGTTCGGGGTCAGAAGGACCAAGAAGCTTGCCCCAGATGACACAGACACTCCTGCTGGAGCTGAAACCTGAGTCGGGTCTTCTGAGTTTAAAGCCTAGGCCCTTTCGCTTAGCACGAGTCTGTAGAGATGCCATGGGGGCTGAAGGCTGTTGTTGAATTTCTTGGACATGCACATCTTCCAGCAACATGTTGAAATGTTGGCCCTTGCACTGGGTCTGTTCGGGCACCTCCGAGTACCCATGGTAACAAGTTCCCTGAATGTCCCTGTGGATCATTTTCAGTGTGGGGAGGCAGAATGGCCTGCTGGGCTAATGTTTCATGGATTTGGAAGGTGTGAATGTACTACCGTTCCTTCTCCAGCCGTCCTGGGATGCTGTGCAGAAATGAGTTAACAGATGGTGTATAAATTTGAGAAGCAGTTGAGTTAACTGGTCTTCCTTGGTGGATTTAGAGGGTGGTAAAATGTAATGTAATGTAATAGGAGCTATGGTGGTGTAGTGCCTAAGGCATCTGACTGCTAAACAGAAGGCTGGGGTTCAAACCCACCAGCCACTCCTCGGAAGGAAGGTTGGGCCATCTACTTCCACAGAGTTACTGCCTCAGAAACCCAAGGAGGGGTTGCCATGAGTTAGATCCGATGGTGAGTGAAATGCAACGAGGATGAAGAATTAATGCTCCTGGAAGAAGCTCTTGTCTCACAGCAATGCAGCATTGGTGGGTAAGTCCCAGCTTCCTCGCTCTCAGTTAGGCTAACTCTGCAAACAGGTTCTACGTCATTTCCCAGAGCTCCCTGGGAGCTTGGTAATGTTCACGGCATTGCCTTCATTGCCTTCCCTCTTTCACTCACTCTCTCTCCTATTGGTGTCTCCTGGAATTCCTTCCCAAATAAACTGTGTGCACTTGGGGGTGGTGGTGGCAGTAAACTAACAAAAACAGGTTGGAGACTACTGTCCTTTGAAAGGTCTGCTTGCAAGGTTGGCCCTTGGCCGACATCTGGGAACTTGGATTTTAGGTGGGGTCCCACCAGCCTCAGAATTGACAAGAATGTGGACTGTGCCCAAAGTGTGCGTACAAATAATATGGTTTATGAGGAATACCTGCTTTCATTCTGGAAGTCTGGAATTATGAGATGAGCTGGGTAGAGTGGCCATGAATCGTCTCCAAGGGAACCAACAACAACAGGTAGAGGGTGCCTCTATGTGATTAACGGCTGATGAGAACCCTGGACTCCTAGGTTCAGGCCACCTTGCCTAGCAGACAGCATTTCACACGTGTTGCCACAATTTGTTGCTGGAGGAGTTTAGCACAGCCCGTCTGCCTCCACAGAGCGCTGGTGGCACAGTAGTTAAGGCATTTGGATACTGACCAAAAGGTCGGTAGTTTGAACTCACCAGCTACTCCATACGAGAAAGATGAGGCAGTCTGCTTTTGTAAAGATTTACAGCCTTGAAAACCCTATGGGGGCATGTGTTAGATTGGGTTCTCTAGAGAAACACAAAAACCAACAAAGCATATATATATATATATATATATATAGAGAGAGAGAGAGAGAGAGAGAGAGAGAGAAATTTATCTTAGGAAAATGGCTCACAAAC
>NW_006921593.1:28761263-28853479 GCF_000298275.1 Orycteropus afer afer
AGGACTCTTGGAAGTTTGTATGCCTGGCTCCTCTGAACTTTACCCCCTCCTCCTTTTCGCTCTGCTAATCTTGCTTTGCATCCTTTAACCTTAATAAATCATGGCCATGAGTGCGATGCATGCTGGGTCCCATAAGGCCTCCAGGTGAGTCACTCACCTGAGAGGATTATGGGCACCCCTGATAAAAGTACCTGCTCCCCAAACAATATGCGATTGACATGACTTTATTTTTTCCCAGTCAAAAAGAATGGAAGACGGAGAAGCCCACCTTGTTTCAGCTTCTCCTTATATAGAATCCCCTTCATCTGACCACAGGTCACAGTAAGTTCAGGAGACAGAAAATCCATACTTTTGTCTCTGGGAATTCTTGGGCCTGAAAGAGAACATATTTCCAATGTATCTCCTATAACCATGCCTTGTCTCTCCCCAGACATTTTGAGACCCTTCTCCTATAATTTAAAATGTATTGGGGTGATTTAGCCCATGAATTAGTTACACCTCAAAATCTTTTTTTTTTTTTTTTTTATGGCAGATTAGATGCATATGATGGTTTTCTCCACTCTTACCCTGTAGATGCTATACAAAAACCTCTGTGGAAGCAACTGCTTCCCAAAGTAGTTGGCCATCACCACCACTTCCACAATGACGTTCCTCCTGATGTTTTGAAGGGAATTTCTAGGCGTCCTATTGTTTTACAGCATGGGGATGAAGAATAAAATCTTGGACTTGAGTCTTATCTTCTCATCGAGGCATTTACTGGGGGAGTGGCACGTAGGCTGGCAGTGGGCGCCTGACGGGGCCAGTAGTGTCTGCCTTCCCACCTTGCTCTCCACTCTGCTCCCCTTCTTCTCTCCTTCATGTAGACTTTCTCTTTCAGCAAAAGGGAGGCTCAGAGGGCCTCCAGGAGAAACTGAAAATTGCTCAGGGTGAGGGCTTCTGCACAGCCTTTGAGTGGGGGCCAATACCGAAGCAGGTATTGATGATCTTAAGGTGGACGTCAGCAGCAGGAGCCAACGCTGAGGGAGATCCACAGCATCCATGGGCCATGCTAGATCCATACTCCCTGTTTGCTCTGGGATGGGGAGGACGGGTGGTCCATGGTCCTTCCAGAGTCCAGCTTAGAATAGGACATTAGAGCTGGGGTGGGCCAGGCAGGGCAGTCAGTCTATCCCTTTACGGATGGAGAGATGGAATGAGGCATAAAAGGTCAAATGACAGACTGAAGTCACACAGTCCAAGGAGGTATAAGAATGAGAACACAGGTCTTGTATTATGACCCAGGACCGCGCCCCTCTCCCCAAACCTCCCCCAGGAGAACCTGTGGTAAGAGAAGGGTCAGCTAAGTGTTGTGTGAATGATCCACTTGATACGTTTTTCTTTAAATTTCTCTCCTCAACAGCTATCAGTTCAGTTAAGGGAGCACTGTACAGGCCCAAGGAGGCCTGGGGTCTCCCAAAATATCAACCAACAAATCTGGGGTGGGTGCTATCCCTTCTGCCCTGTAGTCAGAGTTCCTTGAGGCTGACCCTTGGGACCCGTGGTACCCATGGATGGCAACAAAGGAAACAGATTTATCAGTCAGAACCCAGCCTACAGGATGAGAATTTAGATGCTTAATTGTTAAAAGTATATTAATGACTTCTTTTAACCTCTTTTTCGCCTTCTTTTCAAAGGTCCAAGGTTGACTGTCTTTTTTCCTGAGAAAGCAGAAAAATAACACAGAGTTTCCTTGCTTATAACATTGCTTAACAGTATTTTACAAAAATATCATTCAAATGTAACTTTTCAGGACCTGGTCTAATACATAAAGGAAGAGATCAGATGCCTAGATATTTACTGTCTGGTCCTTTTCGGTAAATCAGTTTTGTGGGCCATAGTCTCTGTTATAACTACTCAGTTCTGCTGCTGTAGCGTGAAAACAACCACAGACAATCTCTAAATGAACAGAGGGGGCCGTCTTCCAATAAAACTTTATTGCAAACCAGTCAGCAGGCTGGGTTTGGCCTGCAGTAAATAGTTTGCTGACTTCCGGCCTAGACTCAGTTACAAAGCTGATTCTTAACCGAGATGCATCCTATCTTTCTTTTACTAATACTCCAAGTAAATTTAAAGCAGTGTTTTACCTATTTCCCAAGCAACAAGGTGAGAATCATAATGAAATTGAACATATTATTGAGGGCTTACTGTGTACTAGGAACTATTCTTAGACTTTTGTCTCTATTAACTTACTTTATCATTAGGAAAGAAATCTATCAAACAGGTGCTAATATTATCCTCATTTTACACTAGAGGAAACATGCTCTGAGATGAAAACACAAATTTGATAAAGTTCTCCTTTGGTGAAAAGACAGATACCGATGGCAGTAATATAAGGTCCCAAGGCGGATCTGAGGATGGGCTCTCCAGCTCACACAGCTGCCACAAACAGACTTGAATGCAAATTTGTTGGGCTGAAATCACGGAGAAAATGATCAAGGACTTTAACACTAATGCAATGAAGACCACCCAAGGGGAATTTATAGAAATTGAGGCCAAAGACTGAAAGCTGTAGAGTTAGAGACTACACAAAAGAATTGACTTAAGGAATATTGTAAGAGATTTTATGTGTTGATGAAAAGCCCAACCCCACTGCTATTAGTTGATTTCAACTCATAGCAACCCTATAGGACAGAGTAGAACTGCCCCGTAGGGTTTCCAGCCCAGTAAATCCTTATGGAACCAGACTGCCTCATCTTTCTTCTGCGGAACAGCTGGGGATTTCGAACTGCCAAACTTTTGGTTAGCAGCTGAGTGTTTAAACCATTGCACAACCAGAACTCCTTATGTGTTGATTAAGTATGTCCAAAAGAAGAAAGAGTCACATCCTTGTGCATGTTGAGGTTGTTCATCACTCAAACACGCTTGGCTTTTGAAGTCAGGACCAAGTGTGTGCCCTTTCCTTGTAAAGTCCTATGTCCATCATTCTGTGCCCATGGTTGACATCAGGGGAGCTGCCTTGAGGAGAGCAGGTTGAAAAGGAAATCTTCAGACACTCATTCATGAGTGACATTTCCTTTGAGAAGATTATGACCAGATTAGGCTGGAAGGGAATCTTTCCTTCCAGCAAATGCAAAGAGGTCTTAAACCAGTCCAGTTGCCGCTAAGTTTTGACTCTGGCTCATGACGAGCCCATCTGTGTCAGAGTGCTCCATCGGTTTTTCATGGCTGATATTTTGGAAGCAGAGTGACAGGTCTTTCTTCCAAAGCACCTCTGAGTGGACTCAAGCCTCCAGCCTATCAGTTAGAAGTTGAGTGTGTTAACCATTTGTATGGCCATTGCATAGTGATTACTCTGAGAATTTTCTTTTAACCTCTTCAAGATCAAAATGGCCCCATGAGACATATATTGACGACAAGAGGAATTGTATTCCAAAAGTAAGCGTGTTCTACCCTGCAAGGTATTCCCTTGAGAAGGTTTATCTCAATAGTTTGGAGGTACATTGGGAGGTGAGATTGCCAAAGGCACATAAAGGAATCACGGGCTTGACTGTTGATACTACAGGCTTGAGAGAAACAAGTAAAATGGGAAAAATGTAGACCTTAAGGAAGTAGATAAAGTATTAATACTCCTTGCTCATCTCTCAGAGACTAGTTGCCACAGATTGAGCATTTTCTAGAACATGATTGGGCCAGGTGTGGTAGTGGGTGTGGCTTCCAGGACTAAGAGGCTATCCATACAGGTGTGGCTCTCTGTGGGACTGTCCTCTCCTATCACTTATGATGCTGCTGTTATAAGTGTGCCCAGAAAACTGGCCAACTCTGACCCTCTCTTCCCTGTGGACAGGGTCAGGCCCCTGTCCACGAAAGGACATGCAGGCATCCTGCTCTGTCTGCTCTGTCCTCTCCCATAAGGAGGTCAAACCAGAGTCCAGCCCTGACCATACTCGGTCTGTTCAGCAATGGCCATTACTGACACACACACATTCTCTTGCTTTCCACTGCTCTCTGTTGAAATTCTTCTGAGACTAGTGGGTGAGTTAGACTCACCTTCCATCAAGTCTACTGAGGGCAAATGACTTCAAGGAAAGAAAACAGTATTCACTGTCCTCAACCCAGCTGTTAGCAAGGCCAAATTTGGGCTGAAGAGCAGACCATCTGTAATACACTGCTGCTAAGCTTTCCTTTACAATGGTTCTTTGTATGCTGCGTGCTGCAGCACCTCTGGGGTCAGCGTCCAGGAAGTCCAGGAAGTAAAATGTCTGGACAAAGTAGGAGTTAACTATTCTTGGGTCCACTAGCCTTAAAACCCAAAATCCTAAATCCATTGTCACTGAGTTGATTTCAACTCCTGGTGACCCACTGGGTGTCAGAGTAGAACTGCTCCGTAGGGTTTCATGGTTGTAATCTTTAGGGAAGCCTATCCCCAGGCCTTTCTTCTGCAGCCGTACGGTGGGTTCAAACTGCCAACCCTTAGGTCACTACTTAGTGCAAACTCTTTGTGCCACCCAGGGACCTTCACCAGCCTTAATGTCTGTCCACCTGATAATACTAAAGCCTGACCTTCAGTCCTAGTACATAATAACACGGTCAGAAAACACTTTAAAGTTATGGAAATATTTTTGCTTATAGTTGGGACAAATAATTCTGGGTGAAAAAAGGTGTATCAGATGTTTGACTCTTCTGTTGCCTCAGAGTGTCAGCGGAAGCCCCAGTGTCCAAGAACAATGCAACGGGAGCCTGGTGTTCCTAGATCCTAAAAGCAAGGTGCTAGCCCTGCTGCACACCAACATGGTGGGGGATAGTGAGGATGGTTCCACCAGCATGAGCCCTCCCTACCTCCAGGCTTTATGAACGAGGCTACGTTTCATTGGAGAGAATTATCAGAACCTTTCTCTCAAGTGGGAAGGCTTTAAGAGATCCACCCAGGAGAAGGACCTCTGTCCTCGGGAATGGCAGAGAAAGAGAGACTATCAGATTCACCCTTGAGAAGTATGAAGGTGAAAGTCATGGTTAGAGGGGTCTGTGGGGGCAGGAAGGGTGGAGTTGGGGAATCAATGAAGCAGCATGATTCCTTGGCCTGGATGGGGGGACCCCGTGGATGGGAGCTGGATTAGATGCTCCTTCAGAAGTACGCCGTGAAGAGGACCCCATGGAACGTTGAGGTAACCACGGCAGAGGTGTGGACCTTCCGGCAGGACTATCCAATGTCTTCATTACCAGGCAAGTTGGCCACTGTCTACCAGTGAAGGATGGCCAAAACACACTGCTCCCTCTGTACTAAGAGATTCTAGAAAATAATTTCTTTGCAGTTTTGTGGCCAAAGTCTTAGACTAATTTTTTCTATGCTTTGGCACATTGGTCTATAAACTTGAGCCCAGGACTGGCTGACAGAGGGGTTGGGTCACAGGGGGCCACCCAACAGGAGATGGCCTCTGCTCCCCTGCTCACTTGCTTGCTGCAGTTTTCCTCCGCAGCAGCCTTCTTCTGGGCAAAAGTGGGGCTCATGGCCAATCTAGGATCATCACCAGGGGGGGAGCCTTTGCACCTCAGACTCTCCGTGCCGGGGACTGAGGAGCTTATTCCATAGAAACAGGCATAAAAAGTCGTTTTAAAAGAATTTCACTAAATGACCTGCTGTTCCTGCTTTTCTAGCCAGCAACGTTGGCGAATCCATTAAAACACTCCACAGGGGCTCCCTGTTCAACAGGCAGGAGACTGTGCAGGACCTTCCGAGTCCAGGGGCAGACCCTGAGTGGATGCTGGGATGGGCCTCCCAGGGCAGTCAGTCTACATCACTTCACTTCACACATGAGTGATAAGGAGCTTAGGGGGTATAGGTGATTTGTAATCAGCTGCTAACCCAAAGGCTGGTAGTTTGGATCCACTCAGCAGCTCTGGGGAAGACAGATCAGGCAATCTACTTCTGTAAAGATTACAGCCAAGAAAACTCTATGGAGAAGCTCTTTTCTGTTGCATGGAGTCACTGTGAGTTGGAATCGACTCATTAATAACACAGTGAGTACACTGAGGCAGAAGGTGAAGAAGCAACATGGCCAAGTCCACATCATCACCACTGGGCGGTGGGCAAGAGGGAGGTAAATACCTCGTATGTTATGAGGTTTACATTGGTTATGACTGTTTCCTGCCTGGAAAGCTATGGGTGCAACGGAGGCAGCCCTTCCCTGACCCCTGGACACCGGGGCCTGGCTGCAGATCCATCACCACATTCCTTGTTGGTGCTACTATCATCTTTCTCTCTCTGACACGTTTTGGAAATTGTCGGAATCTGATAGATTTCTCAATAGCTAGTATATCTCCGTAAAGTGATCAGGGAAATAGGTTTATTACTAAAACACTGAATAGAGCAGGAACATTTAAATGTTTCGATATTGAAAGCATATTCATATTTTCTTCTTTACCTCTTGGTCGGCCTCTTTTCGGCTTTTGGCTTCTTGGAGCTGAGTGATTTCTAGGTCTGCCTCTCATTCTCTCTGAGAAAATAGAAACACATGAAAACAAATGCTGCCAAAAAGTTGCGCTGCATATAACAATGCTTTCAAAAGTTCCATTTAAATCGAACTTTTCAAGAGTGCACTGCGTAAGGAAAAATATATAATCCACAGCACTGTGATTCTAAACCTTTTACAGTTAACCTAGGTTCATCCTAAATTTAATTTTGTTATAGCCTGACATTAATCCAAAGAAAGAATGTAAGACAATTTCATTTCTATCCCCAGGAACACTATGAAAGTAATAATGATGAGAGCTAACACTTGCTAAGTATTATTAAATGCTAGACATTATTTCAAGGAGCTCTGGTAGCATAGTGCCTAAGGCACTTGACTGCTCACCAGAAGGCTGGTGGTTCAAACCCACCAGCCACTCCTCGGAAGGAAGGTTGGGCAATCCTACTTCCGTAGTGATACTGCCTCGGAAACCCAAGGAGGGGTCGCTATGAGTCGGGGCCGACTTGATGGCAAACAACAACAACAACAACAAGACATTATTTCAAGACCTTTCCTCTACTTATTGATGAGATAAAAGACTTTTGCTATTTACAAAGAAAAAGCTGAAGCAAATGGAGAAAATTTAGACAAAAATTACAAAATTAAGTGAAGGATTGAAGATTTCCTTTGGTCGAGATGCAGCAATAAATGGCAGCATTGTAAGAACTTGGATTGCCCAAGAAGACTTGATGGACTTGATGATGTCTACACAGATGCGACATGTGACATCTTCTGAGCCCGCAGTGAAGGCTTTTGGGCTGAACATGGTAGTGAAAGTGATCAAAGGTCTTGTCCACCTAGGTCTGGACAAAAGTTTACGTTTTGGCCAATGGGATGTGAGCTTCTAGGTCTTTCTACTAAAATAAATGGCTAGATGAGCCCTCTGTCCACTTTGCCCACTCCCATTGGTTGGGAGACAAGGAGAACCAGACTGACCTCCTTGGACCTTGTGTTGGTTCTCTTGGGCTGCCGTAACAGAAAATACCACAAGTGGCTGGTCTTAACAAACGGGTTTATTCTCTTAAAGGTTAGGAGGCTAGAAGTCCAAGTTCAAAGCGCCAGCTCTAGCAGCTGGGTGAAAGCCCCTTGTCTTTGGGCTTCAGCTCTGCCTCTTGCTCCTGGGCCACTGGAGCTTCTCATAACTCAGACAGCTGCTGGTTGCTGAGGCTGACAAACCCAGGGTCAACAAGTAAAATGGCACAGTCCCAAAATTATCAAGCAACACAGCAGGCCAGTAATTCAAGTCCATCAACAGTCCCAAGCTCAGCAGAGAACATAGCAGACCACTGAGATAAAGACTTGGCCAAATGCAGGCTCCAGATATGCCAAAAGCTTGAGACCTTCCTCAAAGCTTTTTCTTATATGCTGGAAGCTGACCACATCCCTAAGGCTGTTCACAGTAGATTCCATCACAGAGTTGATTACCAGTCTCGTTGTGGGGAATAACTACATCCAGCTGCCCAGCCACTCAAAACGAGGCCCAGCCAAGTAGACACACAACCTAACTACCGCACACACAGAGATGGAAGCCAAGTTTTAAAGAAGGCAGATTCTTCCTACTACATTAGGCTGTTAGAAGAAAGATAAATTACTTGGTTTAAACCACTGTCCTGTTGGGTCTTTTTGTTGCAATGGCTTAGCCTCTAAATCATCCATTAGTTATGAAGCTTTTATAGCCCATAGAAGATTGTGGGGCTGCAGCAAAAATAGCATCTGGTTGAAGATCAGGGCCATAGTGAGTTTAAAGGAGTGAATCCTCACATTTCTTGCTTACCTTTATGGAGACCGGTTACTTTCTGTAAATCTCTTCTTTTTCCTCCTTCAAGCAAAGAACAAAAAACAGCCCTTTAGAACTATCAGTAAAGATTTATAAACTATATGCCAGAGGTGCCAGCAATGTTCGAGAAAGGTCCCTGGGTAGAGCTAATGGTTTGTGTGCAACTGCTAACCTAAAGGCTGGCAGTTCAAACCCTGCCAGAGGGACCTCAGAAGAAAAGTCCTGGCAATTTGCTTTCATTAAGATTATAGCGAAGAAAGCCCTGTGGAGGAGTTCTACTCTGTAACACATGGAGTCGCCGTGAGTTGGAACTGATGGCAAATAATGACAACAACGATCTTCCAGAATTTATTTTGTGGAGCTAAATTCCAAGCTATCAACACACCATCTTGTCTGTCATCACACTGACAACAGAGCCAGTCATTTTCAGTATGCCTTCACATATTTACAGGAGGCTTTCCCATTCCCAGTCAAGGACATTTAAAAAGCAGCTGAAATCAAGCAAAGGAAGGGGAGTGTCAAGGGGGTAAGTGACACTAGAGCTCAGAAGTCATTCAAACAAAGCCAAACCCACTGTCATCGAGTTGAGTCTGATTCCCTTTGGTTTTCTGAAGCTGGAACTCTTTACAGAAGTAGACTGCCCTGTCTTCCTTCCACAGAGTGGCTGGAGGGTTT
This sequence comes from Orycteropus afer afer, assembly GCF_000298275.1. Taxonomy (NCBI): domain Eukaryota; kingdom Metazoa; phylum Chordata; class Mammalia; order Tubulidentata; family Orycteropodidae; genus Orycteropus; species Orycteropus afer. The sequence continues at coordinate 28,770,201 of NW_006921593.1, forward strand.
GAACTGCTGACTTTCTGGTTAATAGCCAAATGCCTTACCCACTACGTCACCAGAGATCCTTCAGAAGTCACTAGCAAAGTACAGTTCCTGGAATTCAGAGGCTTGCCTTGAAAAGTGAAAGCTATAGCCTATGTTTATACCAGCCAGAATTTAAGAAAGAAGTAGCACAAAAGAAAACCTGCAAAGAAAGGACGACAAATTTAGAAGAATAAAGGAGATTAGACATTTCAGAAATTAAAGGACATAGGTCAGAGAAATAAGAAAAGCAAACAAGGAAGTTTAAGAATAATTGAGAAAGATTAGAGAGGAAATAATCCATGGAATTTAGTGAGAAAAATCATTGGAGTTCATAAAGAAAAAAAATAAAAAATTATTGCTTCAATGTACATCTACCATAAGTAAGTCGATTTCACCTTGTAACAGAGAAAACTGACTCTAAGGAGTCAGCCATTGAACTACATTCCCACAGCGTTACGGGACTTCAAGGAGACAGAATCAAATGCGCAGCCAAGGCAAAAGGATCAAGTCATGTTCACCGGAGGGGAATCTTAGTGACTGTAGAATTTTCCACAGCGACATTCAACGACACAGGGAAGTGGAGAAGTAACTACAAATATCTTTTCAAGTAGAAAGAACACAGAGAAATAATTTTGAACATCAAAGTTCCAGGAATGTTGTTCCTAAGAGTCTTTGAGGAATGACTAGAGGACAAGCATCAGCAAACCAAGGCAGGACTGGAAAATTTTAGCAAAAAGGTCAGTGACTGAAATAAAAGGCGGGATTAGTGTGAGCAATTAGAATTCTAAACATACGTGCCCTGACAATATAGACATGATGAAAAAAAATGTGGGGGAAAGGAGATACATGGGTGATAGAGCAAGTTCTTGTCTATTTTGTTGGTAGGAGTTGATGGGTATTACTTTGACTGATTAGTGAGTCAATCTAGAGCGTAAATTATACTGCATCTGGAACGGATTTTCTGATCCTCACCAATTGCTCTGCAGGAGAAAAGGCCTGGCAGTCTGCTCCTGTAAAGATTATAGCCTAGGAAACCCTATGAGGCAGTTCTACTCTGTCCTAGAGGGTGGCTAGGGGTGAGATTCAATTTGATAGCAACAAAGTGCTAGAACAGCATCCCTGGGTGGGACAAACTGGTAAGAACTTTCAGTCACTAGTGACTGAAAGGGTGGTGATTCAAACCACCCAGAGATGCTTTGGAAGAAAGGTCTGGCAATCTGCTTCCGGGTCACAGCCTTTGAAACCCTATGGGAACAGTTTTCTGCACACATGGGGTCATCATGAATTAGAATCGACAGCCATTCGTTTGGTTTTGGTTTGCTTATTATCACCAAATAGTTAGATTTAATTCCAAGCATCTTTGGTTTTAGTGCACACCGTTGTTTTCTGAATATTTTGTTTTACCTTTTCTTGAATTCTCCATTCTGACTCACTGCTGATTACTTCCTCGAGGAATTCAGTTTTATAAATGTTGGTGAACTTCTGAGATGCTGCTAATCTGAAAAATATCTTTCTTTAACTGTGACAAATAAAACATAATTTGGTTGGGTATAGAAGTCAAAGATCATAGTCTTTGTTTTCTCCAGAACTCTATAAAGATGTTCCTCTGTCTCCCACTATGCTGTGATTCTGTTTCCCTTTCATTTGTAGGTTACCTTTTCTTTGCCTTTTCTAGTTAGATGCTTGCAAAGTTTTGTGTTTGCTTGTTCCTTGAATTCAGAAATTTAAGCAAGACAGATCTAGGCATGGATCTTTACTTCACCCTTGTGGTAGTTAAGGTTGTTGTCAACTTGGCTGGGCCTGGCTGAGTGGTTGGGCAGCTGGAGGTAGTTATTCTCCACGGTGAGATTGGTAACTAAGCCCGTGGTAACTAAGCTACTCAGCTGCTTTAGGGATGTGGTCTGCTTCCAGGATATAAGAAGCAACTTTGAAGAAGGTCACCAGCTGATGGCACGCTTAAACCCTGCATGTAGCCAAGTTGTTGTTCAGCAGCCTGCCATATTGCCCTACTGATCATGGGACTTTTAATGGACTTGAACTAATGACCTGCCACGTGGTTTGGTAATATCAGGACTGTGCCTTTTCACTTGTCGACCTTGGATCTGTCAGCCTCAGCAGCTAGCAGCTACCTGAGTGAAGAGATGCCTCTAGCGTCAGTGGGCCGGGGGCAAGAGGCTGAGCCTAAAGTTGAGGGGCTTTCACCCGGCCCCTGGAGCCTGGCACTTTGAACTTAAAGCCTCCAAACTGTAAGAGAATAAACTCCTGTTTGTTAAAGCCACTCCATTGGTGGTATATTCCTGTCAGAGCGGCACTAGGGAACCAGAGCAACAATTCACTTTGGCACTTCGTACGCCATCTTGATCTGAAGATTTAAGTGTTTATTTTTAAAGTATTTTAAAATTATTTCTTTGATTGTTGCTTGTTTATTATTTATCCTCAATTCGTTTTTTTTTTCTTTCTAGAATTTTTAGAAGCAGATATCATTCCTGGATCTGTTTTCCTTATTTATTTATTACTGTGATGAAAATATGCACACCCAAACATTAGCTAATGCAACAACTTCTACATTACAATACTATGACACCGATGACATTTTTTCACATTGGGCCACTGTTATTGCCATGCTTTTCCAAAACCACCACCATTAACATAAACTTATGGTCTCTCAAGCAAAAAACTCTCCTTTCCCTCTCCCTACCATCTCTGGTAACCATTAATAATCTTTGATTTCTACATATTTGTTTATTTCATAAGAGTGAGGTCATATAATATTTGGCCATTTGTGATGGACTTATTTTGGTCAGCATGAAATTTTAAAAGTTCATCCAAGTTGTGGCTATATTTTTTCTCTCTCTTGGAGTTTTTTCCCCCTAACATTTTGTGGAAATCACTCAAGTTGATTTTCAAAATCACTATTTTAATTCTCAGCAATTTCAAAAGCAACATTCTGTTATTGTCTCGCAGTTGAATACCTTCTTTATGCTCCCTGAGGCCGTTCATCAGACTTTGTCTTTTTTAAGTTCTGTTCTGTGCATTATTTCACCTTCAGCAACCACAATTACATGCGGTTGTCGTTGTTAGGTGCTGTCTTGCTGGCTCTGACTCATCGTGGGCCTATGTACAACAGAATGAAACACTATCTGGTCCTGTGCCATTCTTACAACAGCTGCGCTTCTAAGCCCATTGTTACAGCCACTGTGTCGATTACAGCCACTGTGTCGATTACAACCACTGTGTCGATTACAGCCACTGTGTCGATTCCGCTCCTTGACAGTCTTCCCCTTTATCTCTGAACCTGTCCTTCACCCACGTGATGTCCTTCTTCAGGGAGTGCTGCCTTGAGGTAGCATGACCAAAGCACGAAAGATGAAGTCTGGCCTTTCTTGCTTCTGAGGAGCATTCCGGCTGCACTTCCACCACAGATTTGTTCATTCTTTTCGCAGTCCAGGGCACATTCAATATTCTCTGACAACACCATGATTCAAATGCATTAATTCTTTTATGGGCTTTCTTATTCATTGTCCAGCTTTCACATGCATATAAAGCTACTGAAAAGACAGTGGCCTGGGTCACGAGTGCATCTTAGTCTTCAAAGTGATATCTTTGCTCTTCAGCACTTTAAAGAGGTCCCTTGCAGAGCATTTGCTCCATACGATATGACATCTGATTTCCTGACTGCTGCTTCCATGGGTGTTGATTGTGGATACAAGTAAAATAAAATCACTGACAACTTTCAATCTTTTCTCCATTTATCATGATGTTTACTGATCCAGTTGTGAGGATTTTCATTTTGTTTAAGAAAATGAAAGCAATTACATAATTTCCCCTAATTTCTGTTTTTGTTCAGTCATCGAACAAATATTTATTAAGCAGAGCTCTGGTAGCATAGTGGCTAAAGCACTTGACTGCTAACCAGAAGGCTGGCAGTTCATACCCACCAGCCACTCCTCGGAAGGAAGGTTGGGCAATCCTACTTCCGTAGTGATACTGCCTCGGAAACCCAAGGAGGGGTCGCTATGAGTCGGGGCCGACTCGACGGCACATAACAACAACAACAACAATGTGCAGGTGCATCAGTTTGTTGTATGTGGTGGCTCGAGTGTTGCTGTGATACTGGAAGCCATGCTACTGATATTTCAAATAGTAGCAAGTCACCCATGTTGGACAGGTTTCAGGAGAGCTTCCTAAGACAGATTAGAAGAAAGCCCTTACAACCTACTTCTGAAAATGAATCACTGAAAACCTTATAGATCACAACAGAATACTGTCTGATATAGGGCCAGAAGATCAGCCTAGTAGGATGGCAGGCGCTCAAAATACACAGTAGCTTCAACAATGGACAGCAGTAGGACCAGGCAGCATTTCGTTCTGTTGTCCTCAGGTCACCATGAGTTGCAGCTGACTCGACAATAGCTGACAAGCACATGTGCCAAGTGCTGTTCTGGGCCTTGAGTCGATGGAGGTAAAGTCCCTGCTGACATGAAGTCTGTGCACGCACCATCTTCAGTGCTCCTCAGATGCCTGTTAGTTAGCACCAAAGGTTCTCCCTCATCTGTCTCATATAAGCCATGGCATGGCACTCGTGAATAAATGGAAGACGTTAGGAATAATTTAGTATGTGAGGCTGTGCCAACCAGCTGCTCTGTGGAAGAAAAATGGGGCAATTTGCTTCTGTAAAGATTGAAAACCCAATGAGGGTTGCTGAGTTGGAATCGATTTGATGGCAGTGACTGAGGGTGTGCTAAATTTTTCTGTGTTGCCTAAAAGTTCTATAAGGCTGCCTTGTTTATTAGGCCCATGGTTGTTGACAAAGTTATCAAGACAAAGAGAACAGCTTATCTTTTCCTCCTGGGGAAGAGGGCTTTGGTGAACATTCAGTTGGTTTCACACAGGTCAAGTGTTGTTCACGGGAAGGTTTTGGCAAGTGCATGAACATCTTCAGGATAAGTAGAAGCGGGCCTATGTGAGACGACTATCAGAATGATGTCTATCATTTTACTCCAAGATGCAGAACGTGCTTGTCTCTTTACCAAGACACATATTTTTACAATTGAGATTATAACAAAAATTCATAAAACCCTAGAGATTCAGCAATACCTTCACTGGCCACGTTACTCAAAAGGAATTCTGAGAAAAATAAGCTGGCCAGAGTTTGCACAGAAGCTGGACCAATGTATCTGGATGCTCTGGGCATCTCAGGGAGATTTTGTTTCTGATTTAATTTGTATGTTCATTGCTAAATTGTAGTTTGCCTCTCATAAACATGACCTAATTTTTGTCTTATTTGTCTTAAATTTGGCCTTGACCACCTCTGAGCTGGGTCCAAGACTGAGTGAGATTGTTAATCTACTCTCCTCCCATTGGACACACTGACCTAATTATGACCACTGGGATCACCAGTGGACTCATCTAGTAAATATCCAGGTGGTTGTGGATCACTTCCCTGTTCGACGGGGCTGCCTGGTTTGGTTTCTGAGGCTCAGTTGTCAGGGGAAGAAGATTCACTATAGAATAGTAAGCCAGAGTTTGAATGAAAAAATGACCAGCCATGAAACCTAGTTCGTGTTACTCTTCTCTTGACTATGACCACTCTAAGATAAATAAAAAGCCCAATCTTGGATGCATCCCCATGCAAAGGCTTAATTGTTTCTAATGCAGTGTCTGTTCTCACCTGCCATTCAGCACCGAGGGAGGACTTCCCATGATGCTCCCTCTCCTTGGGGCAGTATGAGAAGCAGACAGCTGGAGGAGGAAAGCTCTCTAAACATGTGGGGTCTGACACTGGTCTAACCTTGCAGAATTAGTTCTTCTCTGTTCCATCTAGGGTACTCACACTGCTTTAACTTCTAATGTTGCTGGATTGTGGGGCTATGTTAACAAGTATGTGTGTCACTGGGAGCCAGTGTTGTGGCCATACTTGGGGCTATATTGAATGGGATCCTTGCCTCTCTGCCTGTGTGTGAAAATTAGAGTTTTACAAGAGGAAACTCTGGGTTCACCGCCTTATCCTGTGGAAGGAGGGAATGCTACTCAACTTTGGTGACCTCAGCTGTAGCCAGCAAGATTCTGCTCTACTGTCAGCTTGGGCCCAAGCTGGCCAAGGTCCTCCAAAAGCTGGCCTCTCTGCTGAAGTCTTCCCCACCCCCATTTGGAGGGAGCCCTCTATTGTCCCCAAATCTGTCTCTTCATACCATTCCACCAAATTCTCCATCTTACTCGAGTAATTATGGGCAGCTTTGATCCATTAATTTGGATATCCTCACCCAAAATGGGTACCTTGAAGGACGACTGCATTTTAGCAGTCTTTGACATAGATGTTAAAGAAAGGAAGACTGGGCAATCTACTTCTGTAGAGATACTGCCTCAGAAACCCAAGAAGGGGTCACTATGAGTTGGAACCGACTCGACGGCAGTGAGTCAGTTTTGGTAATATAGGTGTGGCCTGATTTACAAGGAACAAAAAGTCGAGGATTAGGAGTTTGAAATGGATCAGTAGAACAATGAAAAGGGAAATGTGATGAGACCTGTAAGAATGAGATCTGGTAAATGTGAAGCATAGAAAGAGGGGTCATCAGTATTTTGAAATAAAAGAAGAAAATACGTAGAAAGTATTTTAATGATGCTGGGAATTCTGATTTACCTATAAGGAATAGTAATACTTATAAAATATCATACAAGCTATCGTCTTGAGAAAAAAAATATCATAACCATTCTTAACTAAATACTGACCAAATCATACACATTGTGTCCTTAGGAGAAGATAAAGACCAGGATGTCTGAAAATAAGAGAAGAGATCCTAAGCTGACTCAGATTTAAGCAGCAAGGATGGGAGGCTTAGAAAAATCTACATGTCTTTAGTCACAGCCTCTTCAGCCCTTCATTTCTGCCAATTAAACTGAGCTCCGTGGGTCGGCTTCCTTGTAAGGTTAACTAATAAAATTCTGGAACTCAGATTTTAAAAATGTAAGTCTTCATAGCTAACATCAGGAATTACAGAAAGAGAGAAGGACAGTCTTCTCAACCCACTGTAGAAGGAGCAAGAACATTCTGTGCCATAAAATTAATAGGAAGAATCTGGTGTGACAAAGTGTTGAACTGGGCATTTTAGGGAAGGTAAGTTTCAATCTCCCTTAAACTATGGAGATTGATTATACACTCATAACCGTTACCTATTTGTTCCATTCTCTGTTAACATAAATTTATCCTTGGAAGCATAAGCTGAACACAGGGGTCTTATAATCCTCCCTCAAATTAGAAAGTATTACTACTTCTCATGAAACCAATTTTCAAGTAATTCTCATAGCTTACATTACATGATAATTTTGGAGTTCGGTCACAGTATTTTAAGTGACACCTGGATCCCTAAGCTGTGCCAGTGCTGTACTTGAAAGATTCTATGTTAAATCAGAAGAAGATGCTTGGCACTTGGTTCTTTTCCATGCAAGTAGGTACTAAAGCTGGACATTGAATAAAGAAGACCAAAGAAGAAGTGATGCCTTCGAATGGTGGTGCTGTCAAAGAACATGGACTATAGCATGTACTGCCAGAAGAATGGACACATCTGTCTTGGAAGAAGAACAGCCTGGATGCTCCTTATAAGCAAGGATGGTGACACTACCTCTCACATACTTTGGTCATATTATCAAGAGGGACCAGCCCCTGGGGAAGGATCTCATGCTTGGTAAAGCAGAAGGTCAGTGAAAAGAAAGATGACCTTCAATGAGATGAACTGACTCAGTGGTTGAAACAATGGACTCACACGTAGCAAGACTGTGAGGACGGCACAGGACCAGGCTGTGTTTTGGTCTATTGTACGTACAGTTTCTACGAGGCAAACCAATTCGCTGGCACGTAACAACAAAGGTAATAAAGTGACTACATAATACTTATTTAAACAAAGATTTTGGAAGTCCTGTCTCATTTAAATTAGCTTCAGCTACGAAGCAGTGTAGGGGAAAAAAGATATCACTCATAGTAACAACAACAACAACAACAACAACAACAACAAAAATATATATATATAACATATAAGAGTAAACTTTAAAAGAGTATAAGAAAATTCTAAAACTTAGTGGAGGACCATTCAATATGACATGGATAACCGGGAAAAATGTCTGTTCTCTCCAAATTAATCTTCAAATTAACCTTCAAATTCAATACAATCCTAATCACAGTTCCAATGGTCTTGGGGAGGGGTGATTCTAAGATTCACCCCCACTGAGTTCTCAGGGTGGCTCTCCCTCTGGACTCTCCCATCTCTTCTGTAGCCCCTTCTATTGCTAAAGAAAAAAAAAAAAAATGGTACCATACAGGAAAGGGCACTAAGTGATCCAAGTAGCGATTTAAATCACAAGGCAACAGTGAAAGGAATCTTTTTAAAATTCCCACTTCACATATATACAAAGAGGTAAGTCTCATGTGGAGTACAGCTGCAGATTTTTAAAATGAGCAGGTGCTTCAAACATTCTAGAATCAAACAGACAGCAATATTTAAAAAATCTCCAGGTAGAAGTGGCCTTTGTAAATAGGATGCAAAATCCAAGAACCAGTGAGGAAAGGGCTGACAAGAGTTGTCCACCTACAAATTCAAAAGTTCTCTAATACAAAAGAGTCCATTAAAACCCTAAAGTAAAAACAACTCATGGAACAAATATTGGCAACATATATGACCAAGATTTCCCACACTCATTCAGCATAGTTAGAAAAGACAACCAGCACAACAGAAAACAAGGACCAGGCACACTGTGACAAAGAGAAGATCAGTAACAAACGAAAAATGTTCTCATACCAACAGAACAAAACTCAAAATCATAAAAAAAAAAAAAAAAAAAAAATCAGGTTTACTTGTCTGTTAGAGATGGTGAAACTCCGGAGACTATGACTCCTAGTCACCCTTTGGGCCTGGAATTGAACTTCTGTGGGTTCCAGTCAAACATCAGGTGGATACAAGGTGAATATTTATACCAGGTAGGTCCATTCCTTAGAACAATCAACCATGGGAGATCAAAAGGGCAGCGTTTGCACAGGGGGACAGCTCAGGGGGCAGGAATGGATAGGAAAGAAAGACACGGGGAAAAGGTAACCACAGGGAGGAAGTGGGAAGAGAGCTGTTACACTGTGGGGATTGCAGTCACTGTCATGAAACAAACTGTGTATGAACTGCTGTGTGGAAAATGAATTTGCTCTGTATACATTTACCCAAATCACAATTAAAAAAAAAAAAAAACCCGACCACACCAAAAATGAAAACTGCATATTAACAAAGCTTTGAAGTAAGACTTTCAATAGTTCAACTTCAAAATCATAAACATGTTATTATCTAGTTATACTAATTTGAAAAAACAAGAAAAGGAAAGGTATGAATAGACTTGTCTTGTTTAGTTATACAAAAATGAATTTCTAAATATGCTGTCACATCTATAGAATAATTCTAAAAAGGTATACACTAATGTTTATAAGCAACATATACTTTAAATCAGAATAAAAAGCAACATATATGTGCATTTTGAGAAAAATAAATGATTACTTTAGAAAGTATTCATTTCTTTCTTTTATGAAAGATTTAGAAACTAATGATAATAAAAGTTTAGAGTAAAGTATGTAGTGTAATATCAAAATAAATTAAATTCTTATTCACTCTTACTTCTTTTCCTGTGGCGTTTCCCCAAAATAAAATCGTTTCCAATATCCATGGCATCTAGAAAATAATAGGTGGTGGTGAGGGAACTACAGTTTATACAAAAAAGTTACGCATCTTTTGACATTCATACTCTGGATGGTTTGAGTTCCTCATGATGTTCTGAGACTCATTCCCTTCTTGCGTTCTAAAGGACCCGGACAGGGACGGAACTGATCTCTGAGGATTCCTCACTTGTGCAATGGATAGAAACAGTAATCCTGTTCATTTTCAATTTCTTTTGTCAAGAATAATTAAGAACTTATTTACAAAGGTCTTAGGAAACACCTCATAAATCAAGAACATCCTGGAGGAAATCCTTCAGAACTGTGCACTGGGCTTTAGAACAGTTGACTTGGTATCTTTTCACTGACATGAAACAGGACCACTTTGCTTTTGAGGTCTTTCCAAGGTTGTGACAAGATGACACAATTATCTTCCAACGGAACAATTAGCTTTCTTTGTTCCATGGACGATGGTGCAAGTCACTATACAAATTGAACACTTTAGTATTAATATGCTAATATGTTAAACAGGATTCTGCCATTTTTACCAGTGTATTTCTATGACATCCTCTACATATCATCAACAGGGCCCATCTTCTTAAACATGGTTTATACTGATCACTTGCAGTTCTCAAAAAGCTTGGGTCAAGCAAATGCAGAAAACAGGATGCTGGGACGGGCTGGACCCATTTCTCATCCCATGTGCTCATTGTCAAATGGTGCCTCAAGAAATGGGAGCTCGGATTCACATTCTCAACATCCTGGAGCTCAGGGCCTGTGGTCCTTACCTTCTATAACTGGCCCACTTCCTGTTGATGAGCCAGAGGCTGCCAGATGTTGAACCCTGATCACCTGCCACAGCCCTAAGTGGGTCTGTGGTACCTGCTGAGCCACCCCACCCTAAGACCTGTGAGTAGCCTTAACTGTCATGTCAAAGGCTTGGTTCCTCCCAGCCTTTGCTTCCTGGCCCCTTGGCCCACCTTTTGAGGGACATGGGACACAGGAATACTTCTCAATTCCAGGTCCTGGTAGCTCGGCTCCTCAATTACTATTTGCAAGGAATTTTCACTTGTCCTCCCACACCCCACCCATAAGTCTCCTTTCCCCCAATGTTAGTGACTCCCTCCTCCCCACACCTACCTCAAAGGATGACTCTGTCTCTGAAATCTCTCTCTTCTGTTGCCCCTCAGTGTATCTGTCCCTTCCATTCAATTTGTCTTTTTTCTCCTAAAATTTGTCTTTTTCCCTAAAATTTGTATCTTGGTTTCTATATTTTTTTCTTTGCCTGCTTCTCCTGTTCATTCATTGATGACCTTTTTTTTTAAAAACAGAATTTTGTATTTACTTTTTATTATGCAACGTTATTCCTTTAGAGAAATATTATTTTGTGATATATATATATATATATATATATATAAGCTCTGGTAGCATAGTGCCTAAGGCACCTGACTGCTAACCAGAAGGCTGGAAGTTCAAACCCACCAGCCACTCCTCGGAAGGAAGATGGGGTAATCTACTTCTGTAGTGATACTACCTTGGAAACCCAAGGAGGGGTCGCTATGGGTCAGGTCTGACTTGACAGCACACAACAACAACAACTATATACACACACACACACACACACACACACACACACATACACACACCCACTGATGAATCTCTATGTATATACATAGGAAAACATATAGATGCATTAGATGCATACACACATATATGTAATAAATATATCAATGTTCAAAAACCAGTCACCCTGGAGTTGATTCTGACTAATGGTGAGCCCATGTGTCTCAGGGCAGAACTGTCCTTTGTAGGGGTTTCAAAAGCTGATTTTTTTTGAAGGCAATCACCAGGCCTTTCTTCCAAGGTGCCTGTGTTGTTGTTGTTGTAGGTGCTGTCAAGTCATTTCTGACTCGTAGTGACCCTATTTCACAGAAGGAAACATTGTCCAGTCCTGAGCTTCCCTCACAACCATTGCTATGTTGGAACCCGTGGTTGCAGCCACTATGTCAATCCATCTTGTTGAGGGTCTTCCTCTTTTTTGCTGACTCTTTACCAAGCATACTGTCCTTATCTAGGGACTGGTTCCTTCTGATAATGTGTCTAAAGTATGTGAAATGAAATCTCGCCATCCTTGCCTTTAAGGAACACTCTGGCTGTACCTCTTCCAAGACACATTTGTTGGTTCTTCTGGCAGTCCATGGCATATCCAATATTCTTCACCAACACCATAATTCAAAGGCATCAATTCTTCTTTCATCATTTTTATTCCTTGTCTAGCTTCTTTTGCATGCATATGAAGCAAATGAAAATACTATGGCTTGGGTCAGGCACACCTTGGTCCTCAAAGTGACACCTTTCCTTAGAAGTGCCTCCAGTTGTCACCCCCTTCCATTCAGGAGCCCAGATCTTCCTTCTCTCTAGGTTCCTCAAACCTACTGAAAGCAGTCAGAGGCTGTGTGCAAACGTCTCTCTCTCTGTGTGAATGCATGTGCACGTGCCTGTGTTTTAAGGAAAAGAAGGAAGAGCTCTTCCTCCACACAGACAGGCAAAGCAAGCCAACTGGTTATTAATATCACAACCGGCTTCTCCATCCCATGCTAATGGCTGGGCTTGTCTTCTGATGCTCCTCCTCTATTCATTTGGAGAGCTTGGTATTCACCCACACTGAAGAGAAATAAATAAATGATACTATGGATAATCTATAAAACTATAGATAGTGACCAAGGAACACACTGCAGTGTGGTCATGCTGAACGCCTATGTTCTGAGTTCAGCTGAGCTGATCTTTGAAAAAAAAAAAATGTACCTACTCCAAGGACTACACCTCAGATGTAACAGAGATTTGCTCCAGCCCTTTTTCTACCTAGTCACATCTCATTCTTCACTGTATTTCAAATTTTTCTGAGTATTGTCCTAACTCTAGCTCTCTCTCTCTCTCTCTCTCATCCATCCATCCCTAAAGATACTTGTGCTTCTTTTTTTTTTATTCTGTGAGTTTCTCTTTCCCTGACTTCTCTTATCACCTATGCTGCTTCCTCTTACTTCCTCAAAGATGCTGCTAATTTCTCTTTCCCTTTATTTCACTATTTGCCCTTTCTGGATTTATCCTTTTCGGTGTGTGGTATACTATAGAGCTGGCTCCAAATCTCCCCTTATCTGTCTCTTTGTGATTTTCTTTTCTGTCTCTACTGACACACACACACACAGAGGTCTACATGAACACATACATTCATATGTCTGCTGTTAGGTAAGTCTCCTTGCATTCAGTATTGGTGCATTCCCTGGTACTCCTGTGAATATACCAGGCACCTTGGACCTCCTCTTTGGATTTTGATCACGTGAACAGCTCTTACCCTCCTGCCTATTATATACACAGTCACCCTCAGTGAGACACCTAGGTTGCCAGTCTTTTTAGTTCTTGGACCCTTATACATTTGTGCTTCTGTTTCCTGGTCCATAAAACAGAGATAGTTAACAGTGAATGTGGCTAAGTCTAAGGAATTTTGCAATGACAAGATAAGATCTTATTTGCCAAATAAGATTTATCGCAATATGGTCCAATTATATGGTGAAAGACACTTGTCAAAAACTATATTAAAGTCTGAAGATGGTTGATTTGAAGCTTTTATTTCTGTCTATATTTACATAGCAGGAAGTTATCTTTAGAGGTATTTACTATTTTGTGACCAATTGACATTAATATCAACCGATACAGCATAAACATCTAAGCTGGCAAAAGTGGCTTGCAATCAGGTGGGTAGCTCGAATCCTCCCAGTGGCTCATGGAAGGAAAGGCCTGCTGAACTGCGTCTGTCAAGATTACAGCCAAGAAAACCCTATGGAGCAGATCTACTGTGTAAGCAGGGGGTTGCCGTGAGTCAGGGGCCAATGTGATAGTAGCTGTGGGAGTTAAAGGTTGTGTGTCAACTTGGCTGGCCTGGTTTTGAGAGGCTGGACAGCTGGATGGAGTGATTCCCCATGATGAAACTGATAATCATTTCCAAGGTGGAATCTATTGGAGCAGCTCAGTAGCTGGTGCAGGGATGTGGTCTGCTTCTGGTATATAAGAAGTAGCTTTGAGGAAGATCTCAAGCTTTTTAGTAAGCTTGGACCCTGCATGTAGCTGAGTCTTCATTCAGCAGCCTGCCATGTTTTCCTGCCAATCTTGGGAATGTCTGTGGATTTGAACTAGTGGCCTGGCATGGGACTGTGCCATTTTATTTGTTGAGCTTGGGTTTGTCAGCCTCAACAGCCAGCAGCTGTCTGAGTTAAGAGAAGCCTCCAGCTTCAGTGGGCCAGGAACAACAGGCAGAGCTGAAGCCCAAGGTCAAGGGGCTCTCATGCAGACTTGAGAGCTGGCACTTTGAACTCAGACCGCTAGTCTCCTAAACTGTAAGAGAATAAATTCCTGTTTGTTTAAGTCACCCATTTGTGGCATTTTCTGTTAGAGCAGCACTAGTTGATCAAAACAGTAGCTAACAATAAGAAGAAAATCTTAGGTTTAACAGACAGGGTGGTGGGTTTTAAAAAAGATACCAACATTTTGCTATTTATTTCCTCCACGGTGACAACATAGATAATTTCACATATTTAGCCAACAAAATTCATCCTGTTAAACATGAGTTTATAAAAATTTCCTGCCTCCATCCATTTCCTAAGAGGACAGAGGAAAATCAATGCTGAGAAGGAGGTCCCAGGATTAACTGGATACAGGGTAGTCAAGGAGCTGAGAACAAAATGCATTTGGAAACTGAAGCTTTTAATCCAGGTTCCTGACATCCTGTTGGCCAAGGCTGGGCATCCTAATCTTCTTTACCTGACCCACTTCTTGGTACCAAGCTCAAGGCTTCCTGGGGCTCTTCCTCATTACTCAACTCGAGGGAGTCATCACTGCTGATGCCTGCAGAAAGAGAGGAAACTCCTTAATGGTTTCAGCCTGTGTTCTAGCAACCAATCCAACAGGAGATTCTTTAACAGGAAAATGGGAAGAGGGATGCTGGGGTAGGAGAAGTAGGAATATTCCCATCTATGGGTCACCCTTTGGCTTCATCTGACTTATGGTTAAGGTCACTCCAAATACATTTCCATGGCAGGGGCTGGACAGTCACCAATGGGGAACTGCACCGTGTTGGGCACTCCCTTCAGTCACCCTCCACCTCCTTACACATCTTATTGTTTCCACTTGTTTGTTCACACTCTTTCTGCTTCTTGCTCAGGGGGACCACGGAAGCAATATTTTCAAGGTGTCAGAGCCTCCACCTGTTGGGCTCTAAGGGATCGAGTGGTGCAGAGCACTGCCCCCACCCCAGGAACTACTTCATCCCATTTATGTGAGTGGGGGACCACCTGGGATGAACTCTGTGCCAGTAAACATTTTGAGGCCTACATGCTATACCAGTTAGCCCAACCCACCTAACTCAAAATGTATAATGTGAATCATTTGTTGTTGTTGTTGTTATTTGCCGTCGAGTCGGCCCCGACTCATAGCGACCCCTCCTTGGGTTTCCGAGGCAGTATCACTACGGAAGTAGGATTGCCCAACCTTCCTTCCGAGGAGTGGCTGGTGGATTTGAACCGCCAGCCTTCTGGTTAGCAGTCAAGTGCCTTAGCCACTATGCTACCAGAGCTCTTAGAATCCCACAAATATGTTTTTGCATTTTGAAGCCTATAATACGTTTGAATGAAGCTTTTGTAGAAAAAATATAAAGGCATTCATTTGTCACATCAAGAATTTTTAACTGCTCTTACGTCTTTTTCTATTGTGTTTCCTCCAAATAGGCGTGTTCCCAATGTGCACAGGACCTAGAAAGAAAATGAAAGAAAACCAGATGTTGGTAACTGAAAGCGATGTGAATCTTGTGCTTAGTCACGGGCAGATAGCACTGAGAGGAGAAGGATGATCTGAGCTCATTTTTGTCTCTTCTCATCTAAAGGAAGAGTGTGCTACTGACCAGAACCTTAACTCCCCATGTTTCACCCCAACTGCAAATTCAAAGAAGTGCTGCAAACCAATATGTATTTTTTAAATACAGGTTTGCAGCTAATGAACTTGGCAATAAATGTGGACGTGAGCTGCCATGAGTTTATGTACAATCTGTATTTGCCACACTTGGTGTGGACGCTCCCACAAGCTGCTGCAAAAACGTTGAAATCGTATGTTTGGAATGGGGATTATTTCTCAGACTGTGCTGGAGTGTTTTGTCACATATACAATAGAAACCACATTAAATTTCTAAAGCAAAACTCTTTTGAATTCTGAAGCAGATCTTCCCTCAAAGGTTTGAAATAAGAGTCGGTGAATCTTTTCTGAGAGGCTAGGCTGTGGGTCCCACTTCTTCCGGTGACATTCCTTGTGTGACTTGGGGAAGATGCTCAGATGTTTGCGTGTTGGAGTTTCCTTATTTGTGAAGCAGAGGGAACAAAACTCATCTGGCCAACTTTTAGAAGTTGTAAAGATAAAAGGAGAGCGTATTGCAAAGATATTTTAGAATGTCGCTACGTAGGCCAATGGCACGTTGTAGGTCATCTGTCAAAAACTATAAATTGAATTTGACGGTAATAACCTGAAGTCTTTCTTTCTGTCCATAATTAGAGAGTCGTGACCAGGGCCCTTTGCATTCTGAGCAAGTCTGTGCCAAAATCAAGCAATAGCAGACTGCCCTCTTTCTCTGCTCTCTACAGTATTGGGGGGTGGGCAGGGGTGGAAATCACTATATAAATCCAGTACTTTGGGATTAATAGTTCTGAGAGTATGTAATAAAAAAAGACACTGCCATTCACCTATAGCCACTTTGTTAAGCCTGGATTTATAATGATTTCTTTCTTTGCATTTTCCAGAATGGCCAGATGAGGTCAAAGCAGGGTGGACCACCTCAGGAAACACCAGTGCTGCCGTCCTTACCTTCCTCATCAGGCCCACTTTCGAATCCTGAGGGCAAGGCTTCCAGACGCTCTTCCTCCCCACTGGATTCTGAAGAGTCACTGTGTCTTACCACTGCAGAAAGGAGCAAATGGCCCTTGGAGGTCTCAGTGTATGACAAAGTAACCAAGACAGAGGGAAGTCCTATAAAAAGAGAACTAGGGAAAAAACTTGGAAAGCTCTGAAATTTTAGGCAAAACTACCCCAGTCCCTGGAGAAGGATATCATGCGTGGTAGAGAAAAAAGGGAAGGCCCCCAACGAGATGGACTGACACAGCGGCTGCAATAATGGGCTGGTGTATAGCAAGCATCATGAGGCTGGCGCAGGGCCAGACAATGTTTCGTTCTGTTGTACAGAGGGTCGCCATGAGTCGGAGCCCACTCGACGGCACATAACAACAACGACAACCACAACTCCGGTCTTCCAACCTCCGTGATTTGTCTTTTGAATTCACGTGACCTGTAGGCTAGTATTTTATACCTCTCTCTCTCTCTGAACATTTTGTTGTGGCTTGGGAGAACGTTGGCAAAGTAAATTAGTTTTCCATTCAACAACTTACACACCTTTCATTTTGTGACATTAGTTGCAACCCCTCTATGTAACAGCACTCCTCCCACTTTCTCCCTGGGTCCCCTGTTTCTATTCATCCTTCTCTCCTGCCCCTTCTGAGCTTTGTTTTTGGGCAACGGTGCCTTTTCAGTCCTATGGCTTACTGTTCTGATTACACTGCTCATGGGTTCACTTTACAATTCATTATTGTTCACTTTGGGAGCTCTCATAGCATAGTGGCTAAGACACTTGCCTGCTAACCAGATGGCTGGCGGTTCAAACCCACCAGCCACTCCTCAGAAGGAAGGTTAGGCAATCCTACTTCCGTAGTGATACTGCCTTGGAAACCCAAGGAGGGGTCGCTATGAGTCGGGTTTGACTCAGCACATAACAACAACAACAATTGTTCACTTTATCGGCCTATTGTTTGGCTGAGAGGTGACACCAGGAGGTGTGTTCAGATCCAGGTTTGAAGGGTGTCAAAGGGCCATGTCTGGGGGTTCTACTAGTTTCTATCAAACCATTTCTCAAATTCTTCTAGAATTTTGTCTGTTTTCCTTGATTTTGTTTATGATTTCTTTTTTTGTCTCCTGTGAGTTCCCTGAGATCTTTCTTAATCTGTCGAAGAGTCCTAAATATAATACTTTAAAATTCCTATCAGGTAGTCCCATTCTGAGGAAGATCTCAGAAAGGTTTTCTGGCCCTATAATTAGGTCACTTGCTTGAGTCTTCTTGTCCTTTTTCTTTGTGTGAGTTGAAGTTGTCTGTTCTCTTAGAGATGCTGATGTTATTTTAACTTTGTGCTTTGTGTATTGGCTCAGTTCACCTTGATTTTTTGTTTTGTTTTGATATGTCTCTGTGGGTGGGACATGCGTGCTCCTCTGGTCTCTAGTTTAGTAGCATGGGGGTGCGTACCACTTGTCTCCAGGTGAGTGGGGTCATGGGTAATTGTAGGTCTCTGTTTGCTGGTCATGTAACACAGCTGTATGTGGCCTGGGCAGAAGTTGCCAGCCATCTGTCAATGATCCCAAGGTGCAGAAACAGATGGCGGCACTTGCCGAGTGAATGGGGCGGCAGGTGTGGCTGGCTAATGGGGACATGGTTGCTGCCTTCTCCAGATTAAAAAAAAGTGAAGTGGCAGCAGGTATGGGCAGGTTAGCGGGCCGGGGCTGGGTAGACAACTGGGTGGGACAGTAGTGGCAGAGGGCCATCAGCAGCCACCAGGTGGCTGGGGTGTGGGTGGCAACATCTCTGGTCACTGGGAGAGAGCACACTCCTCCAGCAGCTGGTCACCAGCCTGGGTGCAGGTGACCTCCTGGACAAGTGCAGCTGGTTATCTGGGTCCTGGCCTGACTCAATGCAAGGGTAGGTGTGCCTGGAGTCCAGCATCTCTAGATGCTACCCCACAGGCCTTCCCCTCTGCATGGGTCCCTAACCCACCAGGGACCACTGCTGATGAATGATTCTATCCTCATTTACCAGCTCTCTCCCTGTTCTGTGGCTACCTGAGTCTCTGGAATTCCTGCCTACTTTCCTGCACATTCCTTCCTTAGATCTAGGTCACCTTGCTTCACTCTGCATTTGTCTACACGATGCCTCTGTTCTATTGAGAGTTCTGTGAAGTTGCCTTCCTGTGCTCCTCACCTAGGAACACTGGTTGCAATGGTTCAAAATGGCCATGCAGGGCTGGCTGGTAGGGCACTTTCACTCCATATCTATCCTCAGCTTTCATTTAGTTTCTTCTTCCAATTGGTGTTTGATCTCATTCTTTACCATTTCATTGATGCTCAGGATTCCATGATTACCATCTGCATCTGTTTTGCTTAGTTTCTTGGGTCTTTCGAAAAGGGACAGCATGGAGTGTCTAAGTAGGTCACTATCTTAGCTCCGCTGCCCCTTCACTATCTCCTGAGTCCACGACTTGTCTGTCAGTTTGTTGGACTATGGTGGCTTGAGTGTTGTTACAGTGCCGGAGGCTATGCCACTGATATTTCAAACACCAGTAGGGTCACTCTTGTGGGCAAGTTTCAGCAGAGCATCCAGACTAAGACAGACTGGGCCTGGTGATCTACTTCAGAAATTTAGCCAATGGAACCCTCATGGATCACATCAGAACACTGTTGACTTGCTTGCTTTTGACATGTCAACAGGAGGGACCAGACACAAGAAGAGGAGGGCATCATGCTTGATGAAGTGGAGGACCAAGAGCACGGGAGGCCATTGCTGCTGTGGTGGACTTGAGCATTCTTGTTACTGTGAGGATGACGTAGGACTAGGCCATGTTTGGTTCTGTTGTACATAAGGTCGCCATGAGTTGGAGTTGACTCTATGGCAAGTAACAACAATCACAACATCTCTTGAATGTGAGGCTGAGAAAAATTCACCCACAGTGGGCATTTTTGCTTTGTTTTGATGCTCAGTCTCCTCAGACCGCATCCAATTTCATCTTTTACTGGTCTCTTTATAGATTTTGTGTTTGTGTGTTCACTGCTGTTGTATCTATTTATTTATACCTTTGCTTTTCTTCCAAGACTGCCCTGGAAGTCTGGTATTGAAGATAGCAGTTCCTTACTAGGCTGCTTCCCTGGCTACTTGAAACAGAGCCTCACCCCTCCTCAACCTAAACATCCTTAGAAGGTTTACTTGAGAACAAAATACACTTCCATTATGCCTGAGTCATTTACTTCTCTGGGTTTATATGTTATAACAGTGAGCCTAACTAACTCACAAAACCGGTTGCCATCAAATCGATTCCCACTCATGGCAACCTCATCTGTTTCAGAGTAGAACTGTGCTCCTCAAGCTTTTCAATGGCTGGGAACTTGCAGAAGTGGGTCACCAGGCCTGTATCTCGAGGTAATCCTGAGAAGATTCAAACTGCCAACCTTGTGGCTGGTAGCTGAGCACTTAGCTGTCAGTGCCACCTGAGGACTCCTACCTAATACAAAAGTTAAAATACGAGCCATTTAAGATTAAAACAAATTTGTATTTTACTTTGAAGCATATAGCAAACAATCAGAATGAATCTTTTGTAGAAAATACTGTTCATGTGTAATCTGAAGAGTTCTTATTTTCTCTTACCTCTGTTTCTACGGCTTTTTCTGAATGTGGGTGATTTTCTCAAGTCCACGGGCTCTGTAAGCAATGAGGAGAAAACAGTTATTTGTACACAAAAGACTTACAAATCCTATGGCAACTCACACTGCAGATGGACTTGTAATCATAGTGATGCTTTTTGGTGATCATATCTGTCTTCCCTTCTACTGAATCCAGTTCTGATGGTTTAGGACCATGACTGGAAGCCCACCAGGGTCTCCCTGTTGCATACTCACCATGTGAATTCGTAAATGACTCTTAAACAATACTAGCTCGTTTCCTCATCTATGAATCAGAGTTAACCTAGTTACCTCTTAAGGTTTGCGTGAAGATAAAATGAAGCTTTATTTATAATTGCCCTATGAAAAATCAGTGTAAGGCAGTGGCTTAATTATAATTGGGTTTCAAAGGAGTTGCTCTGAAGCTCTTTTATTTGTGCCATCGATAATTAAAAATCAGCACAAATTATTCTTGGGAGACTTCCTAAATTTGTGACGAATGACACTATCATCAACCACAGGATTACTTTGCTGACCATGCTCTATGAAATATAAAGGATGGTGGTGGGGAATGAGTGGAGGCTCCATGTACAACACAACGAAGCGTTGCTTGGTCCGATGCCGTCTTCATGATTGAGGGCATCCATTTTTGTAGCCACTGTGTACTCTGAGTACCTTCCAGCCGAGGGAAGTCACCTTCCAGCCCTTGATCAGACCCTATTCTGTTGTGATCTACAGGATTCTCACTGACCAATTTTCAGATGGTGTAGTGCCTAAGGCATTTGGCTGCTCACCAGAAGGCTGGAGGTTCAAACCCACCAGACACTCCATGGAAGGAAGGTTGGGCAATCTACTTCCGTAGTGATACTGCCTTGGAAACTCAAGGAGGGGTCGCTATGGGTCAGAGACGACTCCACAGCAGTGGGGTGGGGCCTTTTCAGAAGTAGATCACCAGGCTTTTCTTCCTAATCTGTAATCTGGAAGTTTTGCTGAAACCTGTCCAACATGGCTGACTCTGCTGGTATCTGAAATACTGGCGGCATAGCTCCCAGCATCGCAGCAACTCGCCAGCCACCACAGTGCAACAAAATGACAGGCAGGTGGTTAAATAGGTATGACGAAGCAAAACAAAACACCCAATTCACTGCCATCGAGTCGAGTCCGACTCATGGAGGCCCCTACTGGGTTTCCAAGGCTGTAAATCTTCATGGAAGCAGACTGCCTCATCTTTCTTTTGCAGAGTGGCTGGTGGGTTTCAACCATCCGCCTTCCAGTTAGGAGCCAAATGTCCTAGCCCCTACAGGACCAGAGCTCCTTAAATAGATATGACGGCATGCGGTGAAAAAACATGTTGTCAGTTTACTAGTGTATTTTTACTAAATTTTCAATATTTCAATCTATTCAGCCCATCCAGTTAAATAAATTTATAATGCCTCTGTGCCTCTTTCCAATGTCCAATGGGACCAGAGAAGTTAAAGGCAGAAAGTGCTGTCCTAGAGGTTACAGAATCAAGGGACATGGAGAATGCTCAGAATAAAATTAAAATTCATCAGGAAAAGAGAGCTTTGAATTCAGACTCGGGAAATTTTGCTCGTTTCGGCTCCTGAGTAATCAAATGGCTTTTCCTTCTTTATATCCACAAGAGGCACAGTACAGGAATCAATTTGGATTCCACGTGTGGGTAGCTCTGCCCCTGGACCAAATTGAAAGTAGTGAAGAATGTTCATCTATCACCACAGGGCGTTCCCTTCACCACTGTCCCAAACTGTTTTCTGCAATTTCACTGCAGGGGTTAACTCTTCACCCCCCACCCCTGACTTTCCCTGGCTCAACTCTGTGCCTTCACTTGTGCCACTTAATTCTGAATTTTTTTCTTTCTCTTTTTTACTTCTGTCTTGCCCTTCTTCCAAGACACCGCTGGGTGGGTTTGCACCACCGACCATTTGGTTAGTAGTCTGGCGTTTAACCATTCGTGTCACCCAGGGCCTCCCCCATGAGTTGTAATTGACGATGGTAACTAACAACAACAACAGGACATGGGGTAGGCAGTGAGTATGGCAGAACAAAGGAAACCTTTTTCTTTCACAGTAAAACCAAGCTATAACTAGAAGATCAGTAACATAAATAATAACTACTGTCTTCATCACAGGGCAACGGGCTGGGCATCTCTGGTCTTGCATCTCCGTTATTTACTTGGAAAGCTGCTTGTTCAGAGGATCCTGAAGATAAAAAATGAGCACAGGTGAGATCCAACAGAGCCTCTCCTCTGGTTCCACTTCCTTACACCTCGTCCCCCGTGTCTGTCCTGCTCATGCTCCTGTCTGTAGCCCTGTCTCCGTACCCTGCCATCGCTGCCACGTGGAGGTGTTTGTGCTTCTTTCATTCTGCATTTTCTCTCCTCAAGCCCCAGACAACTTCTGCTTCTGCCTTTCTTCCCCAATGACACTCTGTACCTTTCCCCTTTTTCTTGCCGTTTTTCTTTCCAACTTTCTTCCTTTGGGTCTCTCCCACCCCATATATTAGGTTCCAATCCTGTTCCTGTGTCTCTACGTAATGTCCCTTCTGTGTTAAATAGGTGTCCCCTTGCATGGAGCAGTAGTCTAGTCCTCTGCCGCCAGCCAGGGCCCCTTGGCCTCCCAAACCAAAACAGCTAAACTCACTGCCATCGAGTCAAGTCCAACTCATAGCGACCCCCATTGGGTTTCCGAAGTGGTTAACTCTTTATGGAAGTAGATTGCTTGGTCTTCCTCCCATGGAGTGGCTGGTGGGTTTGAACCAACAACCTTCTGGTTAGCAGTCAAATGCCTTAGGCACTTGGCTACCAGAGCTCCTTCTTGGCCTCCCAGACCCATGCAAATACAGTCACAATCTCACCTGCTGCCTCAGACTCTTGGGTACATGTTTTGTTGGCTTGTTGGCTTCCTGGTGAATCATTTTTATCACTGGTTAGATCTTTCGTCTTTGCATTGATCTGTTCTGTGTCACAGAGATCTTCTGAGAGTCCATTTGCAGGTGGGGCTGTACCTAAACCACATTTTGATTCATATGTTATTTGCTGCCCATATCAATCAGGGTCCAACAGCAAAGTATAAACCAGTCTAAGCACTTAAAGCAGAAAGAATTAAATCCAGGGCAATGGCTACACAGATGATGAACGAGCTGAGAAGTCCACATGGGCGAGTGCGGCAACCCAGAGAAGGTCAACAGAAAGCTGCAGTAAGGACCAAGGGTGTGCCCAGGGGGCAGGGGGCAGGGGGTGGACTACTGGGTTGGTAGAAGCTGGAACCATGGCTGGTCTAGACACTAGGACGCGGATCCATGGGGGAGGTGCAACCACTGCCCGGGCTTCTGCCTGAAGCAGGAAAGGATGAGGGAAATACCCCAGGTTATTCCTTCTACCCACTCTTCAATCTCTAGCTAATGTCTCCCATTGTAGGAACAGAGCGGAAGCCAGCTAGCAAGGGAAGCTGAGAGGCAAGACTGCAGGAGTCAGGGCCTAAAGGCACCTGGAAGAACCGAGCAAGGGAAGGGAAAGGCTCCCGAGCCCAGGACCAGCACACTGCCCCTCTTCCACAGGGCGAGCACCCTCTGCTCACGATCACACTCCACCTACACCCTGTTCCCACCACCCTCGACAGTATATTAATGGTCAAATATATTCTTCAGTGCAGTTTAGATTATTCCTTTCATTTAATGAGATTTTGTTCTAAATAAAATGATTTAAGGTATGTGGCGTAGTGGATAAGGCATTTGGCTGCTACCTGGAAGGTGGGTGGTTCAAACCCATGAGCCACTCCATGGAAGGAAGATGGTGCAATCTACTTCCGTAAAGATTTACCACCTCAGAAACCCAATGAGGGTCACTATGTGCTGGAATCGACTCAATGGTAGTGAGTTTGGTTTTTGGTTTTTTATAATCTGAAAAATAGTTCTAAAAGTTTTAATGTAGAATTTGGACTCTGATGCCTCTTTTTTTTTTTTTTTTTCTTTTTCTTTCTTCTGCCACCTTCTATAGCTCCTTGGGGCCTCCTCTTTGGGTTCTGGGCATAGCACACTGCCCTTATGCCCCATGCATGTCCCAGTCGCTGTCCCTGCTGGTTCATCGGGGGCTTACTGTGCTCTCTGTGCCTTGAGGCCACAGTTGGCACCTTCTCTTTTCATGTGCATCCTCTTCCCATCACTGAGATGTTCTGGGATGCCAGGTCGGGCTTCCCCTTGACTACAGTGTGAGTAATGAAGAATATACCCGTCTCCACACTGACACCAATGACTCCTCCCCACTCTGCTCATTATTAATCACCATCCCATCAGCTCACCCTTCCTGTTCCCACTACCTGTACCAGTAGATGAATAGTTAAGCAGAGGATTCATGCCTTTGGCATTTTAAAATATGGTATGAATGTTCTTTTCTTTTTTAAAAAAATAAAAGGGAGCTTTAAGAGTGTATCTATGCTTTCACAAACCACTCTGAAAGTCTTTTCTTTTCTAAAAATGTATTGTTGACACCCAGTCGATGTTGTCTCATAGTGAACACATGTGACAGAGTAGAACTGTCCCATTGAGTTTTCTAGGCTGTGATCTATGTGAACAGACCACTCAGTCTTTCTCCTGTGGAGCCACCAGTTGGGTTCAAACCATCAACCTTTCAATTATCAGCCAAGCACTTAACCATTACACCAGCAGCACTCCTAAGAAAAATGTATCAGTAATTTAAAATATTCTTTCTTAAGCAACATATACCAATTGGGACTTACACAATGATGGTCTTCTACCATGCTGGAAGGTGTCTTTGACTCCTCTATGTTACTCATTTCAAAGTAAGAATCATGGATAAAGACATAAAGTTTATTATAGACCAGTGCTCCTGATGGGTGGGAAACCTATGGCCACACTTTAAATTCTTGGGCTCAAAGGTGGTATTGTTTCCATCTCTACTCCTCTAGCCTGGGGAATTTTATCCACAATAAACATCTGGGTCTGACCCAGAGGAAAAAAAAAAAAAAAAACAACAACTCAGAGTCTACTGTAATGGTGAAATGCCTGGACTCCAGAGACAGATACAAATAATATAGTTCAGTGAAGTAATAACAACAAATGCAGATCACAGGGATGAGGTATCGGGCATGACTAAGTGCTCTCCCTAACAAACCTACCTTAAATGCATCAATCTTGTGACAAACAAAAACAAACAAGCTTGCTGCCATTGAGTCAATTCCAACTCATAGCAACCCCCACTGGGTTTCCACATCTTCCTCCTGTGGAGCAACTGGTGGGTTTGAACCACCAACCTACTGTTAGCAGCCAAATGCCTTACCCACTATGCTACCAGAACTCCTTATAATCTTGTGACGTGGGTACAATTATCACACTCACATTATAGGTGATGAAATGGAGCTGCAAAGAGAAGATGTGACGTGCCTGAGATCAGAGAGGCAGAACTTCAACTCAGGCAGGGGGAGCCCAGAATTCATGCTCTAACCCCCAGCAGAGTCAAATCCTAATTTTTACTGAGCAACTGGCACAAATCATCAAACTCTCTGAGCCAACTCTCCCCCCTCTGAAAAAAGGAGATGACAGACTGCCACTTTATCATTTTTGGGGAGATCCAAGGAGATATTACATGTAAAGTATGATCTGTGGCCAGAAAAATCCATAAAGAGCTGCAGGAAGTGGAGGAGGATCAGATACTGAAATCCTCATGGAAAGGCCAGGAAGAGAGTAGCCTTTAAAATAAAATCATTAGAATTAATGTCTTAAAATAGTTTAAACAATGTTTTATTGTATTATTAATAGCATTATGGACTAATGAGAGATCAAGAGTTGTGAACAGCGGTATTGGTTACTAAATTACCAAAGGGTCTTTGTGGTGGTCCATCTGGTGTTTGGAGGGTAGCTCCTGGCCCGATGCCCAGGGGTGATGGGTAATGGTGTTGTATGGGAGGGAAAGTGGTATTCATGATGTGTGATGGACCCCATAGGAAGGACACTCTTGTCATTCCCTTTATTCCCTCTCAATGATCCCAGCAATGGACACCAATGGACGTAACTTCAAAGCACTGAGGTAACAGCCAGATTAAAGCAAGCCAGAGGCAGCAGACTGCTCACCTGGGGGAGGTCCAGCCCCAGAGTCATCTGGGCCTGGCAGCAGGTGTGTTTGAGGAGTTAGGGAAGCAGTAATCTTCCTTAGCAACCCAGAGGATAATGACTTTGCATCTCCTGAACTTGGAGAACTTGCAGATGCAAAGACTGAAAATTCAGGATAATGCAAAGTCACAGTCCTCATAGCACATTCCAGAATGAGACAAGAACAGCCAAGAATCATAGAATATAGTTAAAAGGAACAGACCAATATGAGATGCAGAAGCTGCGTGTGACCAGGACAGACTTCGATGAGAGTTTTCGCCAGTTCCTGGGGGCAGAAATTAGAAGTTCCTTTCAGACTTTGGAGTAGAGTTTCCATCATTCTAACCTAACCTCTTTTTTAGTCTTTATAACATAGGCATTAAAGACACCCCCCCCCACACACACACCCCTTTACCAATACAGATCCCATGTGGACCTGGTAGAGCTCACCTGACTCATGCAGTCAGACTCCAGGCCCCAGAGTGGGGAGGTTGAGTCAGCCGCAGCCCTGGATGAAGGCCTTACCAGGCCGGCCCCCCTGAGTGTCCTCCAGGGGACACTGGCTTATCCTGATGCCCCTGCTACAGTGAACCTGCCTTTGCCCCCAGAGCTACCCCTGTCTGGTGGCCTGACTTTAGTTCCTCCAAAGTTTTGTTGTCTCCTTCTCACTGATCCTTTTATACCACACCCTCCCTGTGATAGTTAAGGTTGTGTGTCAGCATGGCTGGACCATGATTCTGAGTAGTTTAAGCAGCTGTGCTGTGGTCGTTCCATGCAGAGATCTGATATAAGGTGGTCACCTCCATAGTGGGATGCGCTTTGAGCAGCCAATCAGTTGACAGGGAATTTCCTTTCAGTGGTGTGGCCTGCTTCCTATATATATATATATATATATAGATGTCCCAGGAAAATCTGGGAACTTTATGGATTTGGGTCCTGTTGTGCTGCCTGCCAATCTTACGTTCGTCAGCCCCTGCAACTGCGTGAGTCAGGAAAAGTCCCCAGTTTGACATTTGACCCATGAACTTGGGACTTGCCAGCCTCTACAACTGTCCTGTGAGCCAACCATCTGCCATTTTGCTTGCTGATCTTGGACTGTCATCGGCCGAAGTCAGCAGCCTGCCATACTGCCTAGGGATCTCGGGTTTGTCAGCCCTTGTTGCTGCATGAGTTGAGAAAGGTCTCCAGCTTCTTGTTTGACCCAGGAACTTGGCATTTGCCAGCCTCTATAACTGGGTGAGCCATTTTATTGAGATAAATTTCTCTCTCTCTCTATAAGCTTACTGGTGTTGCTTCTCTAGACAGACTAGCCTAAGAGACTCTCTATACAAATCCACTCTCCTCCTGGCCTTTCCATGAGGATTGCAGTGTCTGATCCTCCTCCACTTCCTGCAGCTCTTGCTATATGTTTTTCTGTCCATCTTTCTCTACAAATATTTCCCCGTTTTTGTTTCATGTTTTTATCTTTTCTGTTAGATTACCTAAGTAGCGGTGCAGGGTTAAGAATGTAGGTTCTGGGTTCAGAATGTCTAGGTTAGTCCTTGCTCATTTGGCCTTAAGTAAATCACATATAGAAGGAACCTTGGTAGCATAGTTGTTAAGCACTTCACTGCTAACTAAAAGGTCAGTGGTTCAAACTCACCAGCTTCTCCATGGGAGAAAGATATGGACAGCCTTGGAAATCCCATGGGGAAGTTCTATTTTGTCTTATTAGGTCATTATGAGTCAGAATTGCCTTGATGGCAATTGGTTTTTTATAGGTAAATCACATACATGGTGTCTCTAACTTCAGTTTCCTTATCTGCAAAATGGCATGTAAGTCATACTAACCCCAAAGGGTAGCTGTGAGCACTGAGTCCACAACCACCACAGAGTAAACGTTCAGTCAAAGTGAGCTGTTAGTGACATGGCTTCTTGATTACTGTCCTTAATGTGCCCCTGTCTTTACTTCACCTTCTTCTTCCTCTTTCTTTCTCAGATGTCCACATTCTCCTCCACCAACCTCTGCCATTTCCTTTCATTGTCTCTCCATTACTGCCCTTCCCCCGAGTCTCCCTGCTATTAAACCAACATCCTCCATGTTTCAATCAGCCATATTTTTACCATCACCCAGGGTCCTCTTTAATTCTGACCATGAGCCATAATTTTTGACCCTTCACAGCTTCATACTGACCTTTCTAAATCATGATTACTTCTAAGTGCTCACCTTCAATCTGCGTCACTGAAACCCTGGGTTCCTCTTTTCCCGCCTTGCTTATTGGGCCAAAAGTCTCTTGCTCTCGGCTCTCCCTTTAGTTAGGAGCGCATACAACCCACCGCCTGGCCCCCACCCTGGTCTCCCTGCCTTTCCATGCCCCTCAGCATTTCTTCCTGATTCAAAATCTCCACTCAGTAACCAGTTACAGGTCTCTTGGACCTTTTCCTTCTTAATAGCTGTTGGTGGTGGGAGGAGCTTTTATCTCATTTGAATTACCTTCCTCAAGCCTCGGTTGTATACTAGGCCTCTCTTCTTCCTCTCTTTCTTGGAAACAAAATCTCTCTTTGATCACTGAGGAGAGGAAGAAAAAGGCAGTTAGATATCTTGGGAGAGACCAGGAACATATAATCACAAATTTAGATCTTCCAGTGTGTGGGGCACTTGAGCTCAGAGGTTCTCCTGTGATGTGAAGTTTTCCCCTGGAACAGCCAAGGGGATACCCCAACAGACCCTTTATACCTCCCATACAGAAAGCCACCTCTAAAGATTTAAGAATAAAAGAATAGTAAGAACATTGTATGCAGCCCACCTAAATTATCAGATGCCAGGGAAACATGTATCAAAATAAATAATAGAAGTGAAATATGTTTTCTGAGCTGTTCAAACTAAGAAAGAAACAGAGGGACTTCCTAGGAACTAGGGTTCAGATCATAGAGAAATCAGACCATATAACGGAGAAAGCCCCTTAAAAAATGAGTCTAGAAAAAAGAGGATTTGAACTTAACTGGATCAGGGGGGATGATCGGTTTTCAAAGAGCCATAACAGAGGACCTAGACAGGCTTCCTTTCCATTCGGGGTGCCCAATATCAGAGGAACAAAGGAAAAGTGCTCTCTGAAAGCTACAGACAAGGAGTGACCATTGCAGCAGCTGGAAGACCCCCATCCTACCCCATGGCGCTAGAACTGGGAACCAGAAGGCTGTTTACCAGGAGAGGCCAAGACACCAGCCCAGGGTACCTACATTTGCCCTGACCCAGCAAATACAGACAGGAAGCAAGACTCCTAGAGTTCTGAGTGAAATCAGCCAGGAAGAGGAGGAGCTAGGTCCCCGTGGGAAAGTAGAAGCAGAGGGGAGCCACTAAGGGACGCAGTGGGCTGGCGAGGGCCCAGTGTGATGGCCAGAGCACCTCTGCGGGGCAGTGCCCACTGGAGGAGGTGAAAATGCAAAAGATTGTCACGAGTTCAAATCCAGCCCAAATCAGGTGGAAGGTATGAGGTTAAGCACTTCACTGTTAACTAAAAGGTCAGTGGTTCAAACTCACCAGCTTCTCCATGGGAGAAAGATTTGGACAGCCTTGGAAACCCCATGGGGAAGTTCTATTTTGTCTTATTAGGTCATTATGAGTCAAATGGGCCTGAAGGCCCCATATGCAGTGCAGGGATTTCAGTGGGAGTCGTGGGAGCTTCTTAGCCAGGCGTAAATGTGCATGAGGGGCTGCAGGGACGGGTGGACACCAACTCTTGGTGCCAACTGCCGAGCAGCAGCTTACAGCCAGCAGAGTGACGAGTGGAAGCAATGCCAGCCAAGCGGGATCCTGCACCTGTAGGTGAGCTGTCATTTGAGGCTGGGGAGTCATCACCTTGCCAGAGTGCTGTGTGGACCACTGCAAGGATGCCAGTAAGAGGTTACACTGATGCTGCCCTGCTGGTAAGCTGGGTCTCCTGTCCTATGTCCTTGTAAGTAAAGCTGATGCCAGTGTGGCTAGGTCTGTCTTGTGCGTCTAAATGTCTAGTTCAACACCTGGGGTGTTAAACCAGAAGCCATTATACCATAAGCTTCAAGAAAGCTGATGACATAAGTTTTGTTAATTATTTTGTCCATACTTTTCAGCTCAGTGCTGACACGTGGTGGGAACTCAATGCATAGAGATAAGTAGATAGATATAGATAGATGGTCCTGGACCTTAAAAGGTGAATAATAAATCTAATTACCTCTTTCAAAGCTTCTGTAAAGGTGAATTAAGTCAGGGTACTCCTTCATGTTAACCTCACTGAACATCGCTTCCAGAAGTGACAGGTTAAATGTCTTCTCCAGTTCATTGAGAACACCGTACACTACTTTTTTCACAGGGACCAGGTTTCTACAAGACTCTTCAGAATCCTTAAAAAATAATGAATGGAGAGAATATAAATACAGGACTTCCAAATTACAGAAGAACCCTAGGAAGTAATTTTATGGCTAATGTATTCCAAGTTCCCACAGTAGGTATCTTCTCATGCGAAGTTTTAGAACTTCTGTGTTTGTATGGCTACTGAATGAAACAAAGAAATCCTTCCTCCCTAAAAAATACTTTTATGGATCTGATTTCCTCCTTCTCATTTACATGAAAGGTAAGAACTAAATTTCAAGACATAAAACTGAGTTCAAAGTTAGATGATGTGTACTCCTTTAAGAGCTGGGCCAAGATGTTTTAAGAATAGTCTTAGCAGGAGATGAGTGGCCATTCTGCCATGTGGCCAGCCTCTTCCTGCTGTGTACTTGGCCACAGAGAAAGCATACCTATAGTGCATAGAAAAGACTTGCACTTCTATATCTCCAAGAAGGCCTACTGCTAGAATTTACCCAAATTTCAAGACTATGGAAATGCACAAAAAAAAAAAAAAAAAAGAAAAGAAAAGAAAAGAAATTGAAGGAAAGAAGTAGGAAAT
This sequence comes from Orycteropus afer afer, assembly GCF_000298275.1. Lineage (NCBI taxonomy): Eukaryota > Metazoa > Chordata > Mammalia > Tubulidentata > Orycteropodidae > Orycteropus > Orycteropus afer. The sequence continues at coordinate 28,801,494 of NW_006921593.1, forward strand.
GGAAAGCCACTGGAGAAAGAATCTACAATGAAAATAGCAAGTATCTGCCCCCAAAATAACAACACATCAATTTCCTGTGGGTTTCAGTGTTCTCAGATCTAAGTATTTTAAGTTGATGTTAATTGAAATGATACTCTAGGTCAATTGCCTTCTTTATGCTTCAAATGTTAGTTTATTCTTTATTGCATCAATTCCTACAAAGCATCACATATGTATGGAGTATACCTGCTTCTGACTCATTGGATCTTGGTTGCTATTACTCCCCTCCAATGAGCATGATGGAAGACAATTCCTTCAGTGAGTAGCAGGAATATCTTTGGTGATGCCTCCTTTTTCTCTCATTTTGTACCTTACAGGAATATTTACAGAAATACTTGAAATATCTCCCCTTCCCCAACATAGGAAGCCCCTCAGCCAGCTAGCTGTGTTCTGAAGTTTGAATACAGAATATGAAAACATAACATGGCTTGGGCTGGTTTACTAGGTTATGGATTTATAAACTTCACTTACTTGAAACAATTTCTCGGTGATGAAGCCACGGTCTCGGAGGCCCTCAAGGAAAGGAAATGTTTTATTTATTGCATTTGAAATCTCCACCTTATGTTTTCTGAAGTGATTGAATAAAGTCTCACAGAAAATTCTCTCATCTATGTTCTGGTCTTCAATGGGAATCCTGGGAAAAAAGATACCATACATAAATGATCATCAAGATTCCGACATACTTGTAGAGGTTGTAAGGTTTTGTACGTGGATAGTCTGTGAAGAACCAACATATGTAAAATAAGTGGTCCTGACTAGAGACTAGAATAAATATTCCATTTATTCCTTAATCACAGAAATAATAGAAGAGAGCATGGAGTTTAAAAATCACTTATACATGGGACTGAAGAAGTTTAGTGTGTCCCAATCAAAGCCATTGTAAAGATATCTTCACCTAAACATATCTAGAATATTGTTTTAATTAAAAAAAAGTTCATTCCTATAAAATTAAGATGGAATAAATAGGTCATCATATGAAATTAAATCTTGATAATCAAAGTCCTAATTAACAGCTAAGAGAAGAATGAACCTCTTTAAATAAAACACAAGATATCCCCTCTGACCCGCAAATGCCAAGGGAACAACACCATCCTGCATTGCAAAACTAGTTCATAAATGGTAGGGTGTAGATTAAGAATGATAATGATAGAATAAGGTATACATTGAAAATTTCACAAGAATACCAAATTTTTTCCCTGGGATATCTGGTTATGCTTTGTGTTAATATAAATCTGTCCTATACTATTGTTATACGTAGCAAATGAGTCTTTTTAGGGATTTGGATTTCAGAAATTGTGGCTGTTTCCTGTGAAAGCAATTTTAAGCCTGCCTCTGTAATTTTGGTTCTTACTGGATAACTTTGTTGCTCTGATAATAATTTTTTTTTAATCACCATCTCTGTATTCCTAAAAATTATGAAGACTCATAAACTTTCTTTGTCAACAAAGCAAGCAAGGAACCACTGCTGTGGAGTCAGACCTGACTCATAACGACCCCTCCTTGGGTTTCTGAGGCAATATCACTACGGAATATAGATTGCCCAACCTTCTTTCCGAGGAGTGGCTGGTGGGTTTGAACCGCCAGCCTTCTGGTTAGCAGTCAAGTGCCTTAGGCAAGAGTAGCACTATTGGCACTTGTCAGTTCCCAATATGCATCAGGGAACAATCATGTTGCACTGTTGTGTTGAATTCCTGTAAAACAGTTTCTCAATAAAAATTATAGATTGAAGAGAAGCACTTTTCTTCGTTTTTATTAATGAGCCCACTAAAATGATGATAAAAGAATTGAATTCACAATGGTAAAGAGAATGGTAGGGATGAGTAGATGAGGGATAACAACCAAAATTGTTAAGACAAAAAATAGTCAGAGTAATGCAGGTGGAAGATGTTCCCAGGGTCAGGAAAGGAACCATTGTGCCCAGGTAATGCTGCAGAGGAAGTGGAGGTGGGGAGGGGCCAGGAGACTGAAAAGTGATGTGTTATTTCCAAAATAAAGAATAGAACAGTCTGCCCTCTGCCTGTTAACCAACATGCTGATTACCTGTAGCCAGGAACATAGTCTCCCAGGCAAGAGATTAAAAAACAAAAAACTTATATATTTAAACCACAAATACCTCAGAACACTTGAGTGTCTGATCCCTTTTTTCTCCTATTTTTTTTCTTTATTAAGGAATAATTCTCACGTAATAAAATACACAGATCTTAAATGTACACTGAATGAGTTTTCATAGATCTATACACCTGTATTGCAAAACCCTAAGCAAGATTTATGCAGTAAGCTGAATAATGATCCCCAAAGATAGAAGTCTTTGTCTAACCTACTGTCATGAAAATATTAAAAATTCATTTTATAGTATAACATGGTTGTATTTCTGGACTCTATTCTATACGACTGATGTATTTGTCTGTCCTTATGTCAAAACCGTACTGGCTTGAATAGATTACCTTGGATGTGGTGGGTGGGCCTTTAATACCATTGCACATGTTCTTAGAAAAGGGATGCACAGGGAGCCTTGACACACACGGAAGAGAAGGCAGTGTGACCATGGAGGCAGAGACTGGAGTGGTGTGGCCAGAGCCCAGGAATGCATGTAGCCAGCAGAAGCTCAAAGGGGCAAGGGCAGAATCTCAGAGCCTCCAGAGGGAACAGTTCTGCTGACACTTTGATTTCAGACTTCTGGCCTCTAGGACTGTGTGAGAATAAATTTCTGTTGTTTTAATCCACCAGGTTTGTAGGAAAGTTTCATCACCCAGAAAGTTTCCCTGTGTTGCTTTCTCAACAAGCCCTGACTCTTCCTCAGGGTCAACTGTTGTTCCTGTTTCAATCACCGTGTTATCTTTGACTTTTCTTGGATTTTGTATAAATGGAATAATGTGTCATATATGCCTTTGTGTCTGTCTTCTTTTGCTCACCATCCATGTTGTGTGAGTGGTAGTTTCTTTTTACTGCCTCATACTCCATCGTGTAACTCTGCAACAATCTGTTTGTTCATTCTCTTTTGATGGACATTTGGGTTGTTTCCAGTTTGAGGCCATCATGGACAAAGCTTCTGCTCTTGTACAAGTGTTTTGTGGCAAGATGTTTTTATTTTTCTTGAGTGAATACTTAGGAGTGGAATTGCTAGGTCATTGTGGAGCATGTATACCTTTTAAGAAACTGCCAAACTATTTCAAAGACTGTTAAAAATAGTCTCTCTAATTTTAACTATTCTTTTGTGTATGATGTCTCTCCCTTCAGTGTTAATTTGTATTTCTTCAATGACTAATGGTATTGATAATGATATTTATTGAGCATGCTCTCATGTGGTTATTGGAAATTAATGTATCATCTGTTGTAAAGAGTCTGTTCAAGTCTTTGGCCCATGGGTTGTCTTTTTGTTAACGATTTGTAGAAGTTTGTTATATATATGTATTGTGAATATTTTCACTCAGTCTGTGGCTTGTCATTCCTTCTCTTAACTGAGTCTCTTGATGAAGAGAAATATTTAATTTTGATCAAGTCTAATCAACAATTTTTTTTTCTTTAAGGTTAATGACTTGTGTGCACTAAGAAGTCTTTCCCTAACCCAAAGTCATGAAAATATTCAGAAAATCATTTTGCAGTATAACATGGACTCTCTGTTCTGTAGCACTGATCTACTTGTCTATCCTTATATTAATACCGTACTGACTTGAATACTATAGCTTTAGAGAAAGCCTGAAAGTTAATTAGTGAAAAACTGTCTCAGCTTTTATAGGTCCTTTGCCATGGTAAGGCATTCAGTTGTTAACCAAAAGATTAGTGGTTTAAACACACTAGCTGCTCCATGGGAGAATGATGAGGCAGTCTGCTTCCATGAAGATTTATAGCTTTAGAAACCCTGTGGAGGTTGCTACAAGTTGGAATTGATTCGATGGCAGTGAGTTTGGTTTTGGGTTTTTGGTTTTCCGTAGAACTTTTAGAATCAATTTGTCAATTTTCACAAGAAAAGCATGCTTGGGTTTTGATTGAGTTTGCATTCAATCTATACATAAATTTAGTTGGAACTGACATCCTAACAATATGCAATCTTCTAATCTGTTAACATGATATATTTCTCCATTTATTTATATTTTATGTATTTTTTTCCACAGTATTTATAGTTTTCAGTATAGAGGTCATGTACATATTTCAATAAATTTATTCCTAGTTATTTTAGTCTTTCTGATATTACCTTAAGTGGTAATTTTTAAAATTTTCAATTGCTTCTTGCTATGATATGGAAATACAATTGATTTTTAAAAATATATAAACCCTATATTAGTGACCTTGCTAAACTCACTGATTAGTTCTACTGATTTATTTGTGGTGGTGTAGGGGAGCTCTGGTGGCATAGTGCCTAAGGCATCTAACTGCTAACCAGAAGGCTGGTGGTTCAAAGCAGCAGCCACTCCTCGGAAGGAAGACTGGGCAATTTACTTCTGTAGAGATACCACTTTGGAAATCCAAGGAGGGGTCACTGTGCATCAGAATTGACTCAATGGCAGTGAGTTTGGTTTGGTTTAATTTATTTGTAAATTTCCTTTGGATTTTTATAGAAAATAAATAATCATGGTGTTAGCAAATAAGGACTGTTTTACTTCTTCTTTCCAACAACTATTTCTTTTTCTTGTCTTATTGAATTGGACTTTGGATACAGTGTTGAAGAAAAGTGGGGAGAGTGGACTTCTCTGCTTTGTTAACAATTTTTTTGGAGAAAGCATTCAATATTACCATAAATTATGATTTTTGCTATGTGTATTTCATATATATATATATAATCAGACTGAGAAAGTTTCTGTATGCTCCAATTTTGCTGAGAGATTTTTTTTTTAATCATAAACAGGTGTTGAATTTTATCAAATGCTTTTCTGCATGTATTGAGCTTTTCATATGTTTTTTCTTATTTTTTAATTTGATAAATTATATTTATTGATTTCAGAGCCCTTCTTAAATAGGAACAGCAGACAACCACAGGTCAACAGACATTTGAGTAAATCCTCAAATATTAGAAGGAAAAATTAATAAAAAGAGAGGAGAAATTACCCAAGAGAGACAGATATTGTGGGAAATAAGAACAAACTTACAAAAACCAATCTTTTCATAGAATTGACAAAACAGTTTTCCTCAGGATGCTAAGAAAAAGGAACTACAAGAAAAAGAGAAAATGATCTTAGGTATTTATTTAAAAATATTTTGACAAAATAAAATATTACTCAAATAATTGCAGAATAAAACTAAGGCAATTTTCCAGAAAGTTAAGTAAAAAGATACAAAAAGAAACAACTAAAAGGGTGAAAGTATAGGACTGCAGAGAACTTCTGGTTTCAGCTCAGAAATGTAAAGAGCTTGAAACTCTTCATTCTTGTTCTTACAAGAAAAAGTGGAACAAACTGAAAATCAGCAACTTTTCTTGGACCCATTGAGGAAATGAGATCACAGAACCAACTACTAGGCTGAAATTGAGAGAGATGGGAGACCCCAGAGTCACAGCTGAGATCTCATTACCTGGGCCAGATGCTGCCAGAGTCATGCACTGGTGCAAACAATTAAATGGTAATTTTGGTTAATTGCTCAGGCTAAGTGTGAACAAACTGGAGATGAAGAAACTCCTGGGGGCTACAGTTTGGCAGGGGCAAACTTTTGTGGGGTTTACATTCAGGAACCCCACCATATTCTCATGGTGAAGAGCTGAGAAAGATTCCCTCATAGGTTTGGCAAGAAGAAGTGGAAAATAATCGTAATGAAATCTATACAGAGAATACGCCATAACGAAGGCCTACTGGGAAAAAGATTTTACTGGAGCCTTATCCCACCTGGGGAAGGATTTTTCTCCCATTCCACTTCCTCTGGCCTTTCTGGCTCACCTAAGAGGGGAAAAAGTGAAGAAACACAAATCTCATATCCCAAGGACATAGGTCAACTCAAACACTGAGGCTTAATCACAAGATTATAATGTTTTACCTCCTCTTACATTTCATCACTACCTCAATAGGGCTCTAGTGTAGCAACAGTGATTACAGTTTAAAGAGCTGAAAGACACAGACTCCATCTGAGAAGAAACTCTTAGAGCAGCCAAGTCAGCAGGGGAGACAAAACAAGGACACCAGGGAAATGTGAATGAAGTCTATGGCGCCTACAGCTTCAGCAACATTAAACACAGCGCAACTCCTAGCCAGATTAACATAAAGCCTAATGGGTAAGGGCTATATACCTCCGTTCTTATTATCACAAACATTGTGTCTGGCTGTCAACAAAAAATTGCAAGGCATGCTTAAAAAGAACACAAATAAACAAAAGTCTGAAAGGATGAAGTAAACATCACAATCACACTCAGATATGACAAAGATTATGAAATTATCAGAGAATTAAAAAACAAACAAACTATGATTAATATGTTAATGGAAAAGAGAATATTTGCAAGAAAATATGGGTAATGTAAGCAGAAAGGTAACAATCTAAGGAAGAATAAAAAAGATACATTAGAAATGAAAGACCACTATGACAACAATGAAGAATGCCTTTGATAGGCTTATCAGCAGATGGGATGCAGCTGAAAAAAGAATCAGTGAGCTTGAAGACAGGCCCATAGAAACTGCCCAAACTGAAAAAGCAAATAGAAAAAAAATGATTGAAAAAAAAAAAAAAGGAAGAATATATCCAAGAATTGTGGGGCAGTTATCAAAGGTGTAGCATACATGTAATGGGAATACCAGGAGGAAAAGAAAGAGAGAATGGAGCAGAAGAAATATTTGAAATAATAATGACTGAGATTTTCCCAAAATTAATGACAGACACCACATCACAGATCCAGGAAGTTCAGAGAAAACCAAGCTAGGTATATACAAAAAAAAAAAAAAAAAAAAAAAGAAATCTACACCTATGTATATTATATTCAAACTACAGAAAACTAAAGTCAAAGAGAAAATCTTGAAAGAAGCCTGATAGAAGAAAGCACCTTACCTAGAGAGAAAGAAAGACCAGAAATCATGCAAGCCAGAAAAGAGTGGAATGTAATATTTAAAGTATTGAAGGGAACAAACAAAAAACTGCCAACCTAGAAGGTGATATACAGTGAAATTGTCCTTCAAAAGGGAAGGAGAAATAAAGACTCTCTGGGACAAACAAAAGCAGAAAATTCATCACAAGCAGACTTGTTCTGCAAGAAATATTAAAAGATATTTTTCACGGAGGAAGTAAAAGAGATAGGTCAGAAACTCAGATGTATAAAAAGAAAAGAAGAGCATAAGAAAAAAGTGGGGATAAAATAAACGTTTATTTCCCTTATTCTTACTTGGTCTAAAAGATAACTGTTTAATAAAGTAGTAATCATAACAATGTGTTGTGAGTACAGTATGTGGAAAGTGAAATGAATGGCAACAATATCATAAATCACAACAGGAAGAAATTGGAAACACTCTGTCATGAGGAACCTGCACTACAGGTGAAGACGGATAGTGTTATTTGAATGTGTGCTTAGATTAGTTAAAAATGTTTATAGCAAACTCTAAGTCAACCACTAAGAATTTTTTTTAAGGAAGTATAATTAATAAGCTAATAGAAGAGATCAAATGGAAACATATGAAATGCTCAATTAAGACCAGATAAGGTGAAAAAGAGAGGAAAATAAAGAAAGAAAAAAATGCAACAAATAGAAAACAGTAATAAACATGGTAGATATTAATCCACTTTATCAATAATCACTTTAATTATAAATGGCCCGAATACTGCATTTAAAAGACATGCATTGTCAAAGTTAATAAAAAACCAAGATTCAATATATACTATATATTTTCTACAAGAAACCCACTTTAAATGTAAGACTCAGATAAGTTAAAAGTAAAGTGATGGAGAAAGAAATACAATGCTAATAGTGATGAAAAGAAAACAGGAATAGCTATCCTAATTTCAGACCAAAGAAAAAAAAAAAAGACTTCAGAATAAAGAAAATTACCAAAGATAAAGGTGGTGTTTCATAATGATGAAGGGTTCATCTTACAATGTGACATAACAATCATTAATGTGCATGCACCTAACAACACAGCATCAAAATATGTAAGGCAATAATTAACAGAATTACAAGGAGAATAGACAGATGCACTATTGGAGTTGGATACTTCAACAGCCCTCTATCAGTAACCCGTAATTTATATATGAAGCAGCAGTAAATCGGGAGGAATATGGTTGACTGAACAGCACTGGCGTACAACTTGGTCTAATTGACATTGATGGAATACTCCATGTGGTAACAGCCAAGTACACATTCCTCGCAAGCATACATGGAAGAATCACCAAGATGGACCACATTCCGGGTGGTAAAACACACCTTAACAAATGTAAAAGAACAGAAGTCATACAAAGAAGGCTGTCAGACAACAAAGAAATTAAACTGGAGATCAGTGACAGAAAGATAACTGGAAAGTCCCCACATACAGATATCAAACAGAGGACTTCTAAGTAGCACATAAGTCAAAGAAGCATCAAGAGAAATTTAAAAATAGTTTGAACTAAATGAAAATGAAAATATACCTTACCAAAATTGTAAGTGAAAGTAGTGTTTACAGGGAAATATACAGCATTGAGTGCATATATTAGATTTAAAATCTAAAGGGACTAAGTCTTAGCTAATGAAATTGAAAAAAAGAAAAAGGAAAGGAAATAAAAAATATAAAATTAGGAAGGAAGAAATAAAATAAAATAAAGGTTTTTTTTTTTTTTTGCAGATGATGTGATTATCCATGCAGAAAATCCCAAAGAACTGACTTCACACTCCAGCCTTAGAGTCCCTGATTGACTGGTTTTTTTTTTTTTTTTTTTTTTGTGAATCATTACAGAAGCAGACTGCCACATCTTTCTCCCATGGTGTGGCTGGTGGGTTCAAACTGCTGACCTTTTGGTTGGCAGCTGAATGTTTAGCCACTGCACCACCAGGACTTCTTGGATATATACACGATGCCCAGTAAATACTTATAGATTGACTCCACATAAGTACAAGATTTTTAATGAAGCATTATTGATAACAACAACAACAAAATAGTGATAATAACAACAAAAACACCACCAACCCCTAACCTGAAAATCTGAGTGCTCATTTGACAGAAAGATTGAATAAATAATGGTAAATCATACTGTTGAAATACTACATAGAGTAATTTATTTCTAATAATTAATATGTAAGGCCATAGTTTTATTGTTTAATAAAAAACATCATGTTCAGAGTGATATACTATGATCCTATTTTTATAACAATCAAACTAGTAAGAATTTTACTCTTGTGTATATGTTGAAATAAGTATTGGGAAAGGTGGGGAGTGCCACACCCCAGGCTATTAATGCTGGATTAGTGTCAGTGTCGCTACAAATCTTTTTTTCTCCTTTCTTTTCAACCTTGTGTTTGTGCATCTCCCTGTACTTTTAGTGCTTAGCATCTTTGTGGGTGTTTTAACACTTTAAAGCAACATATTGCATTGGGCAAATTTCCTGCAAGACCTCTTTGAAGTGTTAAAAAGCAAAGATGTCACTTTGAGGACTACAATGAACCTGACCCAAGCTGTGATATTTTCAATCGCCTCATATGCATGCAAAACTGGACAGTAAATAAGAAAGACCAAAGAAGAATCAGTACATTTGAATTGGTAGTGAGGAATATTGAATATACCATGGACCGCCAGAAGAATGAAGTTTGTCTTGGAAGAAATACGGCCAGAGTGCTCCTTAGAAGAGAGGATGACACTTTATCTCACATGCTTTGGACATGTTTTCGTAAGGGACCAGGCTCTGGAAAAGGACATTATACTTGGTAAAGCATATGAGATAAAGTGTCATCCTCTCTTCTAAGGAGCAGAAGGTCAGTGAAAAAGAGGACTATTCTCAACACAGTGGATTGACACAGTGGCTGCAACAATGGGTTTAAACACAGCAATGATTGTGAGGATGGTGTGGGACAGGGCAGTCTTGTTCTGTTGCACAGAGGATGGCTATGAGTTGGAACTGGCTTGATGGCACCTAACAACAACATCATCTTCCAGGGATGGTCCTCAGGCTGGCGCTTAGCAATGATGGAGGGATGTAGAAGAATAAAGCCCACCTCCCTTGTCTTCAAGCTGGGACAGCCTCTGGAGTTACTTATTTTCTCTCAAGTTCCTCTGCAGGTACAAGCTGAATCAATACTCCTTAGGACTTTGCTCCAGACTTCACTTGGCTGTGCTTCTCCCCCCTTCCAGCCATGCATCCCACAGGTATCTCCTGTGAGTCCTTCTTTAATACATCCCTTAATGAATATTTGAACTTGTTTCTGGAGAACCCAGTCTAAAACGGTCAGTTCCTTCAGGCAGGTGGCAATGGAGCGGGGTTGGGAGTCTGTAAATTGTTAACTCTTTCATTATATATCATTAGGGTATTTTACTTGATTCAAGGAGCATTTTTTTTCTTCTTCTCTTTGATTGGGAAAAGAAAAGAATTTTAAAGAAGAATCTGGATATTAAAAATTATGGAATTCAGGCAAAGCAGAACTCAGGAAATTATCATCTTAAAAACACCAAAAAAACCCAAACTCACTTCCATCGAGTCGGATTCAACTCATAACGACCCCTCCCTGGGTTTCTGCGGCTGTATCTCTACAGAAGTAGATTGCCCAACCTTCCTTCTGAGGAGTGGCTGGTGGATTTGAACTGCCAGCCTTCTGGTTAGCAGTCAAATGCCTTAGGCACTATGCCACCAGAGTTCCCTATGGTCTTAAATATGTTCCTTTTTTCCTATTAAATAGATAAAACAGTGATGAACAAACATGGAATGATAGAGTACATGGAAGTAATTAATAATGCTAAGCTATGAAAAATATTAATAATGAAGCAGAAAAGATGTTGAATTTAACAGTGAATTCAATGGAAGGTAGAAAATGAAAAAAACAAAAAACAAACCATCGTCTGAAGGAAAGTATTTGAAAGTCATATTTCTATTAAATATGTATCTTGTCTCTCCCAAGAAAAAACAAGGAGGAAGACAAATTTCTCAAATCAGAAATCAAGAATGAGACTCTATAGCTCTAAGTATAGTTTTCTTAAATATGATAATTTTGTGTAGTGATATAGTAATAACTTTAAATAGAAGTGAAATAGATGATTTTGTGTGGGGGATAAAAGGCCACTAAGGGCTTTTAAAGAATGCCAAGCTCCAGTATCACAAACAACTGCAGTCAAATGTTTAAGTATTAAGTAATTCCATTGCTCATTTCAGTCGTCCCAGTGCCAAGAAAGGAACGTAAGTCTTCTCAAGTTACAGTCAGCCCAACGCACTTAACGAAGAGAACACAACAAAGGAAAAGTTTTCTTGTAAACTGAAGTACAAAACTCACAAGTGAAGTATTAACAAATAGTATCATATTTTAAAAAACCATAAAACCAAAAACTAAACGCACAGCCATCAAGTCTATTCTGACTCATAGCAAACCTATAGGACAGAGTGGAACTGCTCCATAGGGTTTCCAAGGCTGTAAATCTTTGTGGAAGCAGAGTGCGTCATCTTTCTCCCATGGAGTGGCTGGTGGGTTTGAACCAATGACCTTTTTGGTTAAAAGCTGAATGCCTTAACACCTGCACCACCACAGTTCCTTATCATATCATAAAAAAACCAAAACCAAACTTACTGCTGTTGAGTTGGTTCTGACTCATAGCGACCCCTCCTTGGGTTTCCGAGGCAGTATCTTTATGGAAATAGATTGCCCACTCTTCCTTTTGAGAAGTGGCTGGTGGATCTAAACCACCAGTCCATTGATTAGCAGTCAAACGCCTTAGGCACTATGCCACCAGAGCTCCATATCATATTATGGTAACATAATAATATACAGTGACTAAAAAGAGTTTTCCAGGAGGTCTGGTAGCGTAGTGCCTATGGCACTTGACTGCTAACCAGAAGGCTGGCAGTTCAAACCCACCAGACACTCCTTGGAAGGAAGATGGGGCAATCTACTTCCATAGTGACACTGCCTCGGAAACCCAAGGAGGGGTCGTTATGAGTCGGGTCCGACTCGACGACACATAACAACAACAAAAAGAGTTTTCCAGGACTTCAAGGATAGCTTGATGTTTGGGATATCTCTGAATATAATCAATGTAATTACAAATTGAAGTGGAAGAAGGCAATAGAATTGTTTTTGTGCATTGGAAAACACATTTGTTAATATTCAGTACCTGTTAATTATTTTCCTAATTCTTAGCAAACTAGCATATCTTGATCTGGCAGAAAAATAAGTTTCATTTAACAAGAGAGCTTCAGGGTTTCTCCTATTAAAGGTAGGACAAGAAAGAGAATCTACCATTGCCATGTCATCTTGTATTATTCTCAAAGTTCTTGCTGATGTGATAAGTAAATGGCACTTTTAAAAGTGGGAGAGCTAAACCTAATATATATATATATATATAGTTAGATAGATAGATAGATAGATATAGATATACATATATAGATATATAAATGGAAACCTATAAAACACATGAGAACATACTAAAGAAAGATACTTTTTAAAGATTAAAGATAATGAATTTCTTATACGAGAAATAACTAATTAGAAAACAGGGGAAATAATACCATTTACAATTACACCAAAAATATAAAGTGTTGAAAAAGAAATTTAAGAAGAAATGTGTACATCTCATAGTAAGAAAAAGTGGAAATGTTGACAGAGAGATAGATATAAAAGTCTTAGTATAATATAGTATGAAAGTCTTAGTATATAGCATCATATGTCCTTGGGTGGGAAGATACAGGAGTGTGAAAATATAAAATTTCTCAAATTGATCTAAATCCTTAGAATCAAACACAAAGGGGAAAATATGGAACATAGGCAAGTTGAGAACCTTATTGAAATATGTTCCTGCAAATTGAAAAACAATTCCATGGGATGAGGACATAAAAGGAGAGAGAACGTGCTGGGAGAGGCGGAGGCTTAATAGCCAGGGTATGAATGAACCTGTAAGAACACACAGAGAGATTGGCTTTTAGGGTATCTGGGTAGAGATGGCTCCAGAACCTCACAAAGCTTTTCGGGACCTGCTCAGTCATGATATAGAAGCAGCAAAATGGGTCGTGTTCCCCAGATGCAGCCCAGAAGTGACACAGAAAGCCATCAGATCTCAAGAGTTATACTAACCAGGAGAATGGATCTCTCAGTGTCACGTACGTGAAAAGATAACCAGAAGGCCAGAGGAATCTCAACCCTGGCACTGGGCAATCCTCTCAGAACCCTGGCACGCAGGAGGAAGTGAGGTCTGGGTAGAAGAAATGTGAGTGGACACATAAGCTCAAAGGGTAATGCCTGATGCCTATTGTTTGTGACAACCAGGAGGAAAAGGGAACACTAGGAAAGACTTGTTACTTAGCCACTTATCCCAACCCTTCCTCAAAAGAGTAGATTCAGACTATAGGAGTCAGATACAACTTTACCAAACAGACTGTCAGGTTTTCTTAAGTACAAATATTAACTCACAACCAAGAATCATCAAATATTCGATGAGTATAAGTACCACACACACACACACACACACACACAGAACCATATGCAACAATTAGAAGGAACACCAGAGGAAACAGAAATAATAGAGCAAGCAGAACACCACTTCAGATGAAGTATACTCAATATCCTTCACAACATATGAAATTATATTGCTTCTATAGAACAATGAACTAGCACTCTTAGAAATTTAAAAATTGAGCATTAAAATTAAAAAATCAAGGTAGGCAAAAAGATTAAATACTTAGGAATAAACTGAACAAAAGGAGTGTTCTCGTTACCTAGTGCTACTCTGACAAGAATGTTATCACAAATGGGATGGCCTTAACAAATAGGAGTTTATTCTTAACAATTTGGAGGCTTTAAGTCCAAGTTCAAAGTGCCAGGCTCTAGGGGCTGGGTAAAAGCCCCTCAATTTGGGGTCCAGCTCTGCCTCCTGCTCCCGGCCCACTGGAGCTAGAGGCATTTCTTCACTCAGACAGCTGCTGGCTGCTGAGGCTGAGAAGCCCCAACGTTGACAAGTAAAAAGGCACAGTCCCGATGTTACCAATCCACACAGCAGGCCTTTAACTTAACTCCACTGTAAGTCCCAAAGTCGGCAGAGCATAGCAGGCTGCTGAAAAACGACACAGCTACATGCAGGGTCCAAGCGTGCCATAGGCTAGAGACCATTCCCAAGGCTTCTCCTTCAATACAGGAAGCAGACCACATCCCAAAGGCAGCTACTCAGCTGCTTGTGGTAGATCCCACCATGGAGCTGATTGCCAGTCTCATCATGGGGATTAACTACCACCAGCTGCCCAGCCACTCAACCAGGCCCAGCCAAGTTGACACACAAACATAACTACCACAAAGAGTGTAAGACTTGTATGCTGAAAACTGCAAAACATTGCTAAAAGAAACTGAAGAAGATCTAAACAAATAGAGACAATCTATGTTCATGAATACAAACACTATTTTTAAGATGACAGTTCTCCTCAAGTTGGTTTATAGTGTCAATACAATTGCTATAAAAATCCTAATACACTTAAAACATAAAAGATATTAAGAAGCTTATCTTAAAATTTAAGTGAAAATGTGAAGGACTCAGAATAGCAAAAACAATTTAAAAAAAGAAGAACAAAGTCTGGAGACTTATACTTCCTGGCTTCCAAACATGTAATAAAACTACCCTAAGCAAGACAATTGTAGTCCTGGCATAAAGATAGACATATAAATCAATGGAATGGAACAGAGAATGCAGAAGTGAAGTCTAACCTTTTTGGCAGTTGATTTTTGACAAATGCATTAAGGCAATTCAATGAAGAAAAGACAGTCTTTTCAACAAATGGTACTAGGAAATTGAATATCCACATGCAAAAAGATGAAGTTAGACCTGTACTTCACGTGACACACAAAAATCAACTAAAAATGGTTCACAGACCTAAAGATAACAGTGAGGTTGACTTCATGGGCATGGAATCTGTGCTGTTGTATAGGGCTTGTGCTGGGTTTCATGTTCTTTCATTTTAAAATTCCAAAAGTTTTATAATTTATGAAGAAGGGGCCCACATTTTCATCTTGCAGTAGGCCCTGCAGTAAGAGTTAAACTTACAAAAGTTGTAGAAGAAAATAGTGGAGAAAATCTTTGATTTAGGTTGGGGTAAAAGTTCTTAGCTATACCACCAATAGTGTGATCCACAAAATAATAAATTGGTAAGTTATAATTCATTAGAATTTAAATCCTTTTTTGGCTTCAAAAGACACCATTAAGAAAATGAAGAAAACAAGCCAAAGTCTGGGGGAAAATATTTGAAAATCGTATTTCTAATAAAGGGCTTATATCCAGAATATGTTAAAAACTCAATAATAAGAAGACAAAGAACCCAACTTAAAAATGGGTAAATGATTTGGAAGACATTTTACCAAAGAATATATGTGAGTAGTTAATAAGCACGTGAGAAGATGTTCACTATTGTTATGTGCCATCGAGTCATCTCCAACTCATAGTGACCCCTCCTTGGGTTTCTGAGGCGGTGTAACTATAGAAGTAGATCGCCCAATCTTCTTTCCAAGGAGGTGGTGGGTTTGAACTGCCAACCTTCTGGTTAGCAGTCAAGTGCCTTAGCCACTATGCTACCAGAGCTCCCATCATTAGTCATTAGGGGGAACTGAAAATTAAAACCACAATGAGGTACCAATTCCCACCACTGGGATAGCTAGAATCGCAATAACTATTAGTGAGCATGTGGAGAAACTGACAGACTCATATATTGCTGATGATAATGTAAAATGGTGCTTTGGAAACTTGTAAGACATTTTCTTAAAAGGTTAAACGTAGAGTTACCATATGACCCAGGAATTCTGTGCCTTGGGATCTACCTAAGAGAAATGAAAACATATATCTACAAGAAGATGTATACACCAGTGTTCATGGCAGTATCATTCATCATAGCCCTCAAATGGACATGATCTATGTGTTCATTAACTGAGGAATGGACAAATAAAAGTTGTGTATGGAAGACTAGGGGCTCTGATGGTGTAGTGGGTAAGGCATTTGGCTGCTAACCAGAAGGTCAGAGGTTCAAACCCACCAGCTGCTCTGTGAGAGGAAGATGGGGCAATCTACTTCTGTGAAGATTTACAGTCTTGGAAACCCAATGTGGGGTCACTATGAGTTGGCATCAACTTGACGGCATTGTGTTTGTTTTTGGCTATTATATGGAATACTATTCAGCAAAACAAAACAAAACAAACACACAAACAAAATCAAAATACAAAGTGGGCAAACCTCAAAAACATTAAGTGAAAGAAGCCAACTGCAAAACTCCATTTATATGAGATGTCCAGAAAAAGCCATTAGAGAGAGAAAGTAGTGCTGCCTGGGAATAGGAGCTGGGAACAAGGATTGACTGCAAATGTGTATGAGGGAACCATGTGCAGTGATGGAATGTTCTAAAATTAGATTGTGGTGATGGTTGCACAAATCTGCAAATTTATGAAAAATCATTGAGTTGTACACTTAAAACATGAAATTTATAATATTTGAATTATATCTGTGAAAGCAAAACAAAAGTGGATGGATTAAATAACAGAACAAACCCAGCTGAAGAGTAAATTTGTGAGCCAACGATTCCTTCCAGAATGCAGGGGGCAAAAAAAGACATGGGAGATGTGAGAAAACAGGTATACATATCAGGTGCTTCAATATTCCAAAAACAGAAATTCAAGAGGAGAAAAGAAAGGATGAAATCAAGAAAATCAAATAAAACGAGAAAAACTTCCCCAGAGCCCTAGCTAGACGCTTGCATTTAAAAGGCTCATCAAATGCAGAAAATGAGCATCTGAAACCTACATCTAGATTCAGTGAACATCAAGAACAAAAAGAAAGTCAAGTGTCCTGAAGGCAGAAGCAAATGACCTACAAAGAAATGAAAACCTGCTGCAATTGGATTTTTTATGGTGCTGTTGTTAGCTGGCATCGAGCTCCAAATCATGGCGACCCCATGTATAGCAATGAGAGGGGGCCTGGTTGTGCGTCATCTTCATGACCAACGAGCCCATCAATGGAGCCACTGTTTTGAATGCCTTCTAACCTCGGGAGCCATCGCCTAGCACTATCTAGACACTATTCTGTTGGGATCCGTAGGGTCTTTGTTGGCTAGTTTTCAGAAGCAGATCACCAGGCCTTTCTGCCTAGTCTGTCTTAGTCAGGAAGCTCTGCTGAAACCTGTCCCCAAGGGGTGACCTTGCTGAGATTTGGAATACTGGTAGCATCCCTTCCAGCATCATAGCAACACAAAAGCCACCACAGTAGGACAAACTGAAAGATGGGTAGAGGGGATTTTTCATAGGGGACACTAAATGCAGGAAGACAATAATGAAAACTCTTCAAAATTTGAAGTGAAAAATCTCTTTGGACATTAGTTATAAACACACTCAAATACTCATGCAAGTATGAAAGCGAAATAAAGTTATTTATCAGACATAAAGGATTCAGAAAGTTCATGGAGGAAATGAAAAGAGAGAAGAGAAATAAAATCAAGTTACAGTTTTTAGCTTGGAAAAATATACCACATAACTCCAGATATTGAGAGAAAAATATAAATCTGTTTATTAAAAATTCAGTTTTTATTTCAATAAATTATATTTCAATAAAATGTATTTTCCAAAAAAGCTAACAAAAATTCTATTTTAACTTTTTTAAAAAATTAACTTCCAATGTATTGGAAATAAAAGTATGGGCCAAAGGAAACACAACTAATCCAAAACAGGTAAGAGAGAAAGTGAGAGAAAATCCTAGTAAATATGAAATAAGAATTAAGATAGCAAGAATAAATACAAACATAAAAGATGGTCAAACCCAATATTAGTGGAACAAATTGACTATAAAATGCAGGGAAACATCATTGAATGTTGTTGTTGTTAGGTGCTTTGAGTTGATTCCACATCATAGTGACCCCATGTGATGAAGTAGAACTCCTTGTAGGGTTTTCTAGGCTGTAATCTTTAAGGGAAGGGACCAGTCCCTGGAGAAAGATACCATGCTTGGTATAGTAGAGGGTCTGTGAAAAAGGCGAAGACTGGCAATGAGATGGACTGACGCAGTGGTGCAATGATGGGGTCAAGCGTAGCAATGACTGTGAGGATGACGCAGGACTGAGCAATGTTTCCTCCCATTGTACATGGATCACTATGAGTCAGAACCAACAGGACAGCACCTAACAACACAACAACAGTCTTTACAGGAGCAGTCTTTCTCCCACAGAGCCACTGAGTCGCTTTGAACTCCCAACCTTTCAGTTAATAGCCAAGTGCTTACCTACTGCACCACCAGGGCTCCTTACTAAAATGTTCTATTTATAAGGGACACATCAAAAATAAAGCCACCCAGAAAGGTTGGAAGCAAAGGGATTGGAAAAGACACACCAGGGAAATGGATGCTAATCGAAGCCTCATAGCAAAACTACTACTAGAAACAAATAGAATTTCAATTGCAAAGTACTGCAAAGCACATACTGATAAAACATACATGTTATCAGAAGATATAGCAGTAGTCATGTTCCATATAAAAATAGCTTCAAAATAGTCAAGCAAAATTTTGATGGAGGTGCAGGAAAAATTTTTAAATCCACAATAGTCGTAGGAACTGGTAAACCAAGTAAGCCAAAATTAAATTATGAATAAAGGCTTTGAATGAAATAAGTAGAAAACTGGATGAAACAGCTATGTAAAGCCGGGGCTTCCATTCTTCTCAGTGCAGTTAAGTAGCTGAGATTCTGGAGTGCTTACTCTACATTAGGCACCTTTCCAAGTGCTTGAGACTTGGTTTAACTCATTTTCTCCTCATGATCTCTGTGAAATGAGTACCATTAATGATGCCATCATCTTATGGAAGTTAAGGTTTGTCTCAGCTCCACAGCAATGGTGGCAGAGGTGGGACTCAGAACGTTCCCTCCGGTCGGTCATCAGACACCACACTCCTAATCACTACACCACATTGCCTTTCCAACATGGAGTAGCCTCAGAAATGACCAGGTATTAGGTTGCAAAAGAAATAACAATAGATTATGAAAATTGGAAATCTTAGCCAGCACGTTTTCTAAGCTCAATGTGATAAGATCAGAGAAAACAATAAAAGGACAGAAGAGCTGCCCCAACCTATCCATTGAGACATGTTAAAAGCTTCACTGACACACTTTTTAGGTTAAAGAGAAAATCAAAATAGGAATGATAAGTGACTAAGCAATAACTCCAATGAAAATACTACACATAAACCCCCGAGATGTTTCCAAAGTGGCAAAAGATGAACGTTCGTGGTCTAAATTGCATGTATTAGAAAACAAGAAACATTGCCAAGTAAAATACATTTTAAATCAAGATATTACAAAAAGAAAAGGCAATCTACCTCGTCAAAAAAAAAAAAAAAAAGTGGAAGCAAAGAATTAGCAAAGGCAATGCATATAGGAAAAAAACAAAACAAAAATTCTAATTAAACCTCAAACAGAAAATAAAAGTAGGTGATCAATAAAATCAAAAGGTGGTCCTTTGAAAAGAAGCAATCTGACGTATACTTTGGAACTCTGGGAGGGCCCAGTTAGTGGAGGCACCAGGACTTCAGACGTGAGTCACACTGGCCACAGTGAGGCTCACTGGTCAACAAGAGGCACTAAAGAAAAAACTCCTAATCTGTTTTTAGTGCCTCATTCTTAAACATCTATAGACACCCTGTGAACTCTGGAGGAAAATTTTGGAAACAGACAAATAATGGGGGCAGGAATTGGAAGACACTAACACTTATAAAAAAAAGTAATTAAAAATTTTTTTTTTTTAAAAAAGCTTTTTGGCTATCATTTTCATTATTATGAGAGAAAAAACTAGATTCATTTAAAAGAACAGGATGTTATTTAAAAAATGAAAATAGTAAAGAGCTTTTGGAAATGGCACGTGATAACAGGAATTTAAAAATTGCTAGGAGTGACCACTACCTACCCGTCATTTCATGACTTTGCTATTGCTATGATCCTGAAAGCTACGCCAGAGTCACTCACAGTGGACAGGTTTTAGTGGAGCTTCCAGCCTAAACAGACTAGGAAAAAAGGACTGACAATGTACTGCTGAAAATCAGCCAGTGAAAACCTTATGGATCAGAATATTTTTTGCTATAGTGCTTCCCCTAGGTTGGAAGACACTCAAAGTGCATGGTAGCTTCAACAGTGGACTCAAATGTACCAACTACTGGGAAGATGGTGCAGGGTTGGGCGATAGTTTGCTGTGCTGTACGTGACGTCACTGTAAGTTGGAGCTGGCTTGATGACAATGAACAAGAGTGAAAGATGTTTGCTGTTGTTAGGTGCTGTCAGATGGGTTCCAACTCATAGTGACCTTATGTAAAACAGGATGAAACTGTGTCCAGTCCTGCACCATCTTTGCACTTGTTGCTGTGTTTGAGCCCATGGTTTCAGCCACGGTGTCAATCCATCCCATTGAAGGTCTTCCCCTTTTTTGCTGCAACTCTACTTGGCTAAGCATTATCCTTCTCCAGGGACCAGTTCCCCCTGATGACATGTCCAGGGTATGTGAGACTAAGTCTCCCCATCCCCACTTCTAAGGAACATTCTGGCTGTGCTTCCTCCAAGACAGATCTGTTCATTCTGGCAGGTCATGGCACACTCACTATTCTTTGCCAACACCACAACTCAAGTGCATCAATTCTTCTGTGGTCTTCCTTATTCATTGTCCAGTTTTCACATGCATATGAAGCTACTGAAAATACCATGGCTTGGGTCAGGTGCACCTCAATCCTCAAACTGACATCATTGCTTCTTACCACTTTAAAGAGCTCTTTTGTAACACATTTGCCCAGTGCAATACGTCACATGGAACCAAATGAAAGACAGAGATGAGAAAAATTCATAAGAGGTAGAATTCAAAGAAAAAGAGATGAAAGATTGTCAAGGGAAAACAAATAACAATTCTAGAAGATGAGAGCAGGTGATCTTATATATAATTAACAGGAACTCCAAAAAGACAAGAGAAAGAAAACAGAAGGGAAGAAATTATCAAAGAAATATTCCAAGCAAAGTTCTAACAAGCGAATTAAGTTAGATTTGAGTTTGAAAGGGCCATGGAATCCCAGGGCAATGATGATCGCTCACACCAACAGTAGAGCAAACCATCACGAAATTTCAGAAATCAAGGGATTATAGAGAGGAAGCAAAAAGTTTAAGAGAGATAAAACAGGTGACAGACACAGGGAGACAGCTCAGGGGGCAGTAGTCCATGGAGGGATGGAGGGATGGACACAGGGAAGAGGTAACTATGGGGAGGAAGTGGGAGGGGAGGTGTTGCATTGTGGTAAACTGTGGTCAATGTCATGAGACAAAGTATATGTGAACTGCTGTATGGAAAGTGAATTTGCTCTGTAAATCTTCACCCAAATCAAAATTTAAAAAAAAAAAAAAAAAAAAACACCACAGGTGTCAGACTAAGGATCAGGAATCAGAATGACATCAGACTTTTCAATAACAATACTAAAAACTGCAAGAAAATGGACTAAATTAATTTCCATATAAGACCTTTGCACCCACCACCAAGTTCTGACCCAGGTGTGAGAACAGAAAGTAAAGAAGCCTCTGTCTCCCCATGGATTCATGGATCAATTATTTTAACAATGTGTGTACACCTTCCACGAACTCTTTCTCAGGAGGCTGCTGGATAAATGTGCTAACCCAAAATGGTGGCGTTGAAGAAGAAGGAGGAATGAACACAATAATAATAATAAACAACACACAAACAGAAGATTCAAATAGGAGAGAGGCCAAGCTTCAGAAGGTCACCCTGAAGGTCTAGAGTAACTAGACTGGAGTGGGAGATTAGAGGGTTCCAGGAGGGCCGTCTCCAAGAATATAAAATATAACTAATAAATTAACTAATGTGCTCAATAGTATTGAGAGGTGTTTCGGAGTTCAGTACAAGATTTTGGGAAAAATTAAAAATGAGGACACAAAAATCCAAGAAATATGTAATAAAGCAGTTGGGGTGTGTGTGTGTGTTATACTGTAAAGGAAAGGGCCATGATGATAATACAGCTATAGAGCACATTTGCATGGTTGCAATCACGATCATAGGAGCTCTGGTGGCATAGTGCCTAAGGCACTTGACTGCTAACCAGAAGCCTGGCAGTTCAAACCCACCAGCCACTCCTCCGAAGGAAGGCTGGGCAATCTACTTCCATAGAGATACTGCCTCGGAAACCCAAGGAGGGGTCTCCATGAGTCGGATAGGACTCGACAGCAGTGGGTTTTTGGTTCAATCACGATCATGGTGACTCCCGATTAACCCCAACTGCGGTGCTATAACTCGTGGAATGTCCTCCTCCAATCTAGTATCTGGGCTGTTGAAGCGAGCACTGTCCTGTTCCAATCTAAGGGTAGCACATCCCACTGGACACTGCTTCCCATCACCACTCCCTGATTCAGGGACATTTGCTCTAAAAATCATCTCCCCTCTCTCATGCCTCACCAACGTCTTTACTGGAATGTTCCTATAACCACAAAGCCCTGCTTAAATATCACCAACTGGACAAGTTCCCTACATTCCACTTGCCTCTTACTAGGATAATCCCTAGACGTTGTTTCTGTATTCACGATCTCCACTACTTCATCTCAGAATCTCTCTAGAGCCCATTCAAGTGTTACCTCTGCCATTCTGTTGAGGACTGCGGGTTCATGTCTTAACCTATCTCTACATTGTCAAGGTAGACCTCCCACCTGCTAAAGCCCAATCAATTCTTCAAAAAGTTTGAAACTGTCATAGAGGAGAAATTTGAGACAACCTTTATGAACTCAAAGTAAAAACTACAGAGATGAAACTATCAGGAGGCAGAGGAAAGCTGTAAAGGACAGAGTTGCTCCAGTGTATGGATAAGTTTACCCCAAAATTGAAAAAGAACATTTTTGAGATATTAAAGGGGGAACTTGCCCTGAAATGAAGGTGAGAGCCAAGTCTGCAGATGTAAAACACCAAAAAACCAAACTCACTGACATTGAGTCTGATCCCACTCATAGGGACCCCTCCTTGGGTTTCCAAGGCATCATTACTACAGAAGTAGATTGCCCAATCTTCCTTCTGAGGAATGGCTGGTGGGTTTGAACTGCCAGCTTTCTGGTTAGCAGTCAAATGCCTTAGGCACTACGCCACCAGAGCAGATGTAAAGAGCATGAACATCTAATAGCACATGTGGAATTTATTTGTAACCTACATCATTTAATTTATTTTTAACAATGAGAATGCATCTATTAAAAAATACTATAATAAGTTTATTATTATTATTATTTCTCGGAAGAAAGATGGGGCAATCTACTTCCGTAGTGATACTGCCTCGGAAACCCAAGGAGGGGTCGCTATGAGTCGGGTCTGACTCCATGACATGTAACAACAACAACAACAACATAATAAGTTTATAATTTAAACGTTAATATTCAATAAGATAAAAGACACTATAAAAAAACTGAAAGACAAAGAAAGCGTGTTTATAATCTTCAGAATATTTAACAAGCTCTTCCACATTGTTAAAGAAAGAACAAACACCTCAGCTGAGTATCGTTGGCAAGAAATAAACCAGGTATTCACAGAGGAGGAATTTACACGTTCCATCAACAGGTAAGATGCTCCACCTCCCATGTAATCAAGAAAATGCAGCTGAAAAGAACATCAACTCTTTATCACCTTAGAAAAGTCAGGCTGGGTGTGGAGAGATGGCTCATCTCATTGGCTGCTGTTGGTAGGAGTATATATTGATTCGGAGCTCTGTTGGTGCTATGGTTAAAGCATTGGGCTGCTAACCAAAAGGTCACTGGTTTGAACCCATCAGCCACGCTGAGGGAGAAAGAAGAGGCAGTCTGCTTCCGTAACCATTTACCGCCTTGGAAACCCTCCGGAGGCAGTTCTGCTCTGTCCTGTAGGGTTGCGATGAGTCGGAATGGACTCAATGGCAGTGGGTATATATTGGTTCAGACACTTTGGAAGGCAATTGAGGGAATCTACAAACAAGTAAATATTTAGTACTCTTTGCCTCAACAACTCTACTTTTTTTGTTAATGACACAGGAAACTTGGTACATGTGCAAAATAACAAGAGAAACATACAGTTCTTTCCATCACAGTTTGTTTACAAAAGTGAAAATTGAAAACAACGTATCTGTTCATCCATATGGAAATTTTAGTATATTGAGTCTATGGAATAGTTTGTAGCTGTTAAAAATAATTTCTGGAGACCTATATGTATTCATGTGAGGAGATCTCTAAGATACTCACTATTAAAATAAGTAAAAATTAAAAATTCTGAACAGTATTGCAATACCATCCCATTTACTGAAAATCAAGAACACAACTTATGTATTTACAGAAGTAATATACATACAAATATGTAGCGAAAGGCATGAGAAGCTATGCCCACAACTGTTATTCAATCCCATGTCTCAGTGTAGGATTGGCAATTACAGGGAGGTCAGTGGCGACAATTTTTCCCTCAATGTACTTCTATATTGTTCAAAGTTTTATAAACAAGAATATGTGATATATTTCTTATATGAAAAATGTAATATTTTCTTTAGGAAAAAAATGAAAATTTCAGAAATATTAAATGATATTTCTGAATATGTTACGTGGAGAAGAAGGTAGGCTCTCCTTGTCAAAGGTATATTCATTCCCACCCAAAAGACCCAAACCCACGCTGTCAAGTTGTTTCCGACTCATAGAGACCCTATAGGGCAAGGCAGAACTGCCCCGTAGGGTTTCTAAGGCTGCAAATCTTTACCAAAGCAGACTTCCACAGGTTTCTCCTGGAGAGTGGCTGGTGGGTACGAACAACTGACTTTCTGGTTGGCAAATGAGCACTTAACCACCGCACCAACAGGGCTCCTCCATAACCCATCCCAAAACAGAGAATTAAGGTCAAAAGAAAAATACTCCACGTGCACTAGGCTTTTGCTGCCTTTGGGTCTTTACCTTCCTTTTCACTTCTTTTAATCAAGAGCAGTGTCAAAGTGCTCAGATCCTGAGCTCTGGTCCCTGAGCCAGAGATGGGCATAGCCCAGGGCCGCCTGAGGCCCGTCCACAGGACGGGAAAGACCACAGCACCCAATGCTGAAAGTCAGGTGTTCTTCTGAATTTTAAACACTGTCAACTACGTCTGCGGAATGATGATCTGGAAAGCAGAGGAAGTCAGAGGAAAATGAGAGGGTTCAAAGGTCACTAGGAAATAAGAGATCCGGGGCAAAGCCTCTGAAGGGGCAGCTGGGCCCCAGCAGGCTTGCTAGCTGAGCGGTAGCGTCCAAACTCGGAACTCACCGGCGTGTGCGTCTCGCAGGCTGGACATTGCCACCAGCTGGCCTGCTGTGTGCACACCTGGATTTCTCATTTCACTGCCTCCTGAAGCAGCAACGCGGCCCCACAGAGGGGTGAGGGAAGAAGCCAGTCGCAGACTCACCTGTTGCTGGGGTCACAGCTCTTGTCTGCCATTGTCTGCCCTGATCCTGCTGGGCCTCAGAGCCCGCAGTCGCTCAGCCTGTGTCCAGTGGGGCTGCCGGGCCTGAGCAGGAAGTCTGAGGGCTCCACCCCACTAGGGAAAAGAAAGTGAAAGTAATTACTCAAACACGTGTGATGGGCTGTATGGGACGTGCCTCCCTCCTCCCCTACCTCCAGGACAGTTCTGGGCTTTCATGGAGTATGGCAGCAGGGACCAAGCAGGGGGGTGGGCAGGGAATGGGCAGCCTCGGAGGGGAGCTGGGGCCCAGCACCGAGGAGATCACTTGCTGGTGCAAAGATAGACTAAAAAATTCTGTTAGAACCAAAAGTGGCCACAGCTGCTTCAACCTCCCAAGTGGGCCGTTCTCTGGGACTCTGTCCCTGTCCCCTGATGCTGTGAAGGCCACGTGGGAAAGAAGGGAAAGCCAGAAACGAGGCTCCCGCTCTAGCCCATCGGCTGCCCGACACACTGGTGAGCCTCGATTGGGCAAGGCAGTGCCTGCGGTCTGACGCAGGGCTGGGGAGAGCAGAAATGCCCTGCGTTATCACCGGGGGAGGAGGGCCTTGGCATTTCAGGAAAGCAACCAGGGAGAGAGAACTCTCCTGCCTGGTGTCAGAGGCTGGAGCCAAGCTGGTGACCGTGATTAACCCGTTCAGTTGCAGGCCTTTAAGGTGTTTCGGATACGGGCAGCTTCGCAGTTGCAGCAGGAGTGACGAGGAGACGCCCGCCATCTTGAGGAGGGAAAGCCTTCTCATTAGATTGGGATGGAGGTGGAACCCAGAGGACCTAGAGGCTGAAGCGCAGGGGAGCCCCTCTGGGAGGACGACCCCCTGCCTGGGACTTTTATCTGTGCATGCATGTTTCTTCATATTCTGTTATCCTCCCACAAAGGAGAAGAAGAAACCTACAAGACTTACTTCAGGACAGCATACAACTGAAGGCAGATGGTATGTAAGGGATGGCAGGGATGGCGCAGGCCTGGGCACCCCCTGAACAGGACACCACTGAGCAGTTTCTATGAACCATCAGAGTTTCCATCGCCAGCTATGAGAGACCATTCAGCAGTTAGAGTGAGTGCTTTCATATTCACCAGCCTCCCTGGGTCAAGGCAGACTGTGTGATCTTACTCTGCTGAGTGTAGAAAGAGCAGAAACTGAAAAAATTGCCTTTGAATCCATCCTAGACCAATTCTTATCTGTGAAAGCAAGAAAGGTGCAGCTGTCATTTTCATGTAGTGCTGCCATGTGGTAAGTAAAAGATTAACGTGCTTGACTTGTATTTTTGAGGTCATATTATGGTAAAGTCTCTAAATGAGGATGTCGCATGTTTGAATGGGTGCATTTCAGTGCCTGCCATAGGTGCTGTTTTCCATAGATATGCTTTTGACTGAACAGAAAGGGAACAGAGGCAAAGGGAACAAGATACTGGAACCACAAGACCCAACCAGGGACCAGAGTGTTGTCAGAACTGTGTGGCAGAGAAAAGGGAGCCAGGGGGGCTGTAGAATCCAGGGCCTATGACAAGGCATGGGACAGAAGGTTGGCAGTTGTGGAGTCCAGAGCCCAAGACACAGGAGGGGATGAAAGAGGGGAGTTGTGGCGTCCAGACCCCAAGACAGGGCAGGCAATGGAAGCAGGTGAGATTGTGGAGCCAGAGCAGATAATGCTTTGGGGTGCAATCTGCCATACATCCCACCGAATCCTCTCTCTTCAGGCTGATTCTAAGGGTTCTTGTCCATTATATAGGGGCAGGAGGTAGCTCCCCTCTCTCTACTCCCACAGGAGGGAGTAGCAGTCTGCCTGTAACAGATTCCCGGACACAGTAAGGGCATCTGTAACTGGTGGCCAGGGGCTGCACACATGTAGGTCTCTCTCTGTGTTTCCTCTCTCCAGCCCTGACTTGTCCTCTGTGGGGAAGATGGGGCAGTAAGCTGAGCTGTTCTTAGGCAAAGCTCTCCTCAGCCCCCAGCCTCTGTGGGGCATTGTGGACTAGACGCGAGGTCTAACGACTCTACCAGCTCTGGGTCCACCTTGCTGTTCTCTCTGCCCCAAGGCAGCAGACAGGCCCAGGCCGTGCTGAGCTGGGCACCTCATGAATGTGCCAGTGTGGTCAGCTAATGGTCTGCCAAGATCAGCACCTGGAACAGAGGGTGATGAACAGTGGGGCTAGAGGGATCCATAGGGACCACCTTCAGGGAGGTGCACACCCTATGTTGGAGCGGCTCCCTGCACAAGGGAAGGAGACGTTTGTGTTGGATCAGGCCACAGTCTACCAGAGCATGGGTGGTTTCCATGGAATCCATGGAGCTCTATGAAAGAGCCAAGTTTCTTTGATCCAGCCAACGTTAGAGCCACTCAAGTTGGGAAGAGACAAGGCCCACTGAAGAAGCTGGTTGACCACCTAAAAACTGGGCTGGACTGACTGGAAGGAAGTCAGGGAACCCCTGGGGTATTTTCCACGGTTGCCCAAGCAGTGGCAACAGGGAACATGTCTGAGGTCCCACACACCACGAAACAGCTCAAGCTACTGGAGCCCTGGAAAAGTCAAATGCAGGAGAAATGGCGATTGGGACCCATCACCGGAACCAGGAGCTGCTTCAGTTCAGACATCTGTCCTGGAGGATGAGTCCCCAACCTGGGGACCCCTGTGGAGACCTGAGGTTCATCCAGGACCTGAGAATTCAAGGCTGGAGGCAGTGGCGACAGCAGTCACTGTGGCTTGGGGATAAAGAGCCAGGCACCGTCCATGCGTGAAGATACAGAAGATCAGGTGCTGGGACCTTCCGTAGAGCACTCTATCCTCAGTCACTCAGTATCTCCTTCCAGGAAGCAGGACATCAACTTGCAAACTCTCCTGGTCCCTCAGTGTCACTGGGGAAGACTTCTCTGATCGGGAAGCTTGGCAGGAGTGGGTGAGTCAGCTCCTTGGTGGGCCCCGGGGGCATCACCCTGCTTGTGAGAACCAAGCCCATGTATGGCTGGAGCAACCTGAGCTGTGTGGACAAGCCCAATTCGGGGGTTCATTTATAGGGTTCTTTGTTGCCACACTTTGGAGTTACAGCCCCCAATCCAGCCTTTATCAGGAGTAAAGATGGCATTTCGATCCTCTTCTGTCATAGTGCTTTGTCTCTCGGTTGCTTTGTGACTCAGGTGGGGAAAGGAATGTAATTTGTCCAGCACATGTGTATGTGGCTCAGCCTCCGTTTCTCTTCCCCTGGGCCCTGGATGAGTGAAGAGCAAAGAGCTCATGGTCCCTTTCAGTTCCATGGTCAGGATGCAACCATCCTGTGGATCCAGACATTTGGTGGCAGTATTTCAGCTTGGAGGGCTGGAGTGATACAGAGCCCATCCCCCCTCAGGACAACGTCAGTGACTGGCTAAGGGATGGTGGAGGTATTTTTTTTTTTTTTTAATTGTGATTTCGGTGAAAATTTACAGAGCAAATTCACTTTCCGTGCAGCAGTTCACATCACTTTGTGTCGTGACATTGACTACAACTTACCCCAATGCAACAGCTCCCCTCCCACTTCCTCCCAATAGTTACCTCTTCCCTGTGTCCATCCTTCCATGTACCCCTGCCCCCTGAGCTGTCTCCGTGTGCATAAACAGTCCTTCTTTCTTCCATGATTGTTCCCTTCAAGGAGTGTGTCTGCCTAAGGTAAATGTTCAACTCATATGCCTGTCTTTTGTTTGGCTGGAAGCCACAGGTGTGGGTTCAATTCCAGACCTGAAGGGCAGCTAGGGCCATAGTCTCAGTGGTTCCACCAGGCTCTATCAGAACAGCAAACCTGGTCATCCTTCCCCTCTTTTTTTTTCCCCAAATGATTTTGAGTTTTGTTCCACATTGTTCTCCCTCTCTATCCAGGATCTCCTACGTAGATCCCCCTCTGAGTGGTTGACAGTGATAGCCGGGCAGCAGGGGTGGTGGAGTTTTTGACACCTGAGGGTACAAAGTTGACAAGCTCTCATGACGACAGTGAATCCTTGGAAAGGGGGAGGGGAATGACACTGAAGCAGAGGAGGAAGGGGTTAAAGGGTGAAGGGCTGTGGAGAGTGAGGAGGGGGCATTGGGGACGGAAGTCCACGCAGTCCACCTTCTGCAGATCTGGGGACCACCAATGAGAAACGTTCCCAAGGATGCTCACATTGCTTGTGCAGCTTGAGGAGGAAGGAGCTGCCCAGGGCCCCGCAACCCAGTTCAGCGCCATCACCCATAGCCCTTCAGTTTAAGCCTGGGATCAGCCTCAGGGAAGGATGGGTGACATGTCATCCAGAATTGGATGAGGACAGACATCACCCTGTGCCCTGGTTACTGGTGGCCAGGACCCCATTCTTTGAGATCCATTATTTCATCTTGTATACCTTCCTTGTGAGGCACTCTGGTGGCATGGTGCCTAAGGCACTTGACTGCTAACCACCAGCCTCTCCTTGGAAGGAAGGTTGGGCAATCTACTTCCGTAGAGATACCGCCTCTGAAACCCAAGGAGGGGTCGCTATGAGTTGGGTCCAACTTGAAGGCACATAACAACAACGCCTTCCTTATGCCACCCACCCAACCAGTGAGGTCAGCCAGCCTCATGTGGGACCCAAAGCAAGGAAGGAGCTGTTACTTCCATGATACTCCTCACTTAGGAAGGAAGAGCTTCTTTTAAATTTCCACATTAACACCCTTCCTGTCACCACCAACTCAGACCCTCATGTCTCCGTCATTCCAGCCAAGTCTACACCTCCCTCTAGTGGCCAAGCTAGTATTACAGCCTCCTTAGACCTGGGTTCTGTTGCGTGTTTGGGGAGATAAAAACCAAAAATCTTTCCTCTCTTCTTGAACTTATAAACATCCAAACACCTCAAAATCAGGAATAGAAGTGCCGTTATTTCTTTCTAAATTAAAATGGTCCAACTCAAGGACTGGATTCTAAGCTAATTTCGATATTTAGCTGTTCGTGGCCACATACATGGGCTCATGGCACAGACACAGAAATCTTGGTTCAAATTGCCAGGGAGGCTTTGTGACTTGGCCCCTAGGAGGTGACCTGCCTTCTGCACCCTACTCCAGGATGACCCCAGCTGCAGTTAACCGCCAAGGCCATTCCAGCCACAGGGTTTTACTCCACTGCAAGCAATCTGAAGCATTTACAAATATCAAACAAGCTGCAAAAAATGATGGTATTGAACGAGTGTTCAGGAGAAGAGGGGAGACTGTTCATTTAGTTGCCTTCAGGAAACCCGCCTCCCCTGTACTTCCTGGGTGTGGTCTTCACCTTCCGTTGCCATTAGCGCTTCTCTGACACCATGGAGACTTGGGATCAAAGTGTCTTGTCTTCGCCCAACCCTGACTGACTTAGGCCTCAGAAGGCTGCTTTTTGAGTTCTGTCCAGAGTTCACAGTTACCTGTGAGATTCACCTGGTTAGGCGTTTTCTCCCCTGGATCAGGCGCAGGTGTCCCACCTAAGCAGCAGACGAACCGCGCCCACTACCGCGCCCAACCCTGGTTCTGGAAGCACCGGTAGCTCCTGAGCCCTGGGCCCCTGCCCATCAAGGAAGATAAGCTAACCCACTGTACCACTTAACCGGAAGGACAATTTTGTTGAGAGATACCCAGCCCCAAAGTATACATACTTTGCACTTTTGTGCTCACACGAACACAAATACACACCTACTTAGAGCAGGCTGGCTGCGGAAAACAAACTAACAAAGCAAATAACGTGCCCGGGGAAGGCAGGACTTATTCTAGAATTTCAGTTGGAGTTACCTATTTTTTCCCACACACAATGTGCTCATAGGAATCTAATGCACGAGGGGGTTGTACAGTTTGCATGAAACTGTATAATGTGTGTTATATGTGTACAAAGCTGTCAATACTTTCAAATCATCTACACAGATGAGACATCAAAGTTGTGGCTGCAAGGCCCAAGAATGCTTTCTTTTGTTAAGGAGGAGCTTGGGTGATGTGCTTGAACATGGTTTTTGCTTCAAGAACTTGTGAGGCAGCCATCTCTTGCCAAGGGTTCATGCCACGACCTCCCCTCGGCCTCTTTCGCGCTCTCACTTCCTTGTGCATCTAGCTTGGACATAAACAGCACCCAGCTGTGTATAAGTGAGAGTTTTTGGCCTAATAGAAAACACAGCAAAGACAAGTACACGTCCTGGCTGCAGATTCTGAGGCTGTGGGAGACTGCCCAGGGAAGGCATCCCCCTGGTTTACACTGAGGGGTCTGGAGAACCTGCTCCCCCCCACCAAGGTGCTTCATCCAACAAAGGAGACGGGGTGCTTGTTGATGACGAGAGGAGCTGAGCAGGCTCTTGACTGCTAACCAGAAGGCTGGCGGTTCAAACCCACCAGCCACTCCTCTGAAGGAAGGTTGGGCAATCTACTTCCATAGTGATACCACCTCGGAAACCCAAGGAGGGGTTGCTATGAGTCGGGACTGACTTGATGGCACATAACAACAAAAACAACAGAAGAGCTGAAGACTAGGAGCCTGTGGTGGTTTTGTTTGTGTGTCAACTTGGCTGGGCCTGGTTGAGTGGCTGGGCAGCTGGTGGTAGTTATGCCCCATGATGAGACTGGCAATCAGCTCCATGGTGGGATCTATCACAAGCAGCTGAGTAGCTGCCTTAGGGATGTGGTCTGCTTCCTGTATATAAGGAGAAGCCTTGGGGATAGTCTCTAGCCTATGTCAAACATGAACCCTGCATGTAGCCGTGTTATTCAGCAGCCTGCCATGCTCTGCTGACCTTGGGACTTTCAAGAGACTTGAATTAATGGCCTGCTGTGTAGTTTGGTAACATCAGGACTGTGCCTTTTTACTTGTCAACCTTGGGTTTGTCAGCTGCAGCAGCCAGTAGCTGCCTGAGTGAAGAAACGCCTCTAGCTCCAGTGGGCCGGGAGCAGGAGGCAGAGCTGCAACCCAAGGCTGAGGGGCTTCACCCAGCCCCTAAAGCCTGGCACTTTGAACTTGCATTTAAAGCCTCCAAATTGTGAGAATAAACTCCTGTTTGTTAAAGCCGTCCCATTTGTGGTATATTCTTGTCAGAGCGGTACAAGGGAACCAGAACAGGGTCCTTGCAAACAGCCCTGAGAGCCTGTAGTAAGAGGTAGCCATGGGTGATAAGAGTCCCAGTTCCACCGGCAGCTCCCAGGGATGCGACTTCACTCTGCCGAAGGTCAGAACACAGCCAAGCACTCAGCATCACAGCAAATGCCCTGCCTCTCTGAATCCTGGTAAACTGGACCCACAGGTCTTAGTCCATTTCCTTTCCCCTTGGCTACCTACTGGGTGAAGTGACTCCTTCCCTTCTAGTGTGATGACCAACTCAGCTTTTGCTTCCACCGTACACGGCAGTGGCAACACAATCACCCTGCCCCTTCTGATAGGACAAGGCCTACCAGGTTCTGGGCCCTCCTTACCCCCTGCAACTGCCCCTCCTCCTGTTACTTAGCACTGGTCCCCACAGTGAATCAGCATTGCTTTTCTCTGCCATCCAGGCTCCTCCCGCCCTGTTTCCTAAGAGTAGAGGTTTCCTTGTGTGAACTGCCTCTCCTGTTTGCTGCAGGACTAGAGGGACTGTTGATAAGAGGCTGGCCCTTTTGCGTACCAGACTAACCAGATTCTCCTTTGGGAGTATGAGCCTGAGTGAAATAGCCTAAGGTGTTAGAACAGGTGGAAAGCGTTTGCTTTGTGGCAGCTTGTTCACAGTGTGGCCGGGCTGCTCCTGGTGGTCAGTTCCTGAAGCTGCTCTGGTTGCTGGGCTGAGTGCAGGCTGCACACTGGCCTTCCTGCCCTCCCTGTCCTTTGTGCTATCTCACCAGTGAATTCCCTTTCCTTGAACCAGATAGAGATGATCTCTCTTGCTGGAAAGAGCCCTAAACGATACACGAATCTTTGTGTGTCGCTTTTATAAATTTTGTTTATTTATTGTTCACAGGGCCAACACATATGAACTCATTAATCCTCATGAGAATCCAGTTGGCTGTGTACTCCTGGTATCTCCATTCTTCAGGTGAAACTAAACTAAATGAGGTTGGGCAAGCAGCTTGCACAAGGACAGGCCACTGGCAAGTGGAGGACCTGGGTTTCCGCCTCCATGGGCCAACTTTAGAGTCTTTGCTCTTAAACCCCAGGGTATGCTGCTGCTTAAAAGGAGCTCTGGTGGCATAGGGCCCAAGGCATCTGAGTGCTAACCGGAAGGCTGGTGGTTCAAACCCACCAGCCACTCTGCGGAAGAAAGACTGCGCAATCTACTATGTAAAGATTTACCACCTCTGAAACCCAAAGGGGGTTGCTATGAGTTGGAATCAACTCAATGGTAGTGAGTTTTTTTGTTTAGTTATAATCAGTTCAAATCACTCCTTCTTACAATACCAAAAATAACCAAAAAGAAAACTGCAATAAGGCTTGATGAAAAATGGAAGCTATGATAGCAATGATATTTAGCTATCAAAAAGGAGGCTATTTAGCTAAATTTATATACATGTAACAATGTCCAAAATATATTATTAATTGGAAACATAGGTTATAGCACATTATATCAAGATAGTACACACACACACACACACACCCTACAAAGACTGGAATTATTTCTTCAGGTTATCAACCATGGTTATTCTTACCTGGAGAGCCCTACCAAGCATTGTACTTCTTTCTTGGTGGTCAGAGGTATAAGGAGGAATAGCTTACATCTTTGGAGGCTTAACATGCCTCAGACCATTGAACCCCTAAAAACTTCACCTAGATGGCAGGATTGTAGGATTCATTTCCCACCATCTGGAGTGCATGTGATTTAACAAGGTATTGAGAACATTTGCCATGTCTTGTTCAGTGAGTGTAATTACTATACACTCATCACTGTATTGGACCAATACAATGTAGTTACCAATTGGACCAATGTATTGCAGAAGTCCAAGGAGTCTTCATTCGAGCAAGATGGCAGGGGGTAGCTCTATCTTATAACAAGGGGCACTTTTGTAGGACCAGTAGGCTCAGGAGCATCTGAAGGTCAAGGTTCTCATGTGCATCTATCCAGATGTCCCTGTTCCAAACTTCATGGCCATGCTCCTTCTTTATCAGGGCCTGCCTTTGGCATTAGAAACCACCCTACCCCTAATTCAATCTTCTCTGAAATTCTACCATCTTGATATTAGGACCTATGTCAGGCCCTCTTTAGTGCTTGCCTTCTAGCTGTAGGTATGGGGGCTCTCTGTAAGTGCTTCCCAAGAAGGCCTTTGATGGTTGCTATCAATTGATCTAAGCCTGTCATTTACTCTTTCCAAAACATCAATTGTACTTGTCAAAGGTCACATAAATCCACAGTTCTTGTAGTTATGATTTCTCCCTTCTTAAATGTCAGACAATTGTATCAGCCACTGTATCCCCTTTACCTATAGCTCATCCAGTTACCACAGGTGACATTTTGGCAATTGCACTGTTTCAGCATTCCAGGGACTAGCAACACTCGCCTATCACCATGTGGCTAGAGAGTGATTCTGCTCCAGAATCCTACCCTAAAAGCATGCTTTCTAGGACCATTTCTGGTATCGACTCTCTTTGGTTGGGGTCCCTAAAAGAGCAGAATGCAATGAAGTCTCTTAGGCAAGTGATTTATTATGGGAGGGAAGGAAGGATAATAGGGTGAGTGGAAAATCTAAACAAGGATGCTCTCCACCTTGACTCCATGGGGAGCACAGGAGTGTGAATAACACCAGAGGATTGGCTCCCCCATGAGGCAAAGGGGCATAACCTCCAGGTGAAGCTGCCTCCATTTGGCCCAGCAAAATCCTCTGGAAAGGGGTCGATAAAGGGCATTTGGCCAGGGCACCAGCAGCATCATTACATGAACGAACTGTTCTCATTTGTTTCCTGAATAGCAAATATTTCCTTGAAATTATTCTCAAATTCAGTCTCCAGTCTAAGTCCCATTTGGCCAAGCTTCTGGTTCTGAAAAAAACAGAAGACAAAAATAATGATGCTCATTGTTAGCATTTGTAGACACGCTACAGTTCAGAATGACCAAGACCCACATGCTACATTGTTGTTGTTGTTATGTGCCGTCGAGTCGGACCTAACTCATAGCGACCCCTCCTTGGGTTTCCGAGGCAGTATCACTATGGAAGTAGATTGCCCAATCTTCCTTCGGAGGAGTTACTGGTGGGTTTGAACCGCCAGCCCTGTGATTAGCAGTCCAATGCCTTAGGCACTACACTATCAGAAGTAAGGCTAAACTAAAAACCTCATGAAGCTAAAAGTCTCTTCTGTTCCCTGAGACCACGAGCAGTTCTTATAAGCTAGACTGCACTTGGGGCCTATTTCTTACTTATTTTACTGAGTATTATGAATGTAATCTATACTCTTTGTAGCAATAAGGCAGTTCAGAGGGTCAAAAGTAAACTGTATGGCCTCTTCCTTTTCCCATGTCCATTCCTCTGTTAACTTCATGGACCATCACTGGGAAATTCACATGTAATGGAACCTGGGAACTTTGGGAGTTCTGAGAAGTTTCATTTAGTGTATTTGGGGGAGAAGCAGCCTGGTGAGAGCTGAAGTACAGTCCTCTATGAGCTCCATCCACTTCTACAGAGTAAAGGGGCTGTGGAGGCCTAGGGTGCTGGTTGCAGTGACACCAGTTGGCTCACTGCCACTTTGCCACACTGAGCTTAGGAACTGAACTGAAAAAAGTCATTCGCTTCCAGAGCCCTTGCTCATGCAGGTTTGCTACAGCATCAGAGAAGCTGAGAAGTTTCCCAGGCCCCAGGGAAAGGGGCAGAGTGGCTTAACAGAAAGGACAGGAAGTGGAAGCGGGGAAAGCCACCTACCTCGAAGGTTCTGAAGGTCCTGTGGTTCTGAAAGATGAGGCGCATGTCCTGCACGAACCCCTCCACTTGGTGGTAACCCTTTTCATTCAGCTTCTTCTTGATTTTGTTCAACCACATGGGTTCTTTCAGGACCTGAGAACTCTCTCTATCCTGGGGGCAAAGATACCGAGAGTGGTGTTACTAGCACAGTTCAATGTCTATTTGATGAATCCCCATCAAATCTTGTTGAAATAACAAGTAAAAGGTAACAACTTGTGCTCTCACTCCATGGAATTCAAGTCTCAAATCCCATCCATGACACTTTCAGGGACTCATAACATCACGGCAGCCTGTAATCATGGTGTGTTTTTACTTACATAATAATATGGAATGTTGGCAAAAAAGGAGTTCTCTGAGCAGCAAAAGACCTTCAAGAGGAGGAACTCGCATTTCTGTAAAAGAAGGAGGTTGTAAGTGGAAAGCAGCTTGGAGGAATGAGCCCAGCCCATGCCCATGCCGAAGCCATGGTGCAAACCAGTCAACCAGAAAGTTCCCCAGCCATGAGCACATCTCGGAAACAGACATTAATGGCTGGATAACAAGTCTCGGTGGTCAAAACACCATGATTCAGGTATGACTTGGAAGAGCACACTCCCTTTGGGTGTTTTGTGTGCTCTGCTCATGTAGGAAGGGAAAAGAGAAGACTTTTTTGTAGTTTGTAGTCAACTCACCAACTGTTCTTCAGGTAGCATCTGCCTCTTCAGGACCTCAGATTCCTGTTGACACTGTTGACTTCCTGAAAAATCTTTCATCATGCAGAAGATGCAGCTCCATGGGGTCCTGAGAGGTCAGGCAGAAAGTGAGCAGGGCCAAGGTCCTGGAGACAGCCACCATTCCCATGGTTGCCATTGGCCAGTGGGTTCAGCCTTGTGGGGATGCCTCTCAGAGTGTCCTAGACCCCTACAGGGGGCCTCAAGCCAATGACCCCCTCTATCAGTGGTAGTAATAGGGGTGTCAGCCCCTGTGGTATGATGATGAGTGATGGTCTCTTCTTCCTCTCTCTGAGCTGCTAGGAGAACCAGGAGCCCTGCCTGCCAGGCCTGAGTTTCAGGAAGTGGGTCTCAACCTCTAGAATACTTGGGCTTTGATCAGACTGATGGCACCAGGGTGAAAACAGGAGTTAGGTGAGGTTTCTTTCTTGCCTTTTCTAAATAAGCACAGAACACAAATAAGTGGCATTTTCTCTCCCCTTCCTTTTTTGACAGAAGTCCATGATACATATGTCTAAGAATGGACAATAACAGGACAAAAGTAAAAGGATCCAGTCAGTTCTCAAAGTCACAAAGGAGGGGACTTTGATACACAAAGAGTAGTAAGCTCTTGCTGCCAGTCCATTAAACAATTTGGGATCACACTTGTAGATCCTGGTACCCAAGGACCTTGCTCCTTCCCCATCTATACATAAGAAGTCTGCAAAGTGAGTGTTCTCAGCAGGAGGAGGCACCTCTTATAAGAAGGGAGGTAACAGGAACTGTATCTCACTGACCTCTCAGCTTCCACAGGTGGAATGTGACAATTCTCATGAAAGGATCTTGAACAAGTGTCACAGCAGAACAGCTGTCCCCTTTGCCGGCACACCTCACAATCATCTGAGTTTTCTGGCTGGAAGGTGAAATAATGCCTGGATCATTGGGATCAGGGAGGTCTTTAGAATACATTGCCATTGTGTGCACAGCATGGGCATGGACATGGACATGGACATGGACATGCTTCTCCCTTAGAAATTAAGGAACAACACTGAGTGGAGATTCCAGAGAAGACATTCTGGTCTGCAGTGAAGTTCAGGAGGAGACAGCTGTTGTGTCAGACCAGAAAAGGCCTTCTTATAAAACAAGGTCCTATTAAATCCCTTTGCCTATAACACAGTGACTAAATTGACTCATGGAAGAGTGATTTACTGAGAATTTAATATAGCAGATTACACTTTTAGAAAGCACTACATTCTGTTTGTTATATTAAAACTAAAGAGTTTGTAGACTAAGTATAAAGAGACTGACACATACACTGTGTATTCATTCCAAAGAACTGGTCAGTGACTGTGCATCCAGTGGCTTTGCTCATGACAATTAGTATCCACATGTGAATCAGAAAATTTCTGAGCAATACGTGTGCAGGTACTTCCCTGGTTCTACCTTCTTTGAATGAGTGGAGACAACATAAGAAAAACTGGTGAGTACCTCCCATCTTGTGACTGTCTTTGGAGCCCAAGATG
Source organism: Orycteropus afer afer (assembly GCF_000298275.1). Taxonomy (NCBI): domain Eukaryota; kingdom Metazoa; phylum Chordata; class Mammalia; order Tubulidentata; family Orycteropodidae; genus Orycteropus; species Orycteropus afer. The sequence continues at coordinate 28,840,106 of NW_006921593.1, forward strand.
AGATAGGCTTGGAGACTGACTCACTCACTGATGAGTAGTGGGGGAAGGAAGGTGGAGGAGCAGGAGGTGGTAGGGGGACAGTGGTCACCATTCCCTGCCATGGACCATTCTTCTCCAAGCACATCTGATTTTGCACCTTCACTCCCTGGGTTTATTCTGTCAGCTTTGCTGCTGTATCTGTTTCCTTTCTGGATCCTTCTCCTCCACAAAAACTTAAAAGGACAAAATTCCTCAGATTTCTGTCCTTAGACCTTATCACCACCAGTTGATTAGAATCACTCTCACAGCTCCAGTTACATCTTTATGTCTCCAGCGTCCAGATGTTCAGCCTCTCTTCTTACTCATGTGCATTCCTATGTCCATCCAACATTTCCTCCTGGTCTCTTGAAGCATACCTCTAACTTATAGTGTGAAAATTTAATCCTGCTGGTTAGGGAGTTAGTACTTACATAAGGGTCATCTAAGTCATCGTCATGCGGCTCCAGTCTTCCCTGCTGGAAAGAGAGAAAGACTGAGTGACAATATTGAATATGATTGTTGCATCCATCATTTATTTGAATAGCCATCTCTTCAAGGGATTCAATCCAGTCTATCCTTTGTTCCATCTCTCTACTGTGTCTATAGTATCTATGTCTACCATATCTCTATGTCTCTACTAGGAGAATAAAAGTTCCAGAGTACCACAGTTTAGCCCAATGCAATTTCCACCCCTGCTCTATATGGTCTCATAATGTCCCACGTTAAACTGTTTACCACACTGGGGTAATCTGAAGGACTGTGAGGAAGGTTTTGCAGCATCAGATTTCATCAAAGTAGAAAACTATGACATTAATGAAAAACAGGATCTGGGTTCAAGATGATTTTATCACCTTATAATCATGCTTGCCTTTCCAACTTTGACACTCTTATGGCATCTACTTCTATTGCTAAAACCCATCTATGATGTTTAGTTTGATAGCTTATCATTACCTCCATTTCAAATAGTGTAATATCCAAGGAAGACCTGGTCTTATATATAACATTGTTCAAAGTAGCAACTCTGAAGGCACACACCAAAAGAAAGGAGCTTCATAATTTCTACACTGAGAAACCACAAAATAAGTTTTGTACAGTAAAATCAGTTCTACGATGAGAGCTTGCAGAAAGTTATATAATACTCACCTTTTTTCTCCTGTTATAGGTTCTTGGAGGATTAGGTAGAAATCCTTCCTGATAGATAAAGAAAAAAAAAAAAAAAAAAAAAAAAGATCCCAGTACGTGGTTACTCTGTGTTTCTATTTTATGTGTTTGACATTTCCAATCTCCACCTCAAATATTTCTACCTGGAAGTCCCACTGGCAGCTGAAACCCAAAGTGTCTAATTAGAAACTATCTCTCTCTCCCCATCTGTACCTCTACTAGATTTCAAAAGATGGTAGCTGGAAAATCATCTTTAGAGCATTTTTCCTTTCCCTTGTGGTCCGTTCCTGAGTCCTGAAAGGTTTTCCTTCTCAGTGTCTTTTATACCAATCACCTCCTTTCCATTCCTCCCACTGGCACTCTGGCTTGAGTCTTTGTACTAGGGCAATTCAAGCAACACATACTTGTTGCTGGACTACTAGGTATCAGACAGTGTGATCATCCTTGGGCACACAAAGATGGACAAACTTGGTGAGTACATAGAGAAGTTGGATGCATGGAAGAACAACAATGAAACAGTGTAAGAAGAGCTATAATAGGGAAGGTATAACCAGGGCAAGGTTAGTCAAGGAGTATTCAAAGAGGATGACACTGGAGGTAAGCATTTATAGGTTGAGTATGGGACTTGTTGGCAGAAAGACAGGAAGTCATTTCAGGGCTCTATGGCTGTCTAAAGTAATGTTTTAAATACATCATTTCCCTCCTCCAAAGACTCCACTTGTTCTCCATTGTCTAGACTACGAGTTTCAACTCATAACCCCACTGATAAATCATGCCTTACTGTCCATAACCTATTTACTTAAGCCTAGAAAGCCAGCCCAATCTTGGCTCTGGTTTTCATGCTGTCAACTCTTCTTCTTTCAATGCGTAAAGTTTTCTGCAGGCACCCAAATCAATATAACCTTTCCCTCCTATGAGCTCACATATCTTTTCCTGAGGGGACCCTCTTACAGCATTGATGTGCAAGACTATGCTATGGCTAAGAAGGTGGGGCCTTCTGTGCCAAGTGAGATAGAAACTTGGGGCCTCAGTGCTTTAGCTATAACTCAGAAAATATTTGGTGAGTAAAAGTAACCTCATTATTAAGATGCAACAAGGTAGAGCATGTCCCCTGCCCCTTTTCATGGAATACCTTCACCAGCCTCTGTAGGCACTGTCCGCCACAGCGCACACTCAGCTTCCAGTTCTTTGATTTCGCATAGCCACCTTTGATTTCAAATTCCCCAAGGGTGAGCCAGGTTTCATCTTCACACTGTATACACTTCTCCGAGGTTCCTGTAAGATCAGGGGAAGTTGATCCTGAGATCTCTGTCCCTAGAGCTCAGATTGGGGCTCCCATCACAATGAATTTGGAGTCAACCAATTTGGGCTCAAGATCAATAACAGGAGTGTCTGTCCTCCTCTCTTAGACTTACAGACACCTAAACTTACACTGAAATGGCCCTCAAAGCAGATTCTTGCTATGCCTGCATGTTTCTTTGATTTCATGCTCGAAAAGGGTGAAAATTACTTCCAAACAGATCTTTTGAAAGTATTTCCAAATAACTTATGAGGGAAGACCAGAAGATTCCAAAGACAAGAGAATTTCAATTTGCTATTGAATCCTGCGGATAGAGAATAAGCCAGAGCCTCCAGCTGGCCCTGGGGGCCAATGTAGAGGCAGAATCAGGAACTGGCCTTCACGTTCTGTGATGGAGATTGTACGTGGGTGCCCTGAAATTCGTGTCACCACAGAAACATCTGCATCCTCTATTACATGACTTTTCACCCGGTTTGATGTCATTATTGAAAAAGATTTTCATGCCATGATTTCATGGATGTTGTTTTTTTGTTAGGTGCCATCGAGTTGGCTCCAACTCATAGTGACCCTTTGTACAACAGAATGAAACACCGCTCGGATTTCATGGATAGCTGATATTAAATAACTATGAAATGTTACCCAGATGAAAAGTTAACATATATAAAAGATAGTCATGTCCTCAACATCATTAGTCATTAGGGAAATGCAAATCAAAACCACAATGAGTTACTGTTTCAGACCCACTGTTGTGGTCAGCTTCATCTCATAGCTTCGACTCATAGCGACCCTAGGTACAACAGCTTCAACTCACAGGAAAGTCAGCTTCTACTCTAGGTATAGTCAGCTTCAACTCATAGCAACCCTGTGTACAACAGAACAAAATACTGCCTGGTCCTGCACCGTCCTCACAATCCTTGCTGTGGTGAAGCCCATTGTTGCAGCCACTGTGTCAATCAATCCATCTTGTTGAAGGTCCTTCCCTTTTTTGTTGACCCTCTACTTTACCAAGCATGATGTCCTTCTCCAGGGATTGGTCCCTTCTGACAACATGACCAAAATGTGAGAGATGAAGGCTGGCCATTCTCACTTCTAAGGAGCATTCCTATTTGCTCATTCTTCTGGCAGTCCATAGTACATTCAATATTCTTTGCCAATACCACAACTGAAATGCAATAATTCTTCTGAGATCTTCCTTATTCATTGTCCAGCTTTCACATGCATATGAGGCTATTGAAAATACTATGGCTTGGGTCAGGTGCATCTTAGTCTTTGAAGTGACATCTTTGCTCATAGATACTTTAAAGAGGTCTTTTGCAGCAGATTTGCCCAATGCAACATGTTTGATTTCTTGCCTGCTGCTTCCAAGGGCATTGATTGTGGATCTAAGTAAAATATGATGTTTGATTTCCATGGATGTTGATTGTGGATCCAAGTAAAATGAAATCTTTGACAACTTAAATCTTTTCTCCATTTATCATGATGTTGCCTACTGGTCCATTTGTAAGGATTTTTGTTTTCTTTATGTTGATGTGTAGGTGTAATCTATACTGAAGACTCTAGTATTTGATCTTCATCAGTAAGTGCATTAAGTCCTCTTCACTTTCAGCAAGCAAGGTTGTGTCATTTGCATATCACAGGTTGTTAGTGAGTCTTCCTCCCATCCTGACACCTCATTCCTCTTCATATAGTACAGCTTCGTAGATTATTTGCCAGCATATAGATTGAATAAGTATGGTGAAAGGATACAACCCTGATGCACGCCCTTCCTTTTAAATCATTCAGTATTCCCTTGTTTTGTTTGAACAACAGCTTCTTGGTCTATGTACAGGTTCCTCGTGAGCACAATTAAATGTTCTGGAATTCTCATTCCCTGCAATGTTAACCATAATTTGTTTCAATTCACATAGTTGAAAGCCTTTGGATAGTTAATAAAACACAGGTAAACATCTTTCTGGTATTCCCTGCTCTCACCCACGATCCATCTGGCATCAGCAGTGTTACCCACCAGCATGATCACAATCATAAAAACTGATAATAACAAGTGTTGGTGATGATGTGGAGAAATTGGAACACTCATTCATTGCCTAGGGGAATGTAAAGTGGTGCATCTGTCATGGAAACAGTTTGGCAGTTTCTAAAAAAATTCAACATAGAGTTACCATATGATCCAGCAATTCCACTCTTCTGTATGTATCCAAGAGAACTGAAAACATATGTTCCACAATAAGTTGTACATGTATGTTCACTGCAGCATTATGCACAACAACCAAAAAGTACTTCAAGTGATGAAAGGATAAACAAATGTAGTATATCCATACAATGTAATGTATTATTTGGTAAAAAAAAAAAAAAAAAGGAATGAAATACTCATTCATGCTATTGATAACATGGATAAGCCTTGAAAATATCCAGAATCAGATCAACTACATCTGTGGAGAGGTGATGGAGAAGCTCAACACAAGGCCAGGAGCTGACTGTGGAACAGAGCATCAATTCCTCATATGCAAGTTCAAGCTGAAGCTGAAGCCAAAATATGACCTTGATTACATCTCTCCTGAATTTAGAGACCATCAGAAGAATAGATTTGATGCATTAAATACCAAGGACTGAAAACCAGAGGAATTGTGGGATGACATCAATATCATCCATGTAGAAAGCAAAAGGTCATTAAAAAGACAGGAAAGGAAGAAAAGAACAAAATGGGTGTCAGAAGAGACTCTGAAACTTGTTCTTGATCAGAGAGTAGCTAAAGCAAATGGAAGAAATGACAAGATAAATGAGCTAAACAGAAGATTTCAAAGAGCAGATCAACAAGACAAAAATCAATTATTATAATAAAATGTACAAAGACTTGGAGTTAGAAACCAAAAGGGAGCAACATGCTTGGCATTTCTCAAACTAAAAGATCTGAAGAAAAATTTCAAGCCTCAAGTTGAAGTATTGAAAGATCCTATGGGCAAAATATTGAATGATGCAGGAAACATCAAAACAAGATGGAAGGAATACACAGAGTCAACATACCAGAACGAATTGGTTGATGTTCATCCATTTCACGGGGTGGCATAAGATCAAGAACCAATGGTGTTGAAGGAAAAAGTGGAAGCTGTACTGAAGGAACTGGGGAAAAACAAGGCTTCAGGAATTGATGGGACACCCATTGAGATGTTTCAACAAACGGATGCCCTGCTGGAGGTACTCACTTGTCTATGCCAAGAAATTTGGAAGACAGCTACCTGGTCAACTTGGTAGCTGACTGGAAGAGATCCATATTTGTACCCATTCCAAAGAAAGGTAATCCCACAGAATGTGGAAATTATCAAACAATATCATTAATATCACATGCAAGTAAAATCTTGGAAGGTAATTAAAAAATGGTTACAGCAGTATATTGACAGAGAACTTCCAGAAATGCAAGCTGGATTCAGAAGAGGACGTGGAATGAGGGATATCATTGCTGATGTCAGATGCATCTTGACTGAAAGCAAAGAATACCAGAAAGATGTTTACTTGTGTTTTATTGACTATACAAAAATAACAAACTATGGGTAGCATTGAGAAGAATGGGAATTCCAGAACACTTAATTGTGCTCATGAGGAACTTGTACATAGACCAGGAGGCTGTCATTCAAACAGAACAAGGGTACACTGCATGGTTTAAAATCAGAAAGGGAGTTCATCAGGGTTGTATCCTCACCATACTTATTCAATCTGTACACTGAGCAAATAATCCAAGAAGCTGGACTATATGAAGAAGAACATGACATCAGGATTGGAGGAAGACTCATTAACAACCTGTGATATGCAGATGACACAATTTTGTTTGCTGAAAGTGAAGATTACTTGAAGGCTTTACTGATGAAAATTAAAGACTACAGTCTGTAGTATGGATTACACCTCAACATAAAGAAAATAAAAATTCTCACAACTGGACCAATAAGCAGCATCACAATAAAAGGAGAAAAGATTAAAGTTGTCAAAGATTGAAGTTGTCAAAGATTTCATATTACTTGGTTCCACAATCAATACCAGTGGAAGCAGCAGTCAAGCCATCACACAATGCATTGCTCTGGGCAAATCTGCTACAAAACACCTCTTTAAAGTGCTGAAGAGCAAAGATGTTTCTTTGAAGACTAAGGTGCACCTAACCCAAGCCATGGTATTTTCAATTGCCTCGTATGCATGTGAGAACTGGACAATGAATAAAGGAAGACCAAAGAAGAGTCGATGCTTTTGAGTTGTGGTGTTGGAGAAGAATACTGAAAGTATCATAGACTTCCAAAAGAACTAAAAAATCTGTCCTGGAAGAAATGCAGCTGGAATGTTCCTTGGAAGTGAGAATGACCAGACTTCGTCTCACCTACTTTGGTCATATTGTGAGAAGGGATCATTCCCTGGAGAAGAGATCATGCTTGGTAAAGTGGAGGGTCAGTGAAGAAGGAGAAGGCTCTCAACGAGATGGGTTGACACAGTGGCTGCAACGATGGGCTCGGGTATGGCAAGGACTGTGAGGCTGGCACAGGACTGGGCTGTATTTCATTCTGTTGCACATAGGTTTGTTATGAGTCAGAGCCAACTCGATGGCACCTAATGACCACAACAACTGAAGGGAGCTAAGTCACAAAACACTACATATCACATGATTCCACTTATATCATATGTCTGGAACAGGCAAATATGTCGAGAAGAAAATAGATTAGCTGTTGCTTTAGGCTAGCAGGTGGGGTGGGGTGGGAATGGGGATTGATTGCTAATGGGCATGAGGTTTCTTTTAGGGGAGACAAACATTTCTGAAAGTAGGTTGCACCTCCAGTGAGTATGTGAAAGAAAAATTTCTGACTCGTACACTTTCAGTGGGAAAATTGTACGGTATGTAAATTATCTCTCAGTAAAGCTGTTTCAAGAAAAGATAATAAAAAAAAAAAAAGAAAATCAGATGTGTAGAAATAGAACACTTATCCATTGCTGGTGGAACAGTAAAATGGTACAGCCACTGTGGAAAACAGTTTAGAGGTTCCTCAAAAAGTTATAAACATAAAATTATCAGGCAACCTAGTAGTTCTACCCCTAGATATATACCCAAAACAACTGAAACCAAGAATACGAACAGATACATGTTGACCAGTATTCATTGCAGCACTATTCACAATGGCCAACAGGTGGAAACAACCCAAACGCCCATCACTAAAAGGGTGAAAGGGTAAACAAGTATGATACATATGTGCAATGGGTTGTGACTCTGCCATAAATGACATGAAGTCCTGTTATATGCTACACCATGGATGAACCTTGGAAACACTATGCTGCAGGAAATAAGTCGCTAACAAAAGGACAAATATGGTACAATCCCATTTATATAACTGGTGTAGAACAGGCAAGTGTAAAGAGACCACAGTCTGTTATTGGGAAGGAGGGGAAAAGAGGGAGTTATTGCTTGCGGGGTTTCTGTTAAGGGTGATGGAAAAATTTGGAAACGGATAGTGGTGAGGGTTATACAACATGACGAACATAATTGATGTCACTGAATTATACCTGTAAGAAGTGCTAAAGTGGAAATTCTTTGTTGTATATATCTCTATATATTGCCACAATAAAAAATTAGTCATAAGGCAAATATTTATATTAAGTACTGTCCAGAGAGCCATATTAAGGAAGAGAGGTCTGAGATAAAGTTCATTATAATAGATAGTTTTAGCAAAGCTTCAGAATTTTCTAACACAAAACATTTCCCATCAATCTGTACATGAATTCTCATAGCCACCCCATGAGGGAGGCTTTTGGTTATTATATATTCTTTTTCAGATGAGGAATTTCAGGGTCAGAAAGGTCCCCTTCTCTACTCAGAAGGAAACAGTCAGTCTTAGCACAGCGGAGGCTGAGATGCAGGGTTTCTGGTTCTCAGTTCTGTGATCTCATCATGTAAAACTCCAGGCCTAGTGGTGTTGATCCAGAGGGGACAGAGGTTACAAAGGTGGAGCTTGAGGGCCTCTTCCATTTTACGCTTGATTCGAAGTAAAATGGGTGACGTTTCCATCTATGGCTGGAAGTTCTTGCACTTCTCTTTGGTTCTCAGGGCATCCTCAAGGACACTTTCATGTGGGGCCGAGCACCTACCAGGTATGATTTTTTTAAAGTTGCAAATGTTACCTGAGGGATCCTCTCCTCCTTTTCTGAAGCCAAAGTTGGACCCCAATTCCTTTAACACTGTGAAGCTCACATGGGTAATTCCTTTAATTCTGGGATTCCTTCAGGTAGGAGTTGCAAATGACAAAAGACCATACAACCCACCTTGTTCCAGTTTCTTCTTATACAAAGTCCCCTTCATCTCACCACAGGTCACCGGAAGTAAAGGGGAGTCAAAATCCACAGTTTCATCCATGTGCCTTCTCAAACCTGAAGAAGAAGATTTCTTCATTGTTTCATTTTACAATTGTACACCCTTGCCTCCTCTCCTGTTGAGGTAATTCCCATAAAGATACAGGGATTCTTAGGGAGCTTTATTCCACAAATCTCTGGAATTGCAAAGTCTTTCTTCCTAGTGGCAAATTTTTATATACAACAACGTAACATAACTACCACAATCTGACCCCTCAAGTCTTACACAAAACAGAATGCTTTAGCAGAGAAATCAGACTTCAATGAAATCATCTTAACCCCCAATCTCTTTGGCCCCATTGATTCTTAAACAACAATGAAATACACAGCTGCCATAAATGTTCTGACGGGAGCTCTCCAGCTAGTCCAAGTAGCTAGAAACAATGTGAGAGACTGTTCTGAATCTCCCAGTGTGAGCACTGACTAGACTCCCCATCTGAGCAGGAAAACAACTGGGCAGCTTCATGGAGATGGGGCCTCGTGCCTACCTTCTATTTTGATTCTCTGCTTAGTTTTATTTCTCTCCTGCCTCTGCTTTGTCTGTGGCTGAAAAAGGAGACAAGGGAGCTCTAGAATAATCATAAAATTGCATATGGTGGAGGTACTTGGAACCTGGTCCCACGCAAGTGAGGGGGAAAGGTTTCACTCCGGGAGGAAGAGCAGTTGCCCCTGCCCTTTCAGCCAAAGTTGTAGAGGCAGTGCTTTCTCATCACCATGGTGGAGGGAGAGTTGTCCATGGTCCTGAGACCAGTTTTGAACTAGACAGAGTATGAGAACTGGGATGGGCAGAGAAGTGCATTTGGTTTTATTCACCTCCTTCACTTAAAGATGAGGAAACTGATGCAAAAGAAGTCAAGTGACAGGTCCAAGCCCACACAGTTGAAGAGGAAGTTTTAGGACATAAACCCAACTAGAACTAGGCCACCCTTGGTGTACAAACTGTGGTTCTCTGTGTAGCAAGAGGCGGGTCAGCTAGACAATGTGTGAGTTATACCCTTATATAGCAATGGACTAATTCCTGCCTCAGAAATTAGCAGCTCAGTGGAGGCAGCCCTGCTACGTCCCCTGGACACCGAGGTCTCGTTGCAGATCCATCACCAAGTTCCTTGTCTGTGGTACTATCATCTTTCTTTTCCTGACACCCTATGGGCTAAATTTGATACTTTTCTCAGCAGTTAACACAGCTATATATAAAATAAATAGGGAAATTGGCTTATTCCTAAAGATCAGAGTAAAGCACAAGAATTTAGATGTCTAGTTATTGAAGGTGAGTTCCTCTTTTCTTCTTTACCTCTTAGTCGACCCCTTTTCAGTGGGGCTTTATTTCTCTGAGTTACATGTTTCCTAGGTCTGCCTCTCTTTCTTCCTGAGAAAGTAGAAAAAAATATAATCATAGTCATCGATGAGCATTACAAATAATAAAATGCAAAATGCAGTGCACTGCAGTCAAGTCAGATCCAACTAATAGTGACCCCTCCTTGGGTTTCCAAGGTGGTATCACTATGGAAGCAGATTGCCCAACCTTCCTTCCAAAGAGTGGCTGGTGGGTTTGAACTGCCAGCCTTCTGATTAGCAGTCAGATGCCTTAGGCACTACGCCACCAGGGCTCCCTTTTAGTGTTTTCCAAAAATTCCTTTGAAAAGGAACTTTCCGAGTGCCTGCCTAGTAAAAAAAGAAAAATATATAACCCCAAGCCTTTAAGCTACCATGATGTTGGTGGTTAACCTTAGGTTCCTCTTATATTTCATTTTTCACATATTCATGTATACAAAGGAAAAAAGTGAGCAATTGCAATTAGAATTTCACTTATAAACCAAACAGCAGTGTGTTAAGTGCTTAACAGATGTCAAACACTTGTAAACCTACCTATTTATTTAATCTTTGCAGTGAACATATGAGATAGGGACAATGATCACCCCTATTCCAGAAAGTCAAGCATCCAGAGACGATTCAGACAAAAATGACAACATAAAGTGAAGTCCTTGAAGGTTTCCTTCAATAGGGAGAAATAAACTGGAGCTCTGTGCATTGAGGGAGCACCTATGGTGGGCTCCAGGAGAGACCCATGCCACTCACAGCACCTGCAATGAAGATATTTCATACATTTGTGCTGAAAGTGACAGCAAATGTGACCAAGGGCTCTGTCCACCCGGGTTTGGACAAGGAAATCAGGATCTAAAAAACTGCCCAGGGGAAGGCTGACCAAGAGGAATGGTAGAAATTGGGTACTGCAAAACCTTAGTTCAAATGGTAATATCAGATTAATTTGGTAGATGTGGCAGCAAGAAGGTTCTTCCATTTGCAAGTTATTTAGCTGTGTGCATGCCCCTCAACGTTTACTATCATTCAAATGCGTTTGATTTTCTAAAGCAGGAGGACAAAGTAATTAATTGTCCTTTTTTACTGGTATTCAGTGGCACCATTCCAATGACCACCATTTGGTGGTGCTGGTTGGGGTTGTATAGGCTCCAGAAATATTTTCCCACTCCTTAGTCCTAAGTGCTTTAGGATATGAGCAGATGATGAACACATAGGGCCAGCAAAGTAAAAAGGATCCTCACGTTGATCAGATCCAACAAGACTCTATTTCTTGGTAACATAATGCTACTCCCTAGTTTAGGCTAGACAGTCACAGTGAGAGTTTTCACCTTCTCAAGACCAGAATGGCCTCGTTGGACAAATATTGATAACTAGAGACATTTTCTCTAAGATTAAATAAGTTTCAGTCTTGCAAGTTGACATTCTGTTAACTTTTCAGCAAGATACTAGGAACTGAAACAAGAGGTCTAGGAAAGATTGATAAACTTGTGTAAGAGAGTAGGAATTAGAGGTATTCACAGTCAAAGGCTAAGACAAACTAGTGCACATGTGGAAATTTCATCCTCAGTGGGAGACTTTATTGTTTTTGCCTTCTCTCACTCTTCCTTCTGGAAGGTGGGGCCAACAGACAATAGAAGGTCATCCATACAGGTGTGGCTCTCTGAGGGGCTCTCCTCACCTTCGCACTCAATCAAGATGCCAAAGGGATAAGGGGCCCTGGAAGGCCAGACCATCTACAGCATGCTCTCTCGCATTCCTCCCTCCACTTCTGAAGGGTTCAAGTTCACAACCCAATGATAATCATCCAGACATCTTTGTTGTTGCTTTTTTTCGCCCCTCCTATATTACAGCAAAGGAGCTCTGGTGGCATAGTGCTTAAGGCATTTGACTGCTAACTAGAAGTCTGGTGGTTCAAACCCACTAGCTACTCATCGGAAGGAAGATTGGGCAATCTACTTTCATAGTGATACAGCCTCAGAAACCCAAGGAAGGGTCGCTATGAGTCAGATCCGACTTGATAACAGTGCGTTTGGTTTGGCTTTTTATATTACAGCAGGTTTATTTGTGGTGGAGCTGATGGTAAGCATCTCATGGGAGTAAAAGCAGGCCATGGTGCTTCTTCCATTTCCACGGGGCACAATGTCATTTCACAGACGTGTTTTTCAAATAAGTTAATTCCAGACCCTTCCATGTCCTCCCTCTTTCATCTGCCCAACTTTGGATGGACCCAAACCATCAGCTATTGAGTGAGGGTCAAGCAAAAGTGGCATACAAGAAGAAAGTGATCATGCCCCCTCCTCCTATTTCCCAGAGAAAGGCTTGCCCTTCTTTCCAACCAAAAATATACTCATTCACCAACAGGGCAGCCATGTATGTTATGGCCAGAACATAAGATATACAGATTGATGAATATTAGTAATTTCTATTGGATTAAAATCTCAACATACAGATCTACTGATTGAAAATGGGCAACAAATTGGGAAGTGGGCTTTAGATCTCATTGTCTCAAAGAAAGGAATCCCTTGGACCATTACTAACATGAACAAGATTTCAGGCATTTGCTTATAAGTAATACACATACATCATAAGAAATTTGGAAAATAAAAATATGAAAGATCACCATCTGAAGATAACCATGACTATCTTGTTCAAAATGTCTTCCTAATTATTTTTTTGCATATATCTTTTATTTGGATTTGCTTATGTGTTATCATTTTTTTAAAAATAATATTTTATTGTGCTTTTGGTGAGTTTATGCAGTCAACTAGGTCCACATTCGACAACTTCTACACAAATTATTCATTGCCACTAGTTCCATTTTTCACAATGTGTCCACATTCTCTTTACTTGTGTTTTGGTTGTTCTGTTTCCAGTACTTTAGTTTCCCTGCTCCCTTATCTTCTCATCTTTGCTTAAGAGTACTTGTTGACTGTTAGGACTCATATGGAAGGTTTTTTTTTTTAGTAGAACACTGTACTCATGAGTTTGCATATACCTTTTAAATAATACTTTATTACTGAGATGTTGAACATTTAGTATTTTAAATATACACTTGTATATTAAGCAAATAAAAATACAAACATCAGCTATATTCCAGTGACCAAATGTAACAACTTATATATTTTTATGGGCCAATTTCCAGTGTTTTTTTTTTCTATTTATCTCTATCTCTGTCTCTTTTATGTAATAATTGTATGCTTACA
>NW_006921593.1:28853579-28863723 GCF_000298275.1 Orycteropus afer afer
ATATACACACATACTTTTTTTTCCTTACACAAATGTACACATATTTACAAGTGTGCCTCAAACAGCATATATTATGATGTGCTATGCTTTCTTCCTTTAGCATTCTTTGGAATATCTTTCCAAATTAATGAATATTCTCTTGGACTTAGCAAAGAAAGATGCATATTAGGATGGCCTATTCCCATTGTCATCAAGTCGGTTCCAACTCATTAATACACCATGTGTCACAGAGTCAAAACCAAACCAAACTCACTGCCACTAAGTCAGTAGCACCTCTCAACTTTCCCCTCTCGATGAGTCATTTTCTGACTTGGGCAGGCTCTGTGACTATTCTGTGCCCTTTTAGTAGAAGTTGTTATTGTTGTTGTTGTTATGTGCCGTCAAGTCGAACCTGACTCATAGCGACGCCTCCTTGGGTTTCCGAGGCAGTGTCACTACGGAAGTAGATTGCCCCATCTTCCTTCCGAGGAGTGACTGGTGGGTTTGAACCGCCAGCCTTCTGGTTAGCAGCCAAGTGCCTTAGCCACTATGCTACCAGAGCTCCCTTAGCAGAAGTAGGACTGCCATTTTAGTAGTTAGTTCTCTTTTCAGTTTTGCTCTTAAAACGTCAGTGCTTTACCCAGTGTGAAGTGCCTCCCCTCACCCAGCACAGGCAAGCCTTTCTCTGGGATATCTGAGGAGGGGGCATGATCCCTTTCTTTCTTTGGGTTTTCTTGGCTGGAATCTTGATGGAAGCAGAGCCCCAGGCCTTCCTTTCATGCTGGGTGGGCTAGTGCTGCCAACTTTGGTTTAGTAGTCGAGCTCAAATTGTTTGTGCCACGCAGGGACCTCTTAGGATGGCAGGAGCTTCCTATTAGCCCTACGTCATTTACCTCTACACTAGGAGCTCTGGTGGCATAGTGCAGCTAATCAGAAGGCTGGTGGAACCACCAGCCACTTGGAAGAAAGATGGGGCAATCTACTTCTGCAGAGATACTGTCTTGGAAACCCAAGGAGGGGTTGCCATGCGTCAACTCTACTCAATGGCAGTGATTTTGGTTTTTTGAGTACTTGTAGGAGGAAGAAACTAGTTTGTTTCAGTCACTGTGTTTTGGGGCCTCTTTGTTAGAGCATTCTTACTCTGTATCCTAAATGATGCAGCATCTTTGAAACTATCACAGCCTTCAGGAGACTGTGGGCCTCCAAGAACACAGTGGCAGGGCCTTATGGAATTCCTGCTTACTTCTTTGACATGGATTTTTCTGTATTTTCCTATGCATTTGCTGTCCTTTCTTTTTTCTTTCAAACAAAAAAGAATAAAGTTAATTTAAATATAAATATAATTCTAAAGCCTTATATGTCGGTAGTATTTTTTTTTAGACGTTGGTCCATAGGAATGGAAAAAAATAGTAACTACAAGTGTAGCAGTATGGAGGTCAACTATTGAGTTATGTTTTACTCTGCACGTGCCTTGTGTCATGAGCTTAGGAAACTCCACAAAATGACTTGTCTTTTGAAAATTAAAAAGAGAAAAAAACACTGCTGGTGACTTTTATTGAATGATAATTATGTTTCTATATTAGTATGTCCTCATTTCAAGTTCAATTACTCTGGAGAAAAATCAAAAACCACAACTACACAAAGGCAGTGGAGAATGAACAGAAGCAAGCACAAATGGGAAGGTAGCCAATACTTAAAAGAAGCAAGTGGTCCTGGTGACTTTCCCATTTATGTGTCTCCTAGTATGAGGAGCTCTGGTGACATAGTGCCTAAGGCATTTGACTGCTAACCAGAAAGTTGGTAGTTCAAACCCATTAGCCACTCTGTGGAAGGAAGACTGGACAATCTACTTCCTTATATAAAGATTTACCACCTTAGAAACCCAAAAGGGGTCACTATGAGTCGGAATTGACTCGATGGCAGTGAGTTTGGTTTTTTTTGGTTAGTTTGAGGGAAGGCCCCAGATTGTACCATGCATGGCAGCAAACTCCAGTGGGAAATGAGCAGCCTTACTGATTTGAAGAAATTAGGGACCGAGTTTGGGACAACTGTGGCTGACAGAAAGTTAGGGGCAAAATCTTGGGAAGGAGTGAACCAGAGTGGGAGAGCCCTGGATTATCTTGTGACCCTGATCCATATGTGTGTGAGGCAGTCTTCAAGCAGTTCAGCAAAGGCTGAAAGAACTGAACTGACTGAGCTGTCACCCACCATAGGAGAGACTGACTTTACTGTTCAGCCAAGTTAATTGCCTGGTTAAAAAAAAAAATGTTGGAAGAAGATAAAAATATGATAGTGGCAGTATTTATATGACTGTACACCTTTGTCAAAACTCAGCTAGTTACACACTTAAAAGTGGTAAGTTTATTGCATGGAAATTACATCTTGATAAAGCTGACAATAAAAAGCAAAAATGAATAAGATCTGTATAAAGAAATCTCTAGAACTTTATTGAAGAACGTAAAACCAAAACCAAAACACCAAACCCACTGCCATCAAGTTGATTCAACTCATAGCAACCCTACAGAGGAGAACTGCCTCATACGGTTCCCAAGAAGTAGACTGACCCATCTTTTTTCCACAGAGCGGCTGGTGGATTTCAATTGCTGACCTTTTGGTTAGCAGTCTAGTGCTCTAACCACAGCGCTACCAGATCTCCTTGAAAAAACATTTCACAGCCATACTCTTGGTCTTTTCTCCAGAGCACACTTTCCTGAATTTCTCCTAATTTTAGCATCTTTTGCAATCTGGATAGACCAAGAATTTTCTAAATCATCAAGCCCTGCTTCCTTTGTGTTTAGCATTTCTTCCCTCACTTTATCTCTTTCCTCTTGCATTTTATTCCCACTGAAATCAAACCCATTGCTATCTAGTAGATTCTGACTCATAATGACCCTATAGGACAGAGTAGAACTGTCCCGTAGGGTTTCTAAGGCTGTAAACCTCCACAGAAGCAGACTTTACATGGAGAAGCTGGTGAGTTTCAATTGCCAACTTTTTGGCTTTGCCACCAGGGCTTCTTCCCTTCATTTTGTTATAAGTAGCAGAAAGAAGCCAGGTCATGCCTCAATACTTTGCTTTGAAATCTGCTTAGTTATATGCATACTTTCTTACTTAAAAGTTTTGCTTTCCACATAACTGTAGGACAGAATTTTGCAAAGCTTTTTGCCACTATATAACAAGGATTACCTTTCCCCTAGTTTTCAAATGTATTTCCTTCTGAGCTCTCACCAGCAACACTTTTAACCTCTACATATCTACTAATAGTCTGTTCATGACAATTTACATATTCTTTATTATACTGTGTGTCCTTTACCATGCTCTTCACTTCCTTCTGAGTCCTCACTAACAGAGTCTTTAGTATCTATATTTCCACTAACATACAGCTCAAGGGAATCTAGACTTTTCCTATCAATTTGTCCATCTCTCTTCATTGTCCAATTCAAACCACTTCCATGTGTTTACATATGTGATACAGTAGCACCTCATTTCCAAGAACCAAAATATATATTATTTTCCTATTGCTGCCATAACAACCACAATTTTCAGGCTTGCAACAACATAAATGCATTATTTTAAGAGTTCTGTAGGTTAGAAGTCTAATACAGGTCTCAGTAGGCTAAAATCAAGGAATCAGCAGGGCTTCATTCTTTCCTAGAAGTTCTAGGGGAGAATCCATTTCCTTGCCTTTTTCACCTTCTAGAAGTCACCCACTTGGCTCATGTCTCCCTTCTTCCATCTTCAAAGCCAGCAACATTGCATCTCTCTGACCATTCTTCCATAGTCAAATCTCTCTCTCCATACTGGGAAAGGGTCTCCACTTTTAAAGTCCATGTGATTAGGCTCAGCACACCCAGATAATCCAGGGTAATCTCCTCATCATAAGGTCTCTTTAAATAAACCACATGTTCAAAGTCTTCTTTGCCATGTAAGGTTTCTGAGATTAGGATGTTGTATTGGGTTGAATAGTTTTCCCCCAATGTGACCTTATTTGGAAATAGGTCCTTTGCATATGTAATCAAGAGAAGGTGAGGTCATATTGGATTGGAGTGGCCCTAATCCACATCTGGTGTCCTTTCAAGAGGGAAATATGGACACAGACACACACAGATGGAAGACAGTCATGTGGAGATGGAAGCAGAGACTGGAGTTATGTTGTCACAAGCCAAGGAATGTTAAGTAAGGATTGCCAACAACCCCAGAAAGTAGAAGAGGAAAGGAAGATCCTTCCCTAGAGCCTTCAGGGAGAGCATGGCCCTGTTGACCCCTTAATTTTGGATCTCTGGCTTCCAGAACTGTGAAAGAATAAATATCTGTTGCTTTAAGCTACCCAGTTTGTGGTCATTTGTTACAACATCCCTAGGAAATTAATACAGATGTGCCTATCTTTGGGGAGGCCATCATTCTGCCTGCCAAAGTATGTTGCTATTGTGTGCTGTCAAATAAATTCTGACTCATACCCACCCAATATGACAGAGAAGAACTTTCCCCTAGGGTTTCATAGGCTGTACCCTTTATGAGAGATCTCCAAGTCTTTTCTCCTACAGAGCTACTGGTGGGATCCAACCGCCAACCATCAGGGTAGCAGCCACGTGCTCAACTGCTGCACCACCAGGAATCCTTTAGCACAGTATGTTGTTGTTGTTGTTGTTATGTGCCATTGAGTCAAACCCGACTCATAGCGACCCCTCCTTGGGTTTCCGAGGCAGTATCACTACGGAAGTAGGATTGCCCAACCTTCCTTCCGAGGAGTGGCTGGTGGGTTTGAACTGCCAGCCGTCTGGTTAGCAGGCAAGTGTCTTAGCCACTATGCTACCACAGCTCCCATAGCACAGTATAGTAAATAATAATAATGAAACATTGGCATTGAAAAAACTCATTTTGGGGGGTGGAGAGGGAAGGGGAGGATTTAATTTCAGGCTAGTTGGGGGCCACATGATGATGTGGGTAAGGGGAGGAATGGTATGGAAAGAATCTTTGACCACCATGATAACATTAGGGTAAGGGAGAACACTGAAGTTATAAGATAAGATATAGACGACAGAGGCTAATACCAGTATATTCATAATACTGCATCACCATTAACACCAAACACCAGGCTACTGATAAACACATAAACATCTGAGAAGATCAGATGGAGGTCAGTGAACAGGATTATACTTTAGACCAAGGATAGATTCAGCTGAGGCTAATCTTGCACAGATACCAGTGATACAAAATACCCACAGTCCTTACAGAAACAACAGAAGACAGACAGAGAGCAATCCCTCACAGACAGCCAGACACTGTGGGAGGGAGATCCAATGGATCTACCAACTCAGGACCATAGTACTGGGGGACACCAGACTCAACTGGCACAATAAAATACATTAAAAACCTTGTTCCACAACCTACATTGGTGAGTAGCGACTGGGGCCTTGAAAGCTTTCAAGCAGCCATCTAAGATGCAGCTAATGGTCTCCTATCACCAGAAGCGAAGAAGGGTACAACAATAACAACAAAAACAACAACAACAACAAACCCAAGGACATTTGGAAGCAATCAGCCTTAGGACATGATGGCCCTCAAGACCAGAAGAACTAGATGGTGTCTGGCTATCAAAGCCAACCACTCGGGAAAGGATCAAAACTGGAGATCCTGGATAGAGTGGGAGGAAAAATGTGAAACAAAATCCAAAACCACAATAATGACTAGAACTACTGGTTGGATGGAGTCTGGTGAGACCCCCAATACTATGGCCCTGGTATATATTTTGGGCCTGGAATAAAAGTCACTCCCAGGGGCTGGCTCTTAGCCCAATAGTAAATAAGATGTACACGGACCACGCAACCCAGGGTGATGCACCCACATGCTCTATGGAGATGCATCCCTTGGAGCAATCGACCACAGGGCACCAGAGGGGCAACATTCACAAGGAGGAAATGCAGGACACACCGGAGTGTGTAACTATGAAAGGCACAGGGAGGGTGGTTACTGGGCAGGGAGGGGAGGAGAGTGGGCTAGGGCTGGGATGGTAACTGGGGAGTGAAACCAAATGTACACGAAATGTTGAATATAAAACAAATTCTGCTCTGTAAACTTACAACTAAAGCACAATAAAACAAACAATTCTCATTTGTAACATCAAAATCAAGTATGTTTTTACTCACTCTCACTTCCTTTCCCCTTCTGTTTCCCCATAGTAGAGTTGTTTCCAGTATCCACAGTATCTAGAAAATAGCAGGGGGTAGTGAGGGAACTGTGATTTATAAACAAACATTACAAATCTTTGGACAACTCATATTGCATAAGGCTTTAGTTTATAAAGATTTTTGGATTATCATTCTTCTCTTCCTTCTAAAGAAACCAAAACCTACTGAATTAAGATCTAAGAGACTAGCGTGGATCATTGGTCTTCCTTTATTTCCCAATTGAACTTTGAAAAAAAAAAAAAAAACTTTTAGATGTTTCTGTACTCTAGTTTCCTCAGGGACTGGAATAGTTATCCTGTCTAGGTCTTAAAATTGCTGTGAAGATTAAATAAGATCTTATGTTCAAAAGTCTGTAGGAAGTCACTATATAAACCAATGACTTGGTGGAGGATGTCTATCAAAACTATGTGAGAATAGTTGATTTGAAGTCCTTCCTTCTGACAATTAAGTATCAGGACCCATTATAAGTTGACGGTTTTCTCAGATTGTGACAAAATGGCACTATTACCTACCAGCAGAAGTAGAAGTACCTTCTGGTTTCTAGGGCTCCATGCAAGATTAGAGGTAGAAATCACTGTATAAATCCAATGCTTTATTATTAATATGCTAATTAGTGAACAAGAAGCTCTGGTAGCGTAGTGCCTAAGGCACTTGACTGCTAACCAGAAGGCTGGTGGTTCAAACTGACCAGCCACTCCTCGGAAGGAACATTGGGCAATATACTTCAGTAGTGATACTGCCTCAGAAACCCAAGGAGGGGTCGTTATGAGTCGGGTCCGACTCAACGGCACATAACAACAATTAGTAAACAAGCTACTGCCATTTTTACCAGTATATTTCTATTACTTCATCCACATATACTCAACAGGACCATCTTGTTAAACACAATATTGTAAAGATTTCTTGCCTCCCTGCAGTTCCCAAAAGGATCAGGTGAAGCAAATAGAGAGAACAAGATCCTGGGATGGACTGGACCATTGGCCATCATGCTGCCCTGGGTCTCTGGTCCCTGCTGAACTGCCCCATCTCCAGGCCCTTGGGCAGCCTTTACCCATCATGTCAGATGGTTAACTACTTTCAGTCTTTGCTTTCGGGGCTCCTGTAACACCTTTTGAGAAACATCCAGGAACTCTTCTCATTTCCATGTGCTGCCAGCCCTGCTCCTAGGCCAAAATTGTAATTTATAAAGATTTCATTTGTTCTGTCAGTGATTCCCCTTTTCCTCATTCTTCCTCTAAAATCTCTAGTTACAACCTTAAGAGTCTTGAAGGAACCTAGATGTGGATGTTTATCAGACCTCTGGAGAAAGGTCTCAGGCCTGTGGATGAAAATGCTTTGAAGGTAAGTCTTGGGTGGAGCTTAATACTTGGGAATCATTGGAATATTCAGAGAGAGGCCTACAACAATCTGAGTGTTTTGCAAATGTTATTTTGATAATTGGAGACAATTATAAAAATGAATCTTAAAATTCAGTTAATGGGAGCCAATCCTTGTGGCAAAAGTTGCTTCTATCCAGTACCTCTTATTACACTCACGACATTCCAATCTGTTTGTCTCTTCCTTTTATCTTTTCACACTGAACTGATTTCCACCCATTTTCCTTTAACTATTTCTCTACATAGTTGGCTTTACATCTCTCCTCCACTTTCATCTTCTCCTGATATTTTCCTTTCCATACATTTTTCTCTCTGATCTTTGACAGATTTTTCAGTTATTCTTTTTCTGCAGTGTCTTATAGGAGTTTTGGTAGCACAGTGCCTAAAGCATCTGACTGCTCACCAGAAGCTTGGTGGTTCAAACCCACCAGCCACTCCATGGAAGCAAGACTGGGCAATCTACTTCCATAAAGATTTACTGCCTCAGAAACCCAATGGGGGTTGCTATGAGTTGGAACTGACTCAATGGCAGCAGGGTTGCTTTCTGCAGTGTGTTTTAGTTCTTCCATTCCATCTCTGGTTCTCTCATTCACGTTGACCTTCTGTCTGTCTCCACTATTGCAATTTTCGTTACTGTTGTCCTCCAGGTTCCCTTCTTTCACCATCTCTAGAACACTGTTTTTGGATGTTGATCATAGTACCAAGAGCATTCAACTGTCTAGATCCATAACGAAGGTCTTCCTTGTGAACTTGACATAGCATGTTATTTCCAAGTTCTTCTTAAAAGTTCTGTGAAATTAATTGAACGTAATGTCCTCCCCTGCCATCCCAACCTGGGAGAGCAGTATTTTATGTTCATTTAGGAAACTGGATTAATTCATGTAACTTGTCATTTTTGCTCTCAGCCTACCTTTTCCATTCTTTTTTCCTGTATCTGCTACTCAGGTATCTTTATGCATAAGCTCCAATCTCCTTCTCCTATTGTTTCTCTCACACTTGTGGGCCAGTAAGTGTAGGCACATGGCAATGAGTGTGGGAAGCACTGGGTGGGATATAGCATAGAAGACAAAATGAAGAATTTGTCTCAGGCAAGAAAAGAAAGATTGAATGAGATGAATGATAGACGACATGATAGTTTCTTGTCTATCTTATGGTGGTAAGTTGGGTATATCCTCTAACCCTGTTATGTTATTCATCTGGGGAGGTAAGGGTTCACAGGAAACAGGATACAGCAACAAGACAATGACAGACCTCAGTGTGCTCAAGTTCAACTCTGATGTTCAGAACTGTAAGGACCACATGTGAGGTCTAAAAGAGACTTGTTCTGCCTCTTTTTCATTGAGATGCACACACTTTAAGTGTAAAACATCTGTGTAACGTACATTCAGTCAAGCTTGGGAACCTTCCTAGAAAGTACCCTTGTGCTATGAGTCAGAATCGACTTGATGGCAGTGCGTTGCGTTTGCATTGCATCCACCCATTAAGGTTTGTTGTTGTTGTTGTTATGTGTCATCGAGTCGGACCCGACTCATAGCGACCCCTCCTTGGGTTTCCGAGGCAGTGTCACTATGGAAGTAGATTGCCCAACCTTCTTTCTGAGGAGTGGCTGGTGGGTTTGAACCACCAGCCTTCTGGTTAGCAGTCAAATGCCTTAGCCACTATGCCACCAGAGCTCCCAGCACAAGGGTACCCATTAAGGTAACCACCACCAATAAGTCCTTCCTTTCTGGTAGTATTTGTCTATACTGATACTCATATAAATAGGATCACGCAGTATGTACACATATGACAGGATTGTTTGCCCTAACATAATATATATATATATTTTTTTTTATTAGGATTTGGGTGAAGATTTACAGAGTAAATTCCCTAACATAATATTTTGAGATTCGTCCACGATACTACATATACCAAGAAGCTCTGGTGACGCAGAGCCTAAGGCATTTGACAGTTAACAGGAAGGTTAGTGGTTCAAACCCACCAGCCCCTCTGTGGAAGGAAGATGGTGCGATCTACTTCCATAAAGATTTACTGTCTTGGAAACCCAATGAGGGTCGCTATGAATCAGAATTGACTTGATGGCAGTGAATTTGGTTTAGCTTTACATATACCAATAGTTTAATCCTTTTTTATTGCTGAATTACATTCCACAGTGTGAATATCACAGCTTGTTTATCTACTGTCCTGTTGACGAACACTTGCACTGTTTGCATATTTTAACGATTATGACAGTCAGTCAGCTTTACCTGCTTGTTCAGATGCTTGAGCATGTTCAACTGTTGTGTCTCCAGTTCTGAATGTATCACGTTGACCACACAATGGCTCTTTTTCCTTTATATTTATCTTCTCCTCATCATAGAGAGGTTCTGGGATTTCAGCTTTCTGCACTGCTTGCCCTAGATCACATGCAAATTACAAAGAATTGGTTTCCTCCTTTCCCTCAAGATGAACTTTTCATTTTACTAATAAATATTATGAATCTTTCCATTGACTTCATTCCCTGACTCCTACCCTCAGTAGTAGATGAATCACTTCCTTTATTCCTTTCTCCCATCTCTAACTGCTATAAACATTCCTATACAAATTTTTGTGTGGACATAT
>NW_006921593.1:28864328-28865026 GCF_000298275.1 Orycteropus afer afer
TTTTACCTTTAACTGTTAGATTTGTGAGCCAAACTAAATTATTTTTTTGTGGATGGTGTGAAGCAAAAGTGGAAATTTATTTGGTTCGTCTGCTGCTCGAGCTCTTTTTCAGTCTATTTACAAACCATTCAGCTTCTCTCCACCTTGCGCCTTTCTACCTGTAGTCTTGTTCCCACTGCTGTCTTGGCCCTAGGAAGGCACTGTGCACCCCTGACTGAGGGCTCCTTTCTCCCTGCCTTCTCCCGTTGCCTTGTGTCTCTAGCTCCCCTCCCAGGATGCTCTCAGATCCTTCCCCTTTGTCCCTCTGGTTTTTCCCTTCCAGCTCTTTGCCTATTTGATCACTTGTGTCCTCCTCACTGTCTCTCTATGGTTTCTCCTCTCCCCCCACAGAAACCCAGACACTCTTTCTTAGTAAATGTGTCCTTCGGTCATTCACTGGTTCTTTCCTCTGCTCTCATTCATCTGAACTAAGAACAAATGGCACGCCCCCCCGGCCCCCACTGCTGTAGTCGTTCACACCTGGTCATCCAGGCAAACAGTGGACAGTCAGTCAGCTTTACCTGCTTGTTCAGATTCTTGAGCATGTTCACCTGTTGTGTCTTGAGTTCTGAATGTATCACGTTGACCACACAATGGCTCTTTTTCCTTTATATTTATCTTCTCCTCATCATAGAGAGGTTCTGGGATTTCAGCTTTCT
>NW_006921593.1:28866071-28880306 GCF_000298275.1 Orycteropus afer afer
GGTATGAGTCCCAGCTAAGCCAATTCCTAGTTGTGTGATCTTGCACAAACCAATAAATATCCCCATGCCTCAATTTCTCCTACTGAAAAACAGGGATAATAAAACTCTTATCATCACAGGGTTTGTATGAAGTTTAAACAAGGTGCTATTTGTAAAGGGATAACTGTGATATAGTAATTTAGTAAAAAACCATCTCTATAAGTGTTAATGTCTTAAGTGTTATGATTTAATCATTCTTAGTGACAATATGAATGCAGGGATGATTGCAAAGGCTAGAAATAGTACTTATTGGTTACAAAAGTTATAGTTCACATGAAAACATTAAAAGAATTAATGCTTGTAAAGTCAATGAAAGTTAGGTATTATTACTATCACCATCATTAGTGTTATTACCTTCCTTTATTCCTTTCTCCCATCTCTAACTTCCTTTCCTTCTTCCTCTCATTCCACAAGGCACTACTCCTTCCATAGTCTCCCCTACACATAATTGCCACTCACTCTCTTCCTGCATTATAAGTGACTTCTGAATGATCCTTCTCTAAACCAAAGCCTTCCACATTTACAATGGTTCCTTCTTTTGATCCCCCAAGAGTCTCCTCTTTGGAATTTTCACATAACCCTTACTTCTTCCCTAAACAAAACCAAACCCTCAGCCGTCAGGTCAATTCTGACTCATAGTGACCCTATTGGACAGAGTAGAACTGCCCCATAGGGTTTCCAAAGCTATACATTTTTGCAGAAGTAGACTGCCTCATCATCCTCCCACAGGATGGCTGGTGGGTTCCAACTGCTGGCCTTCTGGTTAGCAGCCAGATGCTTTAACCACTAAACCACCAGAGCTCCTTATTATTTCTCTAATCCACTGAATTCCTGACTCGGAATTACTGCAGTCACTTATTCCCCTTAATTCTGGCTCATGGTCACACTGGTTTTCCCTCTTGAGTTTGTGTTCTATATTCTTGGTTATCATATCTGGCTGGTATTCTTAGATTCCAAGTCTAGTTGGTTAATTAGGAACTCATACAAAACACCACTCTTCTGCCTTTCCTGTCTCCTGCATCCCTTCCCAAGGTCATAGTCTCCACTCGGGAGTTCAGTTCCTGAATTATAATCTTCTTTCCTTTTAGTAGAAGACAAAACACCTTTTTGATGAAGTCATCATTCACCTTGTTCTTGGATAGATCGAATGCTGGCCATCCACTTGGTCTCCTTTCCTTCCTCTATTTGAAGGTTATGGATCACTGAAAAGAGAAAGGAAAGGTAATCAGAGATCTCAGGGACCACATCTCATAACTACACCTCTAGGAGCATCCTTGACTTCCAGTGCTTTAGTGGGGACCTTCTGGCCCTCAGCAAATCCTGGGTTTCAATAGGTCTCACATGGCTTGTGAATCCTATAGCTATTCCACACAGAGATGAACTTCTCAAGATTTGAAAAATGCTGGATAGTGGAAAAATTATAAATGGTTGTTATCTCTCTTTCAAAATCAGGAAACAGTATAAGCCAACTTCAAAATAAATAATATTATGTGGAATGTATTTTGTGAACTGTACATGCAACCAGGAATGGGGAAGAAAAGGATTTCTTCAGGAGAAAGTTACAATTATGGATGATTCCAAACCAAAGCCTGTATTGTCCATTGATTCCAACTCGTGGCTACCCATGAGTCGGGTAGGACTGCTGCGAAAGGTCCTTTTGGCTACACTCTTTATGGCCTTTCTGCTGCGGTGTTGTTGGGGGAGTCTGAGCCACAAGATTTAGGTCAGTAGTTGAGCACACGCATTTTGGGCCACCCAGAGACCTGTGGATAATTACCAATGAAACCCATTGTGTTTGATTGGATTTTGACTCATTAGAACCCTATGGGACAGAGTAGACTGCCCCATAGGGTTTCCAAGGCTGTAATATTTACAGAAGCAGACTGCTCCATTTTTATTTTGTGGAGCAGCTGGTGGTTTTAAACCCCTGACCTTTCAGTTAGCAGCCTAGTGCTTAACCACTGTGCTAACAGAGCTCCTCCATGGATAACTAGACCTATGTAAAAAAGAGAAAGTCCCCAAAGCTCTTAGGGATAGAAGTGAAAAAAAAAAAAAAAAAAAAAAAAAAAACCCAACAACTTTGGTTGAATTGGGTCAGGAAAAATGATCAGGTCACCAAGAGACATAACAGTGGAGAGGAACTAGGACTGTCCTGTGGATAGGTTGGGGGCAGTATTCTAGGAAACAAAGACCCTTCCCAAAACGTGCAAACAGGAAGTCAACACTGTGTACCAGTGACCCAGGGAAGTGGCAACAGGCAGAAGTGCAAGAAACCAGCCCCAGTATTGTAGGTTTCAGAACTGCATTTCAAGGTAACCCAGAAAACACAGGTAAGGAAGTGAGACTCACAGGACACTAGAAAGACGATCACCCAGGAAGCATGGAGGGTAGTGTCAGAGCTGCACTGTGTGAGAGCTGACCAGGGAGCACACTTCCTGGGACCACACCCAGTAAGGGAACTGGGGAGTGGTGGAGGTGGAGAGAAGATCGAAGGGAAAAAAATGGTGTGAGGGACATAGGTCCGGATACATAAAGGGACTGTCTGTGCAGGCATTACAATGAGGGGTTTTCTCCACATGAGATAAAGGTGCACATGGGACTGCAGGAGAAGGGGACCACAGCTCCCCTCACCATGACTTCTTGGCGCTGACCTTCAGCTTCTGGGCAGCAGGATGGATGAGGTACAAGCAGCATCAGCTAAGTCACTTGAGGCTAGGGAGTCGTCACCTTGATGGACTGCTGTGTAGACCACTATATGAACCAGTGAAGAGAGATGCAGATGCTGCCCTGCTGGTGAGCTGTGTTTCTTGTCCTATGATCTTCTAAGCAAAGCTGATGCTAGTGTGACTCTGTCTTATGAGTCTAGATGCTTAGTTAGGCAGTTCTGGTGGGTGTTGAGCCATAAGCCATTATACCATAATCTTTAAGAAAGCTCCACTTTGTCCCACAGTCCAGCATAGTGTGTGACCCAAGGTAGGAGCTTAATGAAGAATGGAAAAAAAACTACTCCTGGATCTCAAAAGGTAGGAATAAACCCAATTACCTTTATTGAAGCTGCTACAAACGTGGATTAAGTCAGGGTATTCCTTCATGTTGACTTCACTAAACAATGTTTTCAGAAGTGACTGGCTAAATGACTTCTCCATCTTACTGAGAACATTGTACATTACTCTTTGTACAGGAACCAGGTTTCTACAAGCCTCTTCAGAATCCTTAAAAAATATTGAACGGAGAGAATATAAATACCAATAATATAACATGAATTCCAAGTTACAGAAATGTGCTAAAACCAAAAACCCAAAATTATTGCCATTGAGTCAATTTGAGTCATAGCGACCCCTCCTTGGGTTTCTGAGGTGATATCTCCACAGAAGTAGATTGCCCAACCTTCCTTCTGAGGAGTGGCTGTGGGTTTGAACCACCAGCCTTCTGGTTAGCAGTCAAATGCCTTAGGCACTATACCACCAGAGCTCCTAGAAGCATCCTAGAAAGTAATTTTATGGATATGTATTCTAATTTTCCAAGGTTGGTATCTTCTCATGTAAAACTTTAGGATTTCTACATATTTGTATAGCTACTAAATGAAACAAGTAAATTATTCTTCCTTAAAAATATTCAGTTGTGAATCTAATTTTTTTTTTGCTTTCATTTACATTAGAAAGAAAAGGGTCAATTTTGAGGAAAGAAGTGAGTTTAAAATTAAATGATATGTAGTCCTTTAATAGCCTGGGCAGGATGTTTTATGAATAGACTTACCAGGAGATGAGTGGTCGTTCTATTGACTGGATAGCCCCTGCTCTCCCCCCTATATGGACTAGGTCAGGAAGGGCTTCAGGAAGCCAGGTGGCAAATCTCTCCTTACTGTGAACTTGGTCACAGGAAAAACATTGATTGGGTGAAAAGAAGACTTTACCTCTTTAAAACCAAACTCACTGCCGTTGAGTTGATTCCGACTCATAGTGATCCCCTTTGGGTTTCCGAGGTGGTAAATCTTTATAGAAGTAGATTGCCCAGTCTTCTTTCCTCAGAGTGGCTGCTGAGTTTGAACCATCAGCCTTCTGGTAGAGGTCAAATGCCTTAGGCACTACACTACCAGAGCTCCTCTCTGCTCCCAAATTAACAAGATACCAATTTCCTATGGATTTTCATGTTCTCAGATTCAAGTATTTAAAATTGATGTTAATTGAAATGTTGGGCCAATTCTCTTATTTATGTTTTAAACTTTAGTTTATCCTTTATTGCTTGAATTCCTACAAGACATTACATATATGTGGAGTACACCGGCTTCTGACCCAGCCTATCTCTGTTGCTATTTGTTCCCACTCCAATGAGCAACATGGAAGACAGATCCTTCAGTGAGAAGCAGTAACATCTCTGGGGAAGCCTGCTTTTTGTCTCACTTTTTACTTTATTGAGAATATTTATAGAAATATTTGAAAAGTTTGCCCCAATCTTAGGCAGACCCTCAGCCTGACAGTTGTGCTCTGAAGTTTGCATCCAGAGTATGAATGCATAATTTGGCTTGGGGCTGATTTACTAGGCTGTGGATTGAAAAACTTCACTTACTTCAAACAATTTATTGGTAATAAAGCCATGGTCTCGAAGGCCTTCAAGGAGAGGAAATGTCTTATTTATTGCATTTGAAATCTCCACCTTGTGTTTTCTGTAGTGATTGAATACAGTCTCAAAGACAAGCCTTTCCTCTGCGTTCTGTTCTTCAGTGGACGTCCTAGGAAAGAAGATGCCACATGAAAATGGTCATCAAGATTCCAAGATGCTTGTGGAGGGTGTAAGATTTTCTACATGAATAATAGGCTGTGAAGAACCAACATATGTAAAATAAGTGGTTCTGACAAGAGACTAGAATAAATGATTGAAGGAATAATCAAAGAAGTAATAGAAGAAAGCATGGAGGTTAAGAATGACTTATATGTACCAAAAAAAACCCACTGCCATCAAGTTGATTCCAACTCACAACAACTCTATAGGACAGAGTAGAAATGCCCCATTCAGTTTCCAAGGTGCTGAGTCTTTACACAAGTAGACTGCCTAATCTTTCTCCTGTAGAGCAGCCAATGGGTTCAAACTGCCGACCTTTTGATTTTAGCAGCTGAATGCTTTAACCATTGTACCACCAGAGTGCCTCAGACTTATGCATAGGGCTGAAAAAGTCCAGTGTGTTCCTATCACAGTTATTTTAAAGATATCTTCACCTAACATATCTGGAAAATTTTTCACTTCAAGAAATTTTAAGTCCCTGTAAAACTGATGTGGAATAAATAAGCCATTGACAGCAGAATAAAAAACAATAGAAACAAAATTGGAATGTAACTCAACAGCACACAACAACACAGCCTTCATTATGGAAGCTTTAATTAGCAACCAAAAGAAAAGCACAGAAAATTAAAACAAGATGTCCCCTCTGTGACCTTTGTGTCCAAGGAAGAAATACCATCCAGTACCATAATACTAATTCACAAATGATTTGGTATGATTTAATTACAATGGTTTAGCTTGAGCATTTCACTATACATATAATACTTTTGACATATAACACATACTTATAACACTTTCTATATGCTAAACATCATTCTAAGCAGGAATTTGCATGGTGTCTTCCCTCAACTCATTAAGATTTCTGATAAAATCTTAATCCCTCCCATGATAACTTGTCTAAAAGAGCAGCCCTATTGTGCTCTACTTGTGTACCTTACTTTTGTCTGCCATTAAATTATATATTTATTTGTTCATCTGATTATTGTTTGATTCCTCACTAGAATGTCATCTCTATTAGGGGAGGGACTTGAATAAATAATGTATGCAGAGAATATATGAGACAATATGATTAGAATTATTAACTAAGGAAGGCATTCATAAACAGAATAGAAGGAGGAAAATATTAATAAATTTGTGTATATAAAAATGTGGTTTTGCATGGTTTCCAGCCAAACAAAAGACAGGCATGAGTTGAACATTTACCTCAGGTAGATACACTCCTTGGAGAGAACAATCATGGGAGAAAGAAGGGCTGCTTATGCACAGGGAGACAGCTCAGGGGGCAGGAGTGCATGGAGGGATGGACACTGGGAAGGGGGGTAACTATGGGGAGGAAATGGGAGGGGAGCTGTTGCATTGTGGTAAACTGTGGTCAATGTCATGAGACAATGTATGTGAACTTCTGTATGGAAAGTGAATCTGCTCTGTGAATCTTCACTCAAATCACACACACACAAAATGTGGTTTTGAGTTAAAGATAGGAAAGTGAAACCAAATTATAAAAAAAACAATCTCTTGTTCAGTACATTTACAGAATATATATATATATACACACTCTGGTGGCAAAGTGCCTAAGACATTTGACTGCTAACCAGAAGGCTGGCTGTTCAAACCTACCAGCTACTCCTCGGAGGGAGGGTTGAGAAAACTACTTCTGTAGTGATACCACCTCGGATACCCAAGGAGGGGTCGCTATGAGTTGGATCTGACTTGACAGTAGTGAGTTTGGTTTTTTGGTTTTTATGGACAGCTGATCTTTGGGAAGGAAGTTTGGGCAATCTACTTCCATAATGATAATGCCTTGGAAACTCAAGGAGGGGTTGCTATGAGTTGGATCAGACTCCATGGCAGTGGTTGTGTTGTTGTTGTTGTTGATCTTTGGGAAAGGGCCAAAACCCATTAGGAAAAAAAAAAAAAAAAATTAAATGGGGAAAAGGTAGTCTCCTCCACAAATGGTGCTGGCAAAACTGGACATCCATTTGCTGAAAGAGAAACAGGATTCATATATCATACCATATACAAAAAAACTAACTAAAGATGGAGCAAATACTTAAATGTAAAATGATAAAGATCATCAAAGAAAAAATAGGGTCAAGCTTAGGAGCGCGAATACATGGCATAAATACACTATCAAATGCAACTAAAAATACATAAACAGCAGAAGATAGATGACCGGGACCTCCTAAAAATTAAACATTTATGCTCATTAAAAGACTTCCCCAAAGAGTAAAAACAGAACCAACTGACTGGACAAAATTTTTTGGCAATGACATATTGGACAAGGGACTAATTTCTAAAATATATAGATAACTTCAACACCTCATCAACCAAAAATATAATCCAATTAAAAATGGACATTTCACCAACGAAGACATTCAGGTGGCTAACACATGAAGAAATGCTCCCAAGCATTACCCACACCCATTCGAGGGGTGCAAATGAAAACAACAACAAAGCCTCTCTCACCTCAGGTTTAACAGCAAGTTTAAAAAAAAAAAAGAGAGAGAGAAAACAACAAATGCTGATGAGGGTGTGAAGACCGGAACTCTCAGACACTGTAAAATGGCACAACCACTATAACAAACAGTATAGCACTTCGTTAAAATGTTGGAGATAGAAATCTCATATGATCCAGTAATTTCACTGTTAGGTATATCTCCTAGAGAAATAAGAGCTGTGACATGGAAAGATGTAAGTGCACCCATGTTCATCACAGCGTCATTCACTATAGCAAAACAATGGAAACAATTTCAGTGCCCATTAACAGATGAATGGATAAACATAGTATGGTCCCTACACATAACGGACTGCCGTGCAATGCTGGAGAATAATGATGAATCTGAAACACCACATAATATGGATGAACCTAGAAGACATTATGGTGAGTGACACAAAAGGACAATATTGTATATGAGACCACTACTGTCGAAAGTTATGAAGAAGTTTACACAGAGAATCATTCTTGGAATGTTACCAGGAGTGAGAGGGAAAGTGAGTTTAAATCACTAATTAGAGGGCAGATGTGGGTGAAGGGAAAGGCAATACACCATAGGGTGAGGACAGCACAAAATAGTCAAAGCAAAGGAACTGGGAGGAACACAACATTTAAAGGCAACAAAGGTAATATAACATACACAGTGCTGTAATAACAGTAATAATACGTACACACACAAGTTGAACAAGAGTGGGAAGGCAGATGGGACTATACTCATGAACATAGCCAGGTTTGACAAAGGATATTTCTACATATGTGCTGCAAATATATTCAAGAATATAGCAGAGAATACACGGGACAAAGTTATGAAAACTTCTTAGCCATAAAACATGTTGAGGAAATGAGTCGCTAGGCGTGGGACCTCAGGACCGTAGTCTCAGGGACACTAAGGTCAATTGGCATAACATAGTCCACAAAAGCCAATGTTCGACATCCTACTTTGGTGAGTAGTGACTGGAATCTTAAAAGCTTGTGAGGAGCACTAAAGGTGCACTATTGGTCTCTCCTCATCTGGAGCAAAGAAGAGTAAAGAAAATCAAAGACATATGGAAACAATTAGTCCAAAGGACTAATGGACCGTGAGAACCCCAGCCTCTTCGACCTTGAGACAGGAAGAACTAGGTGGTGCCTGACTACTGCTGCTGACTGCTCTGAAAGGGAAAAAATAGGAGGTCTCAGATAGAGTAGAGAAAAACACGGGCCAAAACTCAAAATCACATAAAAAGACAAGGCTTACTGTTCTGATAAGACACTGGCGGAATCCTTGGGACTATGGGCCTTAAATGCTTCAAGCCTAGAACTGAGCTCATTCCAGTGGCTCACCATTCAGCCAAATGATGGACAGACCTGTAAGGTGAACAGTAGCACCAAGGAGGTTCTCATTAGAACTCATTGGAGCTATCAACCACACGAGATCAAAAGGGCAGCACTTATCCAGGGCGAAAGCTCAGAGGTCAGGAAGGGGTAGGAAAGAAGGATGAAAGGAAACGGTGAACACAGGGAGGAAGCGGGAAGGGTGCTGTTCCATTGTGGGGACTGCAGTGAATGTCACAAAATACAATGTGTATGAATTGTTGAATGGAAAATGCATTTGTTCGGTAAATGTTCACCCAAATCACAAAAAAAATAAAAATAAAAAAATTAACTGATGTTATTTCTGAACACATTATGTGGAGAAGGTTGGCTTTCCACCTCTTCTTGTCAGAGGTCTAACCCTTCCCAGTAAAGAATATTAAAGTGAAACTAAAAATATTCTGCCTGCACTAGCCTTCTGCATCCTTGGGTCGTTACCTTCCTTTTTACTTCTTTCAATCAATTAGCTCAGAGCCTCAAGTCAGAGATGAGAATAGTCCCAGGGCTGTCTCAGGCCCATCCACAGCACCCAACATTTACAGTAAGACTTCCTTCTGTGAAACTTTGTCAGAGGGAAAATGAGAGGATTCTAAAGCCACAAGGAAGTAACAGATTCCTGGAGCAAAGCCTCTGAAGGGACAACTGAGCTCAACAGTCCTGCCAGCTGAGTGGCTGTGTCCAAACACTAAGGACAGCCGGACTTCCCCGCTAGCTGTCATGCTATAGGTTAAAAGTGCTCACCCCCTACACTCAAGCAGCAAGATGGTCCAAGAGAAGGATGAAGGTAGCGAGAAACAGACTCACCCAGCGCTGAGGTCACTGTCCCCACCTATCATTGTCCACCCTGGCCCTGGTGGGCCTTGGAGCTCACCCGTCTCTCAGTCTGCGTCCAATGTGGCTGCTAAGCCTGGGCAGGAAGTCTGCAGACTGACTCAGCCGAGAGAGCTCCGCCCAATTTTAAAAAGAGAATGAAAGTATTTATTCCAAAGTGGGAGGGGCACAGGACACTGCCTCCCTCCTCCTCCAACTCCAACGTGGTTCTCAGTTTTCATGGAACGTGGCAGCAAGGACTGAGGGGCAGGACTCATCACCCAGTCCTCAAGGACCAGCGGAAGAGGCAGCCTCTGGGGGGGGGGCGGGGGGGGGCGGGGGAGCACCAGGGAGTCCACTTGTTTGGGCAAAAGGAGGAGCCAAAAACCACCTATTTCAACCAAAAGTGTCTCCAACTGCTTCTGCCTTATAAGGAGTATAAATAGGGGGAAAGGGGTCTTTCCCTGACCCTTGCCCAGATTGCCATGTAGGAAAGAGAGAAAGCCAGAAATAATGCCCCTTCTTTGGCCCACAGGCTGTCATACACATTTATGAGCCTAGACCAAGTGCCCGTGTTCTGACACAGGCTGGGGAGAAAGGCCTTTGGATTTCTGGAAGGCAGCCAGGGTAAAAGAGAGCTGTCCCAATATAGTATCAGAGGCCAGAGCCGAATCGATTAAAACACTTAGAAATACTGTGGTGGTTATGTTTTTGTGTCATCTTGGCTGGGCCTGGTTGAGAGGCTGGGCAGCTAGTGGTAGTTGTTCCCCATGATGAGATTGGCAATCAAATCCATGGTGGAATCTACCACAAGCAGCTGAGTAGCTGCCTTTGGGATGTGGTCTGCTTCCTGTATATAAGGAGAAGCCTTGGGAATGGTTTCTAGCTTATGGCACGCTTGGACCCTGCATGAAGCCGAGTTGTTGTTCAGCAGCCTGCCATGCTCTGCCAACCTTGGGACTTACAATGGACTTGAATTCATGGCCTGCCGTGTAGTTTGGTAACATCGAGACTGTGCCTTTTTACTTGTCAATCTTGGGGCTTCTCAGCCTCAGCAGCCAGCAGCTGAGTGAAGAAACACCTTTAGCTCCAGTGGGTTGGGAGCAGGAGGCAGAGCTGGACCCCAAGGTTGAGGGGCTTTCACCCAGCCCCTAGAGCTTGGCACTTTGAACTCGGACTTAAAGCCTCCAAATTGTAAGAGAATAAATTCTTGTTTGTTAAGGCCATCCCATTTGTGGTATATTCCTGTCAGAGCAGTACTAGGTAACCAGAACAAATACTAAACAAGTTGCAAATGTGGATGAGATAGGAGAGAGTTCCAGTAAATGGCGGAATAGGCAGACAGACTACACAGACCCTCTTCAAGAAAGAAAAGGGGAACCAATTAACACAGATACAGAAGATAATGCTAAAGCCCTGAGCTTTGTTTACAAGTGGTTCGACCATTTTGGATATTTAAACAAGGGATACAGAAATGGATTAAACTCCAACTAGTAGAAGAACAGGAGCTCTGGTAGCGTAGTGGCTAAGGCACTTGACTGCTAACCAGAAGGCTGGAGGTTCAAACCCACCAGCCACTCCTCGGAAGGAAGATGGGGCAATTTACTTCCGTAGTGATACTGCCTCAGAAACCCAAGGAGGGGTCACTATGAGTCGGGTCCGACTCGACGGCAAATAACAACAACAGTAGAAGAACCTGCATGAAAACACCAGTAAAGGAGACATATGGAGCTGCAGTTTGTCAGTGATCCTGACGGCATGGACAGCTTGGATATTGCCAAGTGGTGTAAGGACTTAGGAATTAACCTAAAAATGAGCCCTGCTAGTCAGGGACTGCACGGAGGACTGCACTGGTGGCTGGTGAATAAAAGGGGAAGCAGTGAAGAGGGAGATGGGCTGAGCTGTGGACTTTTGGCTGTCAGAGGGCGCAGCCATTTTGAATGTTTACAAGTGGTCCGACCATTTTGGATATTTAAAGCGACATCATTCTCTCAGATTCCAGGGACCTAAGAACAGGCTCCACTTGCTGGGGACTGCAAGGACATTCTAGATGCCAATGACTGGAAAGGTGCGATATTCCCCTTTTTACTCTTATACCCCACACCTTCTTGGTGAACAAAGGTGCGGCCATCCCTCACTCCCACCCACCTTCTGGGCCAGCAGAAATTCCATTCCAGTTTGTGTGCTCTGAAAGAGACTGGGTGCCCTGCCTGACACTGTCCACATTTTTTTTTCCAGTTTGTTTGTTTTTGTCTGTTTTAAAATTATTATTATTATTTTTCTTTCTTTTTTGTCTTTTTTTATTATCATTCTTTCTTCTTCCCTTCCCAGGTTCTAGTTTTCAACTTTTTCTCTGTTCTCTGTTCCTACTTCCCATTTTTTTCTTTCTCATGGTTCTCCCCATTCCTTGTTTTTCTTTTTGCTTTTTTCCCATTTTTTTCTTCATTATTCTCCTACTCTACCTCTTTTCCCCTTATTGCCCCTCCCCAGATATTGCAGGGTTTTCTTTCTTTCTATTCATATTTTTTTTGGCTTTTAAAAGTATTTCTTTAAACATTTTCTGTCATTTATCGCCTTTCCTTTTTTTTTTTCTTTTCTTTTTACTCTTTTTGGTGATTATTCCTGTGTGTTAAAGTGGTGTATTTTTTGTCCTCTTGCTTTTACTTTTTTGATGGTTTTTCAATTGTTGTTTTTGTCTAACTGAGTGGAGCAACTGTGCCCATACAACCCAACCACATCCGCACTTCCTGCAGCTCCACTTATGAGTGAGAGCCACCACTTCCTTCTGCACAAACTGGCCAAAAATACATGACCACCAATAAGAGCCTGATTCAGCCTTAACAGTTCTTCACAGACAGTTGACAGAGATCTGTGCAGCCACTCTCATTCTCTATCACACCCACCAGAAGACAGATGGTGAGTGTGTAAGTGCTGCCAACTAGCTAATAGAGGAGCACAGTACCCTGCTTACTCAGATATATCCAAAAAAAAAAAAAAAAAGAGAAGAAAATGAAAATCTTGGGTGAGTAACTCCAACATACAATCATCAATTAAATATAAATACAACAAAGTCACAATGTCTGGAGACAACAAACCTTCACAGTCCACACAAAGAAGCAAGATAAAGCAGTGGAAATAAGGGAGCAGGATACAGACCCAAAACACATCCCTGAGGAAGAAGCAGCACTGGAACTCTCTGAGAAGGAATTTAAAAGAATTATGTTTAGGTACCTTCAACAGTGTGTTAGACTGGGTTCTCTAGAGAAGCAA
The DNA here is from genome assembly GCF_000298275.1 of Orycteropus afer afer. Taxonomy (NCBI): domain Eukaryota; kingdom Metazoa; phylum Chordata; class Mammalia; order Tubulidentata; family Orycteropodidae; genus Orycteropus; species Orycteropus afer. The sequence goes on from NW_006921593.1 coordinate 28,878,814, forward strand.
AACCAGTAAAGCTTATATATACATATCCAAAATCAAACCAAACGCACTGCCATCGAGTCAGATCCAACTCACAGAGACCCCTCCTTGGGTTTCCGAGGCAGTATCACTGCAGAAGTAGATTGCCCAACCTTCCTTCCGAGGAGTAGCTGGTGGGTTTGGACTGGCAGCCTTCCGGTTAGTAGTCAAATGCCTAGGCGTTACACTACCAGAGCTCCCATATATACATATGGAGAAATTTATCTTAGGAAAAATGGCTCATGCACTTTTAGAAGCTGGCAAGTCCCAAGTTCTTGGATCAAACATCAAGCTGGAAGCTTTTTCCGAACTCATGTAGCTGCAGGGACTGAGGAGCTCAAGGTTGGCAGGCAGTGTACTGGCTGTTGACTCCAATGAATGATGAATCCAAGATCTCTAGGCTGAATGGTGGACTGTTCACTCACGGGCAGTTGTAGGCAGCACAACAGGATCCTGATCCAGAGGAGTGTCTCTTTCACGAGGATGTCCATTAGTACATTGGAAGCAGTTCACACTCCTAGGGAAACTCCCTTTCAATGGATTGGCTGCTCAAAACATATACATCTGATCCCATCATGGGAGAAGTGTGGCTCTGGGTGATTGCATATTTGATACTTTTCTGCAGTTTTGTCAGCATGAGGAGTGTAAGGAAGCTGGTTGGTTGGTCCTACTTACACTAGACAAAGGGTGAAAGAGCGAGATGAGTTCAGGGCTGCTGAGTCACAGCTTAAGTGCTACATAAAAGACCCCATATTTCACCCACTTTTGCAACTTGTTTAGTACTTTTAAGTGTTTTAATCAATTTGGCTCTGGCCTCTGATACTATACTGGGAGAGTTCTCTTTTACTCTGGTTGCCTTCCAGCTGTGCTCTGAAAGAAAACCTTATTTCTTCTAGTAACAGAACTGATATTGCCGAAAACCAAACTCAGAGTCTTATTGTAAGGGTGGCTGAATTACAACTCCAATTAAATTGCCAACCCAGAATGGTGTCTGAGTTAAAGTGAGGACATTGGGAAAAAAATGGGATCCTGAAACCTGGAATGGGGACATATGGGCAGATAGTCAGGAAGATCAGGATATGGAGCCTGTAAATTCTGTTGATCCCTCCCATCTGAAGGGTCTACTGTAAAACCATTACCCCCTTCCACCTCTGTTTGATGGGATTAACCCAACTATTCCTGCTGGGTCACTGCCTGAGGCAGAGGCCATGGAAGACATTGCTGAATGTTCTCAGGAACTTCCCCAACCACCCATCATTGCTGCTAGACTTATAACTAAAGTTAAGTACAAGTGAGCCCCAAAAGGTAAAATACAAAGTGTGACTGAGGAGGTGGTAAGCTTCAGCTGAAAAGACCTACTTGATTTTGCTAACAGGTACAGACAGAAACCTGGAGAATATGTATGGGAATGGCTACTGAGGGTGTGGGATAATGGTGCAAGGAATGTAACATTGGATCAGTCTGAGTTTATTGATTTA
>NW_006921593.1:28886856-28909975 GCF_000298275.1 Orycteropus afer afer
CTCCTAATTTCACCATCATATTTGAGGGACAATTTTGCCAGGTATATAATTCTTGGTTGAAAATTTTTCTTTTTCAGGGTTTATGTATACCATCTCATTGTCTTTTTGCTTGCATGGTTTCTGTTGAGAAATCAGAGCTTATTCTTACTGGTTGTCCTTTGTAAGTAACTTTTTGTTTTTCCTGTGCTGCTTTCAGGATTATTTTTTTGTCTTTGGTTTTCGTGAGTTTGATGATGATATGTCTTGGTGATTTTCTTTTGGGGTCTATCCTGTTTGGGATTTCTTGGGATTCCTGAATGGGAATATTCTCATCTTTCATCATAGCAGGGAAGTTCTCTTCCAACAAATCTTGGACAATTTCCTCAGTGGTTTTATTTTTCTCTTCCTGTTCTGGAATTCCAATGACATTTAAGTTATTCCTTTTGATGGTATCCCACATGAACCTTAGGCTTTCTTCATTTTGTTTTTTTAATCTTTTTTTCTGATTGATCTCTTTCCAAAGAAGAATTCAGGTATTTGTCTTCAATCTCATTAGTTCTGTCTTCCATCACATCAATTCTACTCCTTTGCCTTTTCAATGTGTTACCTATTTCTGAAAATTTAGTATTAACCTACTGGATTTCTATGTGTAGATTTAGAATCATTTTTAATTTTTCATTTATTTTGTCATTTTGTTCTTGTATTTTCTTCCAAAATTTGTCTAAGGTTTTGTCTGTGTTTTCTTTGTTCTGTTTCTCAATCCTTTGAAGATACCTAAATATAATTCTTTTGAATTCCTTATCAGAGGGTTACAATGCTGCTTCTTCCTCAGGGATGTGTTCTGGTACTGTATCCTGCTTCCTTGTTTCTATCACTTTATCGTGCTTCTTTGTGTGGACTGTGATGGTCTGTTTTCTCCAAGACATCGTTGCATTGTTGTATTTAGATCTCCGATAACTCTTTGTGAAGAGCAGCCAAAGGTGAGCCAGACTCTTCTCAGTGGTTGTTTATCATCGGCCCATTGGTGGAGCAGGAGGAAGAGGTGGCTCTCACTCAGTAAGTGAAGCTGCAGCAGGTGTGGTTTTAGTTGTGTCATATGGAGACTGTTGCTGTCTTCCACTCAGTTAGACAAAAATAACAATTGAATAACCATCAAAAAAGTAAAAGGAAATGGACAAAAAACACACCGTGTAATCACACAGGAACAGTAACCAAAAAAAAAGAAAAAAGGGAAAAAGAAAACAAACAAACAAAAAACCACCCAAGTATATCTGTGGAGAGGGCAATAAGAGAAAAAAGGTAGAGAAGGAGAATAATGAAGAAAAAAATGGGGAAAAATGCAAAAAGAAAAACAAGGAATGGGATTAACCATTGGAAAGAAAAACAATTTGCAACCAGGAACAGGGAAAAGAAAAAAAGCTGAAAACTAGAATCTGGGAGGGAATGAATAAAGAATTATAGTAAAAAGGACAAAAGTAATAATAATAGTGCTGTTGTTATGTGCTGTCGAGTTGGACCTGACTCATAGCGACCCCTCCTTGGGTTTCTGAGGCAGCATCACTATGGAAGTAGATTGGCCAGCCTTCCTTCTGAGGAGTGGCTGGTGGGTTTGAACTGCCAGCCTTCTGGTTAGCAGTCAAGTGCCTTAAGCACTATGCTACCAGAGCTCCTAATAGTAGTAGTAGTAGTAGTTTTCAAACAGCCAAAAACAAACAAACTAAAAAACAGAAAAAAGAAAAAAAAAAAACCTGGACAGGGTAGGGCAGGGCACCCAGGCTCCATTCGAGCATGCAGACTGGCATGGAATTCATACTGGCCCAGAAAGTGGGAGTGAGGGATGGCCACACCTCAGTTCACCAAGTGTGTGGGGTATAAGAGTAACAAGGGGAATGAAGTACCTTTCTAGTCCTCCTCATCACATCCAGAATGTCCTTGTGGTTCCTGACAAGTGGAGCCTGTTCTTAAGTCCCTGGAATCTGGGAGAATGTTGTCACTTTAAGTATCCAAAATGGTCAAATGTCTTGTAAACATTCAAAATGGCTGTGCCCTCCAGAGAGGCAAAAGTCCACAGCTTAGCATGCCTTCCTTTTCGCTGCTTCCCCCTTTTATTTCCCATCAACCAGAGCAGTCCTCTGTGCAGTCCTTAGCGAGCAGGGCTGATTTTTAGGTTAATTCTTAGGTTCTACTACCACTGGGTGAAGAAAAGCCTCTAACTCCAGTGGGCTGGGAGGAGGAGGCAGAGATGAAGCCCAAGGTTGAAGCTTTCACCCAGTCCCTAGATCCTAGCACTTTGAACTCAGACTTAAAGCCTCCAAACTATAAGAGAATAGACTCCTGTTTGTTCAACCCATCCCATTTGTGGTATATTCTTGTCAGAGTGGCACTAGGTAACCAGAAAAATTACTATTATTCAAATTTATGCACCAAACACCAAAGCCAAAGATGAGGAAATTGAAGATTTTTACCAACATCTGCAGTCTGAAATCAACTGAACATGCACCCAAGATGTGTTAATTATCACTGGTGTTTGGAATGCAAAAGTTAGAAACAAAAGAAGAACCACTGGTAGCTGGAAAACACGGTCTTGGTGTTAGAAATGACGCTGGAGATTGCATGATAGAATTTTGCAAAACCAACAACTTATTCATTGCAAATACCTTTTTTTCAACAACACAAATGGTGGCTATACATGTGGACTTCACCAGATGGAGTACACAGGAGTACTCATTGATTGACTACATCTGTGACAAGAGGTGATGGAAAAACTCAATATCGTCAGCCAAACAAGGCCAGGATCTGATTGTGGAACAGACCAACAACTGTTCATATGCAAGTTCAAGTTGAAACTGAAGACAATTAAAACAACTCCATGAGAGCCGAAATATGACCTTGATTTATCCCTCCTGAATTTAGAGACCATCTAAAGAATAGATTTGATGAATGACCACCAATGACGGAAAACCAGAAGAATTGTGGGATGACATCAAGAATATCATCCATGAAGAAAACAAAAGGTCATTAAAAAGACAGGAGAGGAAGAAAAGATCAAAGTGGATGTCAGAAGAGACTCTGAAACTTGCCCTAGAATGGAGAGTAGTGTCCTGGTTACCTAGTGCCACTCTGACAGGAATATACCACAAATGAGATGGCCTTAACACATAGGAGTTTATTCTTACAATTTGGAGTCTTTAAGTCCGAGTTCAGAGTGGCTCTAGGGGCTGGGTGAAAGCCCCTCAACCTTGGGGTCCAGCTCTGCCTCCTGCTCCAGGCCCATAGCTGCTGGCTGCTGAGGCTGAGAAGCCCTAAGGCTGACAAGTAAAAAGACACAGTCCCAATGTTACCAAACCACACAGCAGGCCATTAGCTTAAGTCCATTGTAAGTCCCAAGGTTGGCAGAGCATAGCAGGCTGCTGAGTAATGACATGGCTACATGCAGGGTCCAAGAGTGCCATAGGCTAGAGACCATTCTCAAAGCTTCTCCTTATATCCAGGAAGCGGACCACATACCAAAGGCAGCTACCCAGCTGCTTGTGGTAGATCCCACCATGGAGTTGATTGCCAGTCTCCTCATGGGATTAACTACCACCAGCTGCTCAGCCACTCAACCAGGCCCAGCCAAGTTGACACACAAACCGAACTACCACAAGTAGCTAAAGCAAATGGGAGAATCCACAGGATAAAAGAGCTGAACAGAAGATTTCAAAGAGCATCTTGAGAAGACAAAGTCAATTATTATAATGAAATGTACCAAGAGCTGGAGTTAGCAAACCAAAAGGGAAGAACATGCTCAGCATTTCTCAAGCTGAAAGAACTGAGGAAAAAATTTAAGCCTGGAAATGCAATATCGAAAGATTCCATGGCAATATGTTGAATGATGCAGGAAACATCAAAAGAAGATGGATGTAATACACAGAATCACTGTACCCAAAATAACTGGTAGATGATCATCCATTTCAGAACGTGGCATATGATCAAGAACCAATGGTACTGAAGGAAGAAGTCATAGTTGCACTGAAGGAATTGGCATAAACAAGGCTCCAGGAATTTACAAAACACCCACTGATATGTTTCAACAAATGGATGCCCCACTGGAGGCACTCATTCAACTATGCCATGAGATTTGGAAGACAGGTACCTGGCCAACTGGAAGAGATCCATATTTGTACCCATTCCAAAGAAAGGTGATCCCACAGAATGTAGAAACTATCGAAAAATATCATTGATAGAACACGCAAGAAAATCTTACTGAAGATAAATAAAAAATGGCTGCAGCAGTATACTGACAGAGAACTTTCAGAAAAGCAAGCTGGATGCAGAAGGGGACATGGAGTGAGGGATATCATTGCTGATGTCAGATGGATCTTGGCTGAAAACGAAGAATACCAGAAAGATGTTTACTTGTGTTTTATTGACTATGTAAAGGCATTCAATTGTGTGGATCATAACAAATTATGGATAACTTTGAGAAGAATGGGAATTCCAGAACACTTAATTGTACTCATGAGGAACGTGTGCATAGACCAGGAGGCTTTTGTTTGAACACAACAAGGGGATACTGCATGGTTTAAAATCAGGAAGGGAGTGTGTCAGGGTTGTATCCTTTCACCATACTTTGTCAACTTGTATACTGAGCAAATAACCCAAGAACCTGGACTATATGGAGAAGAATGTGGCATCAGGATTGGAGGAAGGCTTATGAACAACCTGCGATATGCAGACAACACAACTTTGCTTGCCGAAAGTGAGGATGACTTAGAGTACATACTGATGAAAATTAAGGACTAGTCTACAGTATGGATTACACCTCAACATAAAGAAGACTAAATTTTCACAACTGGACCAATAAGCAGCATCATGATAAATGGAGAAAAGATTGAAGTTGTCAAAGACTTCATATTACTTGATTCTACAATCAATGCCAATAGAAGCAGCAGTCAAGACATCAAAAGATGTCTTGCATTGGACAAATGTGCTGCAAAAGACCTCTTTCAGGCACTGAAGAGCAAAGATATCTCCTTGAGGACCAGGATGCACCTAACCCAAGCCATAGTATTTTCAATCACCTCATATGCATGTGAGAGCTGGACAATGAATAAGGAAGATAGAAGAAGAGTTGATGCTTTTGAGTTATGGTGTTGGGGAAGAATGCTGAAAGGACTAACAAATCTGTCCTGGAAGAAAAGTAGCTGGAATCCTCCTTGGAAGCGAGAATGACCACACTTCATCTCACCTACTTTGGTCATGTTGTCAGAAGGGACCATTCTCTGGAGAAGGATGTCATGTTTGGTAAAGTGAAGCATCAACGAAAGAGGGGAAGGCCCTCGATGAGATGGATATATACACAGTGGCTGCAGTGATTGGCTCAGGTATAGTAGGGATAGTGAGGCTGGCACAGGACCGGGCAGTGTTTCCTTCTATTGTACATAAGGTTGCTATGAGTCGGAGACGACGCTACAGCACATAACAACAACAGCAACATTCAATTGTATGCCAAGCAAGTTATCTGAGAACCTGGACTCTATGAAGAAGAGTACACCATAAGACCTGGAGGAAGACTCATTAACAACCTGTGATATGCATGTGATACAACTTTGCTTGCTTAAAGTGAAGAGGACTTGAAGAACTTACTAATGAAGATCAAAGACTACAGCTTTCAGTATGGATTATACCTCAACATAAAGGAAACAAAAATCTTCATGAATGGACCAATAAGCAACCTCATAATAAAAGGAGAATATATTGAAGTTGTAAAAGATTTCATCTTATTTGGATCTACAATCAATGGCCACAGAAACAGCAGCCAAACTTACTTCATTGGGCAAATCTGCTTTTTTAAAAAAAGTTTAAATTCTTAAAAAGAAAAGATATCACTTTAAGGACTAAGGTGCCCCTGACCCAAGCCATGGTATTTTCAGTTGTCTCATATGTGTATGAAAAGTAGATGATGAAAAAGGAAAACCAAAGAAAAGTTGATGCTTTGACTTATGGTATTGGTGAAGAATATTGAATATAACATGGACTGCCAGAACAAAGAAATTGATCTTGGAGGAAGTACAGCCAGAATCTTCCTTAGAAGTGAGCATGGCAAGACTTCCATCTTATGAACTTTGGACATGCTATCAGGGAGGATAAATTCCTAGAGAAGGACATCATGCTTGATAAAGTATAAATCAAAAAAACCCAAACTCATTGCCATCAAGTCAATTCCAACTTATAGCGACCCTCTTTGGGTTTCTGAGGTGGTAAATCTTTAAGGAAGTAGATTGCCCAGTCTTCCTTCCACAGAGTGGCTGGTGGGTTTGCTAACCACAGTCAAATGGCCTTGGATGCTTTGTCACCAGAGCTAGGTACAGTATTGTTGTTGTTGTTATGTGCCGTCGAGTCGGCCCCGACTCATAGTGACCCCTCCTTGGGTTTCTGAGGCAGTATCACTAGGGAAGTAGGATTGCCCAACCTTCCTTCCGAGGAGTGGCCGGTGGGTTTGAACCGCCAGCCTTCTGGTTAGCAGTCAAGTGCTTTAGCCACTATGCTACCAGAGCTCCCAGCTACAGTATAGGAACAAGAAAAAAGAGGAAGACTCTCGACTAAATGCGTTGACCCAGTGGCTGCCACAGTGAGCTCAAACATACCTACTCTTTTGAGGATGGTATACGACTGGACAGTGTTTTGTTCTTTATATAGAAGGTCACTGAGTTGGAGCCAACTTGATGGCACTTAACAACAAAGGGTTACCTTGCTCCTTTTCTAGGCCAACCCGAATTCCTCAGCTAATGTATAATTGACTCCAGTGTAGTAAATTACATGGTATGGGTTTTCTAGTCATAGTCTTTGTAACTCCCACTTTGCCATGAGCAACTGAGTAGCTGATTGTTAAAGTTATCCACCTGGTGTATTTTGGTTGGAGCAGCATGAAGCACTCTTCTGGGAAGTTCGCTCTCTCTCAGGTGTGTAGAATTCTGATGTTGTGATTGGTTAGTTTTGCCACTCAGCCAGGCTCAAAATGAGCCTTCCTAGAGGCAGAAGGGATCTCTCTGACTGTTGGCTAAGTGAGACACAGTGCTGAGAGAGAGATATGAGAGAGATGTGCTGCTGAGAGACATGAGAGAGATGCACTGCTGAGAGAGAGACGTGCTACTGACGGAGACTACCCACTGAGAGAGAGAGAGACTGCCAGCTGAAAGAGAGACTGCCGACTGAGAGAGAGACAACTGGTTGAGTGAGACGGGGTGCATTCCTGAACTTGAATTGTTGGTTCCCTAAGAAACCTCATAATCTGTGAGTTCTGTGTAGCCACTGCAGTGAATTATCAAACCCAGCAGAGAAGTGGTGGGTGCCGGGGGAGGAGCGGTTGGTGACAAGGTTAGTAAGAGGGCTGGAGGGTGGCAGCATGTCTGGCCTCATAAGAACAGGCCTTAGGCTGCTGATGGTGATTGTCTTCCTCCTGTGGAGTTAGAGGTGGTCAGAAGATGCTGCCTCCTTGCCCCTTTAGCATTGACATGGTAATTCCATCTCTTCCATGATTCCTTCAGAGAGGAGTTATGAATTATAGAACATAATGAACCATACCTTGTTCCAATTCCTTCTTATATAAAGTGCCTTCACCTCACCACAGGTCACAGGAAGTTAAAGGGGAGTGAAAATCCACAGTTTTATCTCTGTGCTTTCTTGGACCTAAAAGAGAAGACTCTTTATTCCTTCTCATTTTACAATTAAAACCCTCTCTTCTCCTGTTGATGTCCTTCCTACAAGACATAGAGGCCTTTCAGAAGCTTGATTTCACAAATCTCTAGAATTTCAAAGCCCTTTTTCCTAGTGGCATTTTTTATTCATAACTAAGGAATGCCTTCCCCAATTCCAGCTCCCAAGGCTCACATTGAACAGAATACTATAGACTTCAGTAAAATTCTTTTAACTCCCAATCTCTTTGCCCCATTGATTGTCACATGACAATAAAACATACAGCCGCTGTCACTGTTCTGAAGGGATCTGTCTCTCTGGCCACACTGTTTTTCTGCACTTAGGTAGCTGGAGATAGTCATAGACTGTATTCTTACTCCTCATTTGAGTAAGAGGATGACATTGGGGCAACCTAAGGGAGACAGCGTCTAGCTCCTATTTTTGTTCTGTCTTACTTGATTTTTCCTTTTCCTCACTTTCTCTATGGCTGAAAGAGGAGCTCTAGGATAATCTGCAAATTGCACAGGGATGAGGGTGACTGGAGACCCGATAACTAGTCTTGAGAAAGATAGACTATTAGAGGCAAATCTGAGAAAGGTTTTGTGCAAATGGTTAAGCTCTAGGCTACTAATCCAAAGTCTGGTGGTTCAAAATCACCCAGAGGCACCTTGGAAGCCTGCTGGTAGGTCAGCTATTGGAGCACAGTTCTACTCAGACACACATGGGTTGCTTGAGTTGAAATGGACTCAACAGCAACTGGGTGTTTTTCAGACTATTAGAACTTGGATGGGCCAAGAAGTATACTTGGTACAACTCAACCTCTTGTTTTACAGATGAGGAAAGTGAGTGGAAGAAGAAAATCAACTGACAGGCTAAAGCCCAAACAGGAAAAGGAAGTTTCAGGACATAGCCACTGACCACCACTCTGAGCCCCCTTACAGTTCAACCTGTGGTTCTCTGCCTAGCAAAGAGGAGGATGAGCAGAACAACTCATGGGTGGTACCCTTTGTATGACAATGGACTATTACTTGCCTCAAAAATTACAGGCTCAGTGTAGGCAGCCCTGCCTTGGCCCCTGGCATTCAGTCTGCTTGCCAATCCATTGCCAAGTTCCTTGTCTGTGGTATTACCATTTTCTCTCCCTGACATGTTGGGAAATTGACTAAATCTAATACCTTTCTCTACAACTTATATAACTACATAAGCAATTAGGGAAATGAGTTCATTAATAAAAAGACAGAGTAAAGCACAGGAATTTAAATGTTTAACTGTTGGAAGTGTATTCATCATTTCTTCTTTACCTCTTGGTTGGCCTCTTTTTCATTTGGGAGTGAAATGGATCCTAGGTCTGCTCTCTTTCTCCCTGAGAAAATAGAAAAATGTCATCATGGTGACAGATGAGCAGTTGCATTGTACTTGATAGTGCTTTTCACATATTCTATTTAAATGTAACTGTGCAACAGACTGTTTAATACATAAAGAAATATATTTAACTCTGGTGGCATAGTGCCTAAGGCAATTTGACTGCTAACCAGAAGGCTGGCAGTTCAAAACCATGAGCCACTCCTTGAAAGGAAGATCGGGCAATCTACTACTGTAGAGATACCATCCGCCTCGGAAACCCAAGGAGTGGTCATTATGAGTTGGATTCGACTCGATGGTAGTGAGTTTGGTTTGGTTTTGGGTTTAGTCTTTAAGCTACCAAGATTTCGATAGCTAATCTTAGGTTCATCCTGTTTCCCTTTTCATATTTCCACATCAGTCCAAAGAAAAATATAAACAATTGATACCAGCCTTTCACTTCTATCCCAAACAGCAGTGTGTTAAGGTGTTTAATATATGCCACACACTTACAAACCTACTAACTTATTTAATCTTTGCAGCAAACATATGAGATAGGGATATGATCCCTCCCACCCCCAGGAACTCAAGCCTTCAGAGAAGATTCAGACAAAAACAAAGTGAAGTGAAGGCCTTGCAGGTTTCCTATAACAAAGAAAAATGAATGGAAGTTCTATGTGCTACTCACAGCACCTGGAATGAAGATATTTTTATATATTTGTGTTGAAAGTAATAGTAAATGTGACCAAGGGCTTTGTCCACTGGGGTTTGGACAAGGAAATTAGGAACTAAGAAATTACCTAGGAGAAGGCTGATCAAGAAAAATGGTAAAAATTGTATCCTTGAAAACCTTAGTCCAAATGATAATGAAGGAATGACTTGGTAGGTGTGGCAACTAGAAGGTTCTTCTGTTTGCCAGTTAATTAGCTATGTGCTTGTATCTCAGTGTTTGTTGTTGTTGTTGTTATGTGCCGTTGAGTTGGACCCTCATAGTGACCTCTCCTTGGGTTTCCGAGGCGGTATTACTATGGAAGTAGATTGCCCAACCTTCCTTCTGAGGAGTGGCTGGTGGATTTGAATCACCAGCCTTCTGGTTAGCAGTCAAGTGCCTTAGGCACTATGCTACCAGAGCTCCTTATCTCAGTGTTCATTATCATTCAAATGTGTTTGAGTTTCTAAAGCAGGAAGACAAAATTCATTGTCTTTCTTTCTGGTGTTCAGTGGGCACCATTCCAATGACCATCATCTGGTTGGGCTGGTTGGGGTTGCACAGGCCTCACCAGGAAATATTTTCACACGCCTCTGTCCCATATGAGTCAGGATCTGAGCAGATTATGACCACATTAGGCCAGCAAAGTCCAAAGTATCTTTATTTTTATCAAATCCAACGTGATCCCATTGCTTGGTAACAAAAGCCTACTTCCTGGGCCTTGGACTGAACACTTACTGTGAGGGTTTTCACCTCTCCAAGACTAAAATGGTCCCAGAGGACAAATATTGGTAATTAGTGTGAATGTATTAAAGAACAAGACTAAATAAGTTTCAACTTTACAAGTTAACATTCTGTCAACATTTAAGCAAAATAATAGGAGCTCAAAGAAGAGGTCTAGGGAAGACTGATAAACCAGTATGAGAATGTAGGAGAACTGGATAGTCATAGCCAGGGGCTAAAAAACAACTGAAAGTGTGGAAATGTCATCCTTGATGACAAATATCACTCTTTCTGCTTCCTCTCCCGTTCTCCTTGTGGAAAGTGGAGCTACTAGGCAGAAGAAGGTCATCCATACAGGTGTGGTTCTATGCGGGGCTGTCCGCATCTCCCCTTTTACCCAGGAAGCCAAAGTGGTGAGGGAGCCTGGAAGCTGAGGCCTCCTCCCTCTCTGTCTGTCTGTCTTTCTCTCTCTCTCTCATTCCTCCCTCTTCTCCTGAAGGTTCCATGTTCACGGTCCAATGAGAAGACACCAGTCATCTTATTCTTGTTGTTCTTTCCCTCCTGTGTTCTAGCCAGGCTTGGGTCTAGAACCCTGGCCACAACCTGACGGTTCAATATGTGCCGAGCTTTCTCTTCCTCCCTGTCGCGGTCTGGCTGCATCTTTCTCAGACTCAGGGCTATGCTGGATCTACCCTCCATCAAACCTGTTTGGGCAAAGTATGTTTAAGGAGAAATGTGAAACACCCTGAAGTCCAGTCTAGTCTACAGAATTCTTAGTGTAGGGCTATTTGGAGCTTCAAACCAGCTAACTCCCAATATAGTAGCATTGTGTTTTACTCCCCAAACAGACTAAAGGTAGTGCTACCAGAGCTCCTTAGGTTAAATTAAGAACACTTGAAAAAGTATCAGACTTTTTTTTCCAGTCCATAGGGAGATATGTGAATATTCAAAACCAGGACACCTTATTCTGTACATGTATCTGCCTGCCTCCTTTGCTTTTAAAAAGCTTTATATAGCTCTGGTAGCATAGTGCCCAAGGCACTTGACTGCTAACTAGAAGTCTGGCAGTTCAAACCCACCAGCCACTCCTCAAAAGGAAGGTTGGGCAATCTACTTCCGTAGTGATACCGCCTTGGAAACCCGAGGAGGGGTCGCTATGAGTTGGGTCCGACTCGACAGCACATAGTAACAACAACAACAACATACACACACACACACACACACACATAATTATATATAAATATATATAAAAGACTTTAAGATCCTTGGATTTCAGACATTATGGCCATGACTGGAAAAAATAACTTTTAAAGTCATAAAAAGCTTGTAATTCTGCTTCTTACTCGATAAATTGTTCCTATTGCTAATAATGTTATCATAAATGTCCCTGCACTTGTCAAGGGTGTAAGTAAAGGCTGGTAGGATTTGTTCGCTTCACTGGAAGTGGGGCATTAGGATTTTCCACTCCACGATATATGTCATGATAGACTAACACCCACTTCTCCATTAAATTCCTTAAAAAAAGAGAAAACTTCTGGTTAAAGATGGTTGATGGAAGACGCATGTTTTTCTCCTCTCTCACTAAAGTTTCTTCTGAAACGGTAATAAAGGCATTGAATGATGAAGATGAGATGAAAAAGTTAGCCCAGAGTCTGTAAGAGAAAAAGCTGTCAGAGGAGCGCTCATTGCCCCTGGAGATGGAGGCGCTGGGAGAGGTCCGAAAAGAAGCCGGTGAGTCCTGCAGACCCTCGAGAGGCAGTGGAGGCTGGAGGGGGACATCGGGGTGAAAACAGAAGGATGGTTTGAAGGGCAACATGCAAAATAATCAGCTCCCCAACTCTTCTCTGATCCCCACACACAGAACACCTGTCTCCTGGGGTGTACAGGCCCAGATGGAAGACCAGAGGTTTCCTCTTTGGAGAAATGTAAGTGATTCAGAGGAAGGGACTTTTCCTTGAGGCATTTGAGATTCCCAGGAATGCCCAGGCATTTCAAAGCCCATTTCATTAAATGGAGTTCCAAGAGCAGTCTTTAGGGCTTCACCCTTAAGTATAAAGCAACAATAGGCCAAATGTGTTTGAAGAAAGTCTACGACAGGAAGGAGAAAGACCAAAATGAGCAAAGGGCAAGATTGTTGTTGTTGTTATGTGCCATCGAGTCACACCCGACTCATAGCAACCCCTCCTTGGGTTTCCGAGGCAGTATCACTACGGAAATAGATTGCCCCATCTTCCTTCTGTGGAATAGCTGGTGGGTTTGAACCACCAGCCTTCTGGTTAGCAGTCAAGTGCTTTAGGCACTATGCTACCAGAGCTCCTTAAGGGCAAGATTAGCCCTGCAGAAATAGAGACATTCCAGGGGACAGACGAGAATTTCTACAAAGCTAATGTGGTCATAGATGTCCACCACCTGGCTGTCAGTTTGTCACACCGTGGTGGCTGGTGTGTGTCTCACAATCCAACAGGGTTACCTCTGGTGGAGAGGGTTCAGTGGAGCTTCTAGAATAAAAGAGACCTGGAAGAAAGGCCTGGCAATGCACTTCCAAAATCAGCCAATGGCCCATGTGGGTCAGAACAGACTGTTGTCCAACTAAACTCACACAGGCCAACAATGTGCAGATGGTGCCGGACTGTACCCTGTCTCACTCTGTTATGTGTAGTGTTACCGTGAGTTAGAGCCAACTCAATGGCAGCTAACAACAGCGATACGGGACTATATTGTGCTCAGTTGGCCATGGGAAAAAAGAAAATAAGACAGATGTCCTGGAAATTCAAAGTATGGTAGCTGGGGGGAGGGGGAACAGTTTCCTCTAATAGTTGTAAAAGGAGCTCTGGAGGCGTCGTGCCTAAGGCATTTGACTGCTAACAGAAGGCTGGCAGTTCAAACCCACCAGTCACTCTGCGGGAGGAAGATGAGGCAAGTCTATAGAGCTTAGCAGTGAGAGGAAATGACTAAAATAACGTATACTCTTGAAGTGTTCATGTGTGAGGGTGGATCGATATTTATTTCCACAAGTGCTCAGGAAACGTTCCACTCCCTCTGTGTGTTGGTCATGCATGTTGATGAATGGCTAGAGGTTGAAAGTGATCTCACCTGAAACTGAGAAACTCCCAGGGCCACAGTTTCAGGGGCTCTGAAATTCTTGTGGGTTTTATCTCCAGAAACCCCACCTGGTTCTCACAGTGCAAAGCTAAGAAAATTCCCCCGTACTTCCAGCAAGGAGAGAGGAAGAAGGACTATTTTGAAATACCTTACAGTTTGCTCCACAACAAAGGCCTGTTCTCTGAAGGGGCTGCTCTGCTGGCGTAGTGCCCAAGGCATTTGACTGTTCAAACCCACCAGCCACTCCTTGGAAGGAAGACTGGGTAAGGTACTTCAGTAGAGACCCCCGCCTTGGAAACCCAAGGAGGGGCCTCTACGAGTCTGGATTGACTCATTGGCAGTGAGTTTGGTGGTTTTTTTTTTTTTGGTAGTTCAGCTAGAAAATCTATCTATATATTTCCTTATACCAAAAAACTTAAATGAGAAAAACCAAATAAAAATATCAATAAAATAGAATTTGATAAAATCCATCAGTGAGTTTTATAAAAATTTTAAATAAAGTAGGAGAAGAAGAACATGACTCAAACACAATAAAAACTGTTTTTAAAGACTAATCATTTTTGTGTAAGTAATAAAATGAGGAGGAATGTTTATAAAACACAATCAGGACATGAATGCTTGCTATCATAACACTATTCGGAATTATTTTAGAATTTCTCACTCTAATCTCGTAATACAAAAAAATTAGAAAGGAGTAAATATTGGAAAATAAGAGTCAAGGGGTAGTAATATACTTACTCAAAGTTACTAGAACTGATAGAGTAACTTTGTAGAGAGGCTGAACAAAATATTATATAAAAATCCTTAGGCTTACATCATGTCTAATGAATATGTTCTATATCTTTGATTATTCCTTTGTGATAAATCCTAGCAGCTGAAAAACTAGGTTTAAGTTTGATATATAATGACAAATTATTTCCCAGAGTGGTTGCACTTCTAATATCAATTAATGTTGCCAGGCCCTGGCCAGTATTGGGAACCATAATCTTTTAATCTGGCATTTTTACCTGTCATTATCAAACTGGTTTTAATCTGTATTTTGTCAATAATAAAATTAACATTGTTTATGTTCATTAGCCATTTGGATTTCTAATTCTGTCAATCATCGATTTATTTAAAAGAAAAGAACAACCCATAAAACCAAAACCAAACTCATTGCCATTCAGTTGATTCCAACTCACAGCAACCCCCACTGGGTTTGTGAGGAGGTGAATCTACTTTGCAGAGGTAGATTGCCCCATCATCCTTCTGTGGAGTGACTGGTAGGTTTGAACTGCCAATCTTCTGATTAGCAGTTAAATGTCTTAGGCACAGGCTTTTAAATTAAATACTGGAGTACTGTTACAAATGGGAATGAAAAAAACAGCACATTGGTTACAACAACAATAGCAAGAATTACCTAGGCATAATTTGGTGGATAAGGAAAAAAATGTAAATATGAATCTATATATTGAAATGTCAGGATGAAGTCAACTAGAACTGAAAAAAAAAAAAACCTGTTTCTAAATGTTTTGTCATTATATAAATAAGAAAATAAATCAATGGATCCATTTCAACTATATAGAAAAAAAATTCAAAAACATTTAGTAACAGTACAAAAAAGAAGATTGGTAAAGATGAAACCTGAAATACATTACTTGGGAAGAGAAAAACCTGAACTTCTACTGAAGTTCTTTTGATTTTCTTTAAATGCTCCCTAAACTGTCTCGTCCCTGGATCATTTAGTTCAGAACCCTCTGGACCCTGTAATTTGCAAATTACCTTACCTGTCACTAAAACTCTTTACTTCTAATTTCAACCAGACTCTGTCATTTTATGCTATGACAATCTTCATGATCTCAGGGTGGGAGACAATTTTTTTAAACAAGACAAGGAAAAACTAAGTAACCTTAAGGAAAAGAGAGATACAGTTGAATTAAAATAAAGAACTTCTGTTCATTACAGACACCATTATGGGAATGAAAAGACAAATGGTTGAATGGAAATGATATTTATCTGCAATATGTAAGACCCACCAAGTCTTCTTCTCCATGTTATCTGAAGATCTCTTACAATCAGAGAAAAGGCACTGAGCCGGTAGAAAACTGGACAAGGACTTGCAAGACATTTTACTGAGAAAAAAACCAAAAATTCAAATGACCTCTGCACATATGAAAAGGGGCTCAACCTCAGTTATATTTTGGGACATGCAAATTAAAACCATAAAGAGATTCCTACACACCAAGCAGAATGGCTAAAATTAAAACAGTCTTGCATTATCAAGTGTTGGCAAGGATATAAGGCAGTGAGAATTCTCACTTCTGCTGGGAATGAAAATTATCTTTAGCTCTCTAAAACATAGCTTGCTATAATCTAATAAATTCAAAATAAACATGTCCTATGACTCTTCACTCTTCTTCTAGCCCCAAACTGGAGACAACACAACATC
Source organism: Orycteropus afer afer (assembly GCF_000298275.1). NCBI lineage: Eukaryota > Metazoa > Chordata > Mammalia > Tubulidentata > Orycteropodidae > Orycteropus > Orycteropus afer. The sequence goes on from NW_006921593.1 coordinate 28,902,816, forward strand.
CATCAATAGAAAGGATAAATACATTGTGGTGTACTCATAAAGTCAAAGAGAATCCAGCATCCAAAAAATGTAAGCTATATCCACATGCAGGAACATGGATAAATGTGCTTCCAGGCCTGTTGGAGGAGCTTACATCATGCTGATCTTCCCCCTGAGGACAACTGTACAAGCTGGTTAAAATACAAAACTAATTAATTGAAAACAAAACTAATGGGTTGTTGTTGTTGTTATGTGCTGTCAAGTGGGACCGACTCATAGCGACCCCTCCTTGGGTTTCTGAAGCAGTATCACTACAGAAGTAGATTGCCCAGCCTTCCTTCCAAGGAGTGGCTGGTGGGTTTGAACTGCCAGCCTTCTGGTTAACGGTCAAGTGTCTTAGTCACTATGCTACTAGAACTCCTAAACTAATGGGAGCCAAAGGTTTAGGTGATCACACAGGTTATGGCATGGGTGGGCTGATTCTAATTGCCCAACACACTGATAGGAGCAAACTGAAAGCTTTGAATTCCTTCATGAAGGCACAGATGGAAAATCAGAAAACCTCTAGGCCAACTTCAAGGAATCCTTTCTCTCCACAGGTCATGGTGGCTGAGCACCAGAAGAATGAAGTTATAAGAGCTACAGCTTGGCAGCACCAACCAAAGGCATTCCCACCTGATTCTTAGGCTAACATGGGGCACTGAATGAGAGAGAGAGAAAAATCCTGTGACAGGATGGTGATTAATGGCAGATAATGAGAGGCTGAGAACTTTGAAACCTCAAAATACCCCGTGAGCCTCCTTGTCAATGAAAGAAATCCAACATCCTCCTCCACCCCCCCCCACCCTGTCTGAAGAGACCAACCTCAGCCTGCTTAGTAACTGTTGACTGGCTTCACTTGGGCCAGCTGCTTCCCATTCTGATGCCTCTGTGACTTGTCTCACCACCCCTCATTGCTTGTGGGCTCACAGCTAGAGTAGGTTGGAGTTTAGCTCAGGCAACATATACAAGCCATCCTCCAGGAAGAGTGGCCAAACCTTGCCAATTTGTGTTGGCAAGAGCTCCTTTGAGGAGACTAGGGAAGAGAAAAGTTTTTTCCCTACAATTTTACATTTATTTAATTTTCATCAACAACACACAGGAAAAGCTCTCATCCTTGTAACACCTCTCCACTCCCTCCCACACACAAAAAGCAGCCAACAGTCCCCACCTGCTTGCCCCTGTCCTTGCTGGTCTGGCCCACTTTCAGTTCCTCCTTCCACGTGTTCAGAGGCGCTAAATTGCCTCCAACTACATGGGCTGGACAAAGTTTGAAAATGTCAGACATTTTGTTTGGATTTCAATTTTTCTAAAAACATATTTTCTGACCAGAGCTGTCGTTTAGGTGGATATGAAGGAGGCCTGGGGGAAATGGTAGGGTTCAGAGGTCATGAAGAACCATCTAGTCCTGCAGTAAAGCCTCAGAGAGGACCTCCAAGTTCAAATGCCACCAGTCCAGCTGGGTCGTGGTTGCAAGGAAGAAAGAGGAAGAAGAAAGAAGTAGTTGATGTGAGTCGGGCTGGTCACAATAGCTGTTCCACTCTAGTGTTAAAAATCTGATGTCCTCATTCATTATCATCTCCTTATGTTATATACCTGAGGAATGAAGCTGGGTAGAAATGAATAATGAATGAAAATGCTGACATTACCAGAAATGAAGGAACCCTGGTGGTATTGTTGTTAGGCACTCGGCTGCTAACTGAAAGGTTGGAGGTTCAAACCCACCCAGTGGCTCTGCTAGAAAAGAACTGATATTCTGTTCCTGTAAAGATTACAGTCAGGAAACTCTATGGGATGATTCTACTCTGTCAGATGAGGTGTCTATGAGTTGAAAATTGACTTGATGGTACCCAACTATGACAACAACAAAAATCAGAGATGAAGGACAAAGAGAGATAGAGACTAACCTGACGCTGAGGTCACTGCCCTCACCTGCTATCTTCTACTCCTAGCTCCACTGGGCCATAGAACTGGGCCTAGGGTTCTGCCCAGGGAGAGAGGGAGACATCAACTCTAACTGCCCTCCTGAGCTCTGAAGTGGAAGTTGACCAACGGCCCCTCCCCATGAGCGTTACACTCAAAGCAGAAAGGAAAAGGGAAATTGCCTAACACTACAATGTGCCTACACCAATACGCTGGCCCTCCCTCCCTCCAATATCTAAGATGTTTGTCAGCCCCAGGAAGGAGGAGCAGGGGCCAAGGAAGTCCAAGGAGTCCAAGGAAGGCAGGACTACTTGTTTATACAAAAGTTGAAGCTGTTTCTAAGTGAAGCAGCAATGTCTATATGGGTTGTGGATTGACTTGTGTCCCCCAAGAGGTAAGGAACCCAGCCCTGGTACCTGTGAGTGTGATCTTGTTTGAAAATAGGGTCTCTGAAGATGTTATCAGTGAAGTTCACATGACATTATACTGGAGTAGGATGAGTACTAATCCAAAATCATTAGTGTCCTCATAAAAGAGACACAGACACACAGGGAGAACGCCACGTGACAATGGGATCCGAGGTTAGAGTGATGTCATCAGAGGTTAGAGTGATGTCATCAGAGGTTAGAGTGATGCCGAGAGGAACCAGGCCAGAGAAACAGAAAAGGAGAATTTATTTAAGAGATGCAAGCATCAAAGCAAATGGGCTGACTCTCCGTGCTAGAGAGACCAGCCCTGATTGTTTCAGGTAGGGTCTTTTTATCTTTCTTTCTAAACTCCTCATTTCTTTGTCTCAGGGTTTAAGATGTCATAGGGGTTCAGTCAGCCAAGTCATGTGATCAGCCCGTTCCTTCCTTTTGGTCAGCTTGTTCCTTCCTTGCAATCATCCTATAAGATACCTTTTTACAAGAGTCAGACAGTAGTCATGAACTATTTTCAGAAGTCTAATAGTTTGGAATTTTTTATTTTTACATTTTCTTTGTAACATTTCATTTTGACTGAATGTAAATGATTATGAGGTTTGATTTTATTAACGTTTCATCTATAAGCCAAGGAACATCAGAAATCACCAGCCATTACCATCTGATGATACGCAACAGATTCTCCCTCACAGCCTCAGAAGGCATCAACACAGCCACTATCTTGATTTTGGGTTCCAAGCATCCAGGACTGTGAGACAATAAATTCCCGTTCTTAAAAACTACCCCAATTGTGCTTACAATGGCCTTAGGACACTAATACATATGGGGAAGAAGTAAATGTCATGTTTGCCTGTTTCCCCTTGCCCAGATGGCAGTGGGAAGGAAAAGACGAAACCAGACATTTCAAATCTCCTTTCAGGCCCATGGATTCATGTTGGTGAACCTTGACTGTCAAATTAGGCCTCTAGTGCTCAGACACGGGGCTGGGCAGAGCCGAAACACCATGCATTATCAATGTGGGAGCATGTTCTTAACTTTCTGGAAGATAGCCAGGGCAGAAATGGAGAACTCCCCCAGCTACTGCAAGCAGAGGCAAGTGCCGAGTTTGGGCAGAGAAGTCTAACACTGAATTTCCAGTTTTCATGACTACAGAGCCACGTTACCCCCACAGCCAGGGCTGATTAAGAAAGAACTGAGCTTTGAGTACTTACTGGAAGCTTAAAGAGGGCAATAGGCTTCTCACTGGCTGGGGCAAAAGTTGGAACTGAGATTATGCAGCCCTTAAAGGACAGGGGAGGAGCTCTGGTAGCATAGTGCCTAAGGCACTTGACTGCTAACCAGAATGCTGGTGGTTCAAACCCACTAGCCGCTCCTCAGAAGGAAGGTTGGACAATCTACTTCCATAGTGATACCAACTCGGCAACCCAAGGAGGGGTCGCTATGAGTCAGATCTGACTTGATAGCACATGACAACAACAAAGGACAGGGGAGCGTGGCTGGGAGGAGTAGTACACTTAGGTTCGTACCCATTGTTTTCACTTCCCAGCCACCATTTTGCAAAGGATTGGAAGCAACTTACAAAACCACTTACAGTATATCCATGCACAATGCAAAGACAAAGCAATGGGAGCAAAAAGCAAAGAAAGCAGGCGGGCGGAGACACAAAACAAAACCAGAGAACTAGAAACCCAGCGAGAGCAATGGCAGAGATAGGGGGCCAGTGGGATCCCACAAAGGGGGTGTGTGGGATCCAGGGTCTGGGACAGAACAGGGGGCCAAAGCAGGTGAGGACAGGAAGCTGGAGCAAACCTTGCCTCTGTCTCTGTGCCCACATCTGCTCTTGCTCCCCCAACCACAGGAGGGAGCACGGACCTGGTTGGAAGAGATTCCAGGACACGGAGAGGACATCTTCACCACGGCAGGTTCCCTGTGCCTACCGGAGGTCTCACCCTCTGTGTGTGTCTCTGTCCTGACTTGTCATTTGTGGCGCAGACGGGGCAGTAAGCTGAACTTCTCTTGGACATACCTGTCCTCTGCCCTTGGCCTCCATGAGGCATCATGGCCAGACACAAGGTCCACCACAGAACACAGTCTCAGGCTCTGGGCTTATCTCTCTCTACTTTGCCCTGAGGGAGCAGGCTGACCCAGTCCACGCTGTGCTGGGCGCTGGCATAAATGTGCCAACTTCTCTTACTTATGAGCACAGGTTTTGGGTGTTTCTCAGCTGACGGTGGGTTGACTGGCACTGAAGCCACACTCCTGTAAGTTCTGACAAACCCCTGCATTCTGCCGTGCTGAGGTACCAGGCACTCTCTCCTCCGAGGCCTCCCACCTCTGTCGTCCGCTGCCTCCCACCTCTCTCCTCCGCAGCCTCCCACCTCTCTCCTCCGCTGCCTCCCTCACCGTTGGCCTGCCTGTGGCTTCTACCCCCTGGGCATCCCCTCACCATGACCTGCTGGGCAAGGACCCTTGCCCTTTCTTACCCTTGGGTGTGAAGTGCTATGTTGGGGCCTCTATAGGAGGTGTAGATAGTTCCGTGCAGGTTTGTCCTACTCTCAAGGCTCCTTTGACTCTAGAACCATGTGTCCAATTTTTCTTCTGAGGGGTTTGTGGGTATCCTGGGAGAGGGAGCCCTCAGGTAAAGATATTTGAGAATTAATTGATTTAAACAAAATTAAACAGCTTTCTGTATTTTAGGAATTCACATAGACCCGACCATGCACATTAAAAAACCAGGTGCCATCGAGTTAATTCCAACTCATGACGACCCCACAGGTCAGAGGAGATTTGCTTCATAGGGTTTTGAATGGCTGGTTTTTCAGACCACCAAGCCTTTCTTTTCAGGCACCTCTGGGGATTTGAACATCCAACCTTCCAGTTAGTTAGCAGTTAAGCATATTAACCGTCTGCCTCACTGATATCTTTACTCATGTCCTGTGTCCTAGCATCCTCTCCTGGCCCTGGCTCTGCCTTGGACCAGGCTCCCGAACACTCCCTGGCTCCCAGCTGCCTGCCTCACCCTCCTTCTCAGCTTAGGGTCTGCCTGCCTCTCTGCGGGATTTCAGCTTCTGTTCAGACTCCCTGTCCCTTTCATTTCCATTGTCTTAGGTAATACTTTTGTCCTGACAAATGAGAAGTATTTTTGAGTTCCCTCCCATCCCCTTTGGGGGAGTGTGTGTTTCACAGTTCAGTCATTTTTAGTAAATTTATTCACTTGTATGATCACCTCAATTTCCCGCCCCCGGAACCTGTAGGATGACACACACGGGGAAAGAGGTGTGTGTGTGTGTGGGGGGGAGCAGCAGCCACGTGGGGGAAGGGGGTGTCCTGTGGCCCCTGGGGCTGGACCCCTGTGCCGCCTCCTCCCCGGCGTCCTGAAGACAGCCCCCCACTCTGTGTCCCCGCCTCTCTATCTGGGAGCCTCCTGGGCCCAGAGGAGGAGCCAGGCCCTGCCTGCAGTTTCCTGTTCAGCTTCTCTGCTTACTTTCACTTTTCTTTCCACAGGATCCTGGCTCCCCGGCTGAGGGTCACGGCACGGGGCTTCTCTCTGCATTTTCCCAGCTGGCAAGGGTGGTCCCTGGCCCAGCCTGGAGCCCTGAGGGGCAGAAGGAAGCAGTACACTCCATTAAGGTGGGTTTTCTTCTGGGTAACTGGGCTTTTGAGTTCGATCTTGGCAGCTGCTTAAGGGGGAGAGGACTTGAAACTCTGAGCTCTCTCTTGGTAAAACAGTTTGGCAAGGAGGTAGACAGGGCCAGCGGGGCTCATCAGGAGACTCAGAGGGGGCAGTAGGGGGACACAAGGAGCCCTGGTGACACACAGATCTGCTCCCCTAAAGGTTACTGCCTAGAAATCCTGGTGTGGTTCTCCTCGGTCACACGGGCTGCCACGCGCCCACATGGACTGCAAGGCACCTACCCATGACGGGAAAGAACACCCCTCAACTCTCTTGTCCCTCATTCTAGCCTGTTCCTGGGGTTGGAACATAGATTTGCCCCTCCCTTTTTTTTTCAGTTTTTATTGTGCTTTGGGTGCAAATTTACCTAGCAAACTTTTTTTTTTAAAATGCATTTTATTGAAACATAACTTTGTACAGTGAAATATACAAAACTAAACTGACCTGAGTCAATGCATTTTTTTTTTTTCCCTGAAGTGTTCCTTCCCCTCCCCTACCACCCCTGGCAACCAACAAAGAATTTCCCTCCATATATAAACCTTTCCTTGACCCTCCACAACAACGAACTAATACTATATTTGTCCTTCTGTGATTGACTTATTTCACTCAGCATAGTGTCCTCCAAGTTCATCCATATTACGCGATGTTTTACAGACTCTACATTATTCTTTAGTGATGCATAGCATTCCAGTATGTGTATGTACCATAGTTTGGTCATCCGCTCTTCTGTTGATGGGCATATAGGTTGTTCCCATCTTTTTGCTATTGTAAATAGTGCTGTGATGAATGTGAGCGTGCATGTATCTGTTCTTATCCTGGCTCTCACTTCTCTAGGATAAATACCTAGTAATGGGATTGCTGGGTCAGATGGTATCTCCAATTCCAACTTCCTAAGAAATCACCATATGGCTTTCCACAGTGGTTGTGTCACTTCACAGTCACACAAGCAGTGTATCAGAGTCCCAATCTCTCCACATCCCCACCAGCATTTGTTATTTTCTCTCGTTGAACCTTGCCATCAGTGCTGGGGTGAGACGGTATATCTCATTGTTGTTTTGATTTACATCTCTCTGATGGCCAGTGATTGTGAGCATCTTTTCATGTATTAGCTGACCACCTGAATA
>NW_006921593.1:28911536-28935743 GCF_000298275.1 Orycteropus afer afer
TATTTTCTTCCAAAATTCTTCTAGGGTTTTGTCTGTGTTTCCTTGGTCTGTCTCTTAATCCTTTGAAGATACCTAAATATAATTCTTTTGAATTCCTTATCAGGGAGTTCCAATGCTGCATCTTCCTTAGGGATGTGTTTTGGGTCTATATCCTCATCTCGTTTCTCCTGCTTTATCTTGCTTCTTTGTGTGGACTGTGATGGTATTGTCTCCGAGGCATAGTGTCATTTTTGTGTTTATATTTAATTGGTGATTATATGTTAGAGTGACTTACCCACAATTTTTGTTTTCTTTGTTTTGTTTGTATGTTATCTATACAGGCAGGGTATTGTGCTATGCTCCTCTATTCACTAGTTGACAGCATTTATACACTCACCACCTGTCTCCTTTCCTGTTGTTAGCCTCTCATATGTCCTTGCCGACCCTGGCAAACAGAGCCTGTTCTTAGGTCCTTGGAATATGCATGAGAGTGCTATCTCTTTAAAATCCAAAATGGTTGCCACTTGTAAACATTCAAAATGGCTGCACTCTCGGTCACTTTAAATATCCAAATGGCTGCCACGTGTAAACAATCAAAATGGCTGCGCCCTCCGGACAGCAGAATGTCCACAGCTCATGTTTTCTCCCTCCTTGCTATTTCCCTTCCTAGTCATAGGCCACCAGAGCAGTTGTCCCTGCAACCCCTGATGACCTGGACTGATCTTTAGGTCAATTCTCAGGTCCCAACACCACTTGGAAATATTCAGGCTGTTGGTCTCATCAGCTGACAGTCCGCAATTCCGACCATCTCTGTACTTACTGTTTTCGTTCAGGTTTTTCCACTAGTTGGTGCCTAATCCACTTCTGTATAATTCCTTTCAAAGCTTAGGGTTCCAGGATTATCTTCTGTATCTCTGTCAATTGGTTTTTCTTTTCTTTGTTGAGGAGGGTCTGTGTCGCTTATCTGCCTATTCCTCCATCTTACTGGAAGTCTAGTGTTCTCTTTTCTTTCTTTTATAATGGGGCAATCTACTTGTATTAAGATTTACAGCCTCAGAAACCCAATGGGGGGGGTCACTATGAGTCAGAAAAGACTCGATGGCAATGAGTTTTTTTTTTTTTCCTATTATAAAACCAGTTGCCATCACTTCTGATTCACAGCGACCCCGTGTCCAAAGTAGAATTGTGCTCAGCAAACCTGTTTTACATTCAAAAGTTCATGCACATTTGATTTCATGGCCCCATTACCATCCCCAGCCGTAAAAAACTCTCCTCCCCTCTCCCTCCTGTGACCACCCCCTCTCTGTGCCCTTCTTATCTAAGCATTCCTGTCTGTCCAGCTTTCCCTCTATGTGAGTGCTACCCCTCTGGTGTCACATGGCTGATTGATCCAAGGGGTGTATCTCCCTACAGTAGGTGGGTGCATCAATCTGGGGTAGGTGTTCTGTATGTAGGTCTTTCTACTGTTGGGCTGAGAGCCAATCTATGGAAGTAAGTCTATTTCTAGGCCCAAAGGGTAACCCTGGGCCATAGGCTCAGAGACCACCAATCTCTCTCCCACCAGCAATTCTGGTCATTTTTGTATTTTTGAATTTTGTTCCACATTTTTCCTCCCACTCTATCCAAGATCTCAAGATTTGATCCCTTTCCGAGCAGTTGGCATTGATAGCTGGGCACCATGTAGTTCTTCTGGTCTCGGGTCGTGGAGGCTGAGGACCTCATGGTCTTTCTTATCTTTGGACTAATTGTTTCCGGATGATTTTGATCTTCTTCACTCTTCTTTGCTCCAAATGAGAGGAGATCAATACTTGCATCTTAGATGGCCACTTGAAAGCATTTAAGACCCCAGTTGCTACTCATCAAATTAGGTTGTAGAACAAAATTTTTATGAACTATGTGCACCAATTGAGCATGATGTCCACCAAGACTATGATCGTGGGCTCCTAGGCCTGGTGATTCTCTCTCACAAGATGTTTGGTTGTCTCTGAGAAGTTACTTGAACCCTGTCTTCTATTGCTTCTGTAATGTACATGGGTAATTTTGTAGCACAAGCACATATGTAAGATTATCTTCAGCCAAATCTCTCCTTGGCCTAGGGTGTATTCCTGTTTGCCTACCCCCACCTGATCTTCTCACCTGTCTATGCATTAATCCTCAGTCTGGTATTTGGTGCTAGTGATACTGCAGTGTTGTGTATGTATTAGTATTTGCCTCTGTTGTCTATATCTTCTGTGTACATTTCAGTGCCTTTGGTTTTTGGTCTTGATCTCTGCCCACAGGGGCAGCTTGTTCCTTAGCCTGTGCTGGTGGCTGGAGGTAGTGGGAAGAAGGTGGAAACCAGCAAACAAGGAGAGCAGGTTTCCTTGCTTCTCTAGTGTGTCATGAACTTGTGGTTCATTTTCTTGAAGCACATTCATAATTATCTCCTGGAAATAGATTCCTAGGCATAGAAGTTGGGCCTCTAGAGAACACTTACTTTAGTGTATTTGATACAGATTGTTAATTAGCCTACAGAATGCTGGCACCTGTGTATATTTACATCAACAATCTGGGGTTGTTGCTATAATTTTCCATCTTGGACAATTTGATAGGCAAAATGTGTTACCCAATTGTCTGTACTTTTCTGATCACTGGTGAGTTAACATGCTTTTCATCTACTTCTTGTGCATTGACTTATTCATATATTAATTATCTGATTGTATCTTCTGCCTTTTTCCCTACTTGGATGCTTTTGTATTTTTATTGATTTGTAAGATTTCTTTACATATGAAAAATCTGAACATTGTTGTATATGAGATGCAGCATTGTGTTTTAGGGAGAAGCAGGCTGCTCAGACAAACCTTTCTTTACCACTGACACTTTGAACAAATTATTTAACTTCTCTGTGGCTCAGTTTCCTTCTTGGGAATTACAACAGTGTCTGTTTGAAGTTAGTGGGCAGTGTTGTTCAGTGGTAGAACCCTACCTTCCGTGCGGGAGAACTGGATTGATTACCAGGCAATGCACCTCAAGTGCAGCCACTACACGTCTGTCGCTGGAGGCTAGTGTGTTGCTGTGATGGTGGACATGTTTCAGTGCAGCTTCCCGACTAAGACAAGTGGGGAAGAAAGACCTGCAATCTGCTTCTGAAATCAGCCAGTGAAAACTATATGCATCACTGTTGTCCGATTTGCAACTGATTATGGGTATGGTGCAGGAGCAGGCAGTAGTTTTCTCCAATGTCCATGGGGTCACCATGAGTTAGGGGCTGGCTCTGTGACAGCTCACAATAAGAACATTCAATAAGGCAGTGCATTTCAGTGACATGCTTAGCAAGTGGGGAGGCAGGTGAGGTGACTTTGAAATAAGTATCAGCTGTTATTACTACCAGTAGTATTACAAACACTGCAGACAGGCATTTTCTGCTGGCTGCTTGCCTTTTCCCCCTTTTTCCTATACTCAGACATTTTGTGTGGTAAGATGTATTGATCTTTTCTTCCCATCATATCTTTTTATGGTGTCATATTTAGAAAGTGCCAGGGATAACATAAAAATTCCCCTGATTTTGTCACACATGAGCTTTAAGCTAGCTGGAATTTATTGTTGTTTATGGAGTGAGGTAAGGATCTCCCACGACTTTTCCCCACATGGTAGCCAAGGATCCCAATACCATTGTTGAACCATTTTTTCTTCTGATCTGAGATGTCACCTTCATCATATACAGATTTATGTATATCTATGTTTTATATACACATACTCACATAATAAATGTGTCTGGTTTCTGTTCATTTCTATTGACAGCTCCCTGTTGAAAGTTAGAACTGTGCTGTTTAATTATTGCAGCTTTAGAGCATCTTCCAGAGCCCCTGGGGGGTGCAAACAGTTGATGCGCTCACTGCTAACTGAAAGGTTGACAGCTTGAGTTCCTTGGAAGATGCCTTGGAAGAAAACGCTGTTGATCTCCTTCTGAAAAATCATTGAAAACTCTATGGAGCACGGTTCTACTCTGACACACATGGCGGTGCCATGAGTAACAATCAACTCGACAGCAAGTGGTTTGGTTTAGATAATACCTTTCAGGCTATGTTAGGGGAAAGCCTTAACAACCTGTAATGGCAGATGACACAACCTTGCTTGCTGAAATTGAAGAAGATTTAAAGCACTTATTGATGAAGATCAAAGACTAAGGCTTTCAGTATGGATTACACCTCAACATAATGGAAACAAAAATACTTACAACTGGACTAGTAAACAACATCATGATAAATGGAGAAAATATTGAAGTTGTCAAGGATTTCATTTTACTTGGATCCATGATCAATGCCCATGGAAGCAGCAGTCAAGAAATCAATTGGCAATCAGTCAATTGTCTTGGGGAAATCTGAAGCAAAACATGTCTTTGAAGTGTTAAAGAGCAAAGATGTCACTTTGAAGAATAAGGTACACCTAACTCAAGCCAGGGAGCTCTGGAGCACAGTGCCTAAGGCACTTGACCGCTAACCAGAAGGTTGGCGGTTCAAACCCATCAGCCACTCCTTGGAAGGAAGGTTGGGCAATCTACTTCCGTAGTGATACTGCCTGGGCAATCCAAGGGGGGGTCGCTATGAGTCGGGTCCAACTTGACGGCAAAACAACAACAAAACAACAACTCAAGCCATGGTATTTTAAATCACCTCATAGGCATGTGAAATCTAGACAATGAGTAAGGGGGCCCAAAGAAGAATTGGTGCATTTGAATTATGGTGTTGGTGAAGAATATTGAATGTACCAGGGACTGTCAGAAGTAAGAACAAATCTGTCTTAGAAGAAATATAGTCTAAATGCTCATTAGAAGCAAGAACTGTGTGACTTCATCTCATGTACTTTGGACATATCATCAGGAGGGACTAGTCCCTAAAAAAAGGACATCATGCTTGGTGAAGTAGAGTGTCAGCAAAGAAGAGGAATTCTCTCAACAAGATGGATTGCGACAGTGGCTGCAACAATGGGCTCAAGCAGAGCAAGGATTGTGAGGGTGGCGCAGCATAGAGCAGCGTTTCATTCGGTTGTCCACTGGGTCAGAATCCACTTGACGTCACCTAACAACAACAGGGCAAAACCTGCTTCTTTATCCTTATTTTCCTCCTTTCCCTAATTCTGATTTCTGACATAGAAAATGTATTCTTCCACAGGAACTTGAGAATCTTCAACCAAAGCATTGCCAGGCACCACCAGGCTGCGGCTAAAATTTAAACCAGTTTAACAACAATAATTCAAGAATCTGTCCTTGACACAACCTTTCCAGCCAGGGCTTTCACACCCCTTGCAAGCCGCTAAGTTGTCTTAGATATTCCCATTGCCCTTCTTTTAAAAAGCATTCTTGCTACTATCATACACATTCTCTTCCAGATGAAGTTAGAGTAGGCTTTCCTTTGGAGTGCATCTGGTATACACCTGGACGTGTCGAAAGAAGAAGAATAATATATATAGATTTCACTTCACTAGTCTCAAAGTAATATTGTAATTCTTACAATTATGAATGCATGAATGAATTTGTGTATGTCCTAGTTCACAGAAACCTTGAACTCTATGGACCTCTTCTTTAAGGTGTGGGGACATGGGACACTGGTAGGCGGGGCCCCCTCTGTATACACCAAAATGAAGATGGCACTACCAGATGGCATTCTCCAGGGCAGGAGATGGTGGGTGGGCACCAGAGTAGCTCCCTGTCCTTCATGCTTCCCCATATCTGTTCTGGAGGTCTGCATGTCCTCAAGTCCTACAACACTTTCTTTCTTTCTTTCTTTTTTTTAAGTCTGGTAAAATATAGACCAAGAAGACAAAGTAAATCATTTTAATGAAATGTGCAAAGACTTGGAGTTAGAAAACCAAAAGGGAAGAACATGCTCAGCATTTCTTAAACTGAAAGAACTGAAGAAAAAATTTAAGCCTCGAGTTCCAATATTGAAAGAGTCTATGGGCAATATGGGAGCTCTGGTAGCGTAGTGCCTAAGGCACTTGGCTGATAACCAGAAGGCTGGCGGTTCAAACCCACCAGCCACTCCTCAGAAGGAAGATGGGGCAATCTACTTCCATAGTGATACTGCCTCTGCAACCCAGGGAGGGGTCACTATGAGTCGGGTCTGACTCGACGGCACATAACAACAACAACATGGGCAATATATTGAATGATGCAGGAAACATCAAAAGACGATGGAAGGAATGCATAGAGTCACTGTACCAAAAAGAACTGGTCAATGTTCATCCATTTCAGGATGTGGCATATGATCAAGAACCAGTGGTGTTGAAGGAAGAAGACAAAGCTGCACTGAAGGAATTGGCAAAAAATAAGGCTCCAGGAATTGATGGAGTACCCATTGAGATGTTTCAACAAATGGATGCTATGCTGGAGGCACTCACTTGGCCATGCCAAGAGATTTGGAAGACAGCTACCTGGCCAACTGACTGGAAGAGATCCATATTGGTACCCATTCCACAGAAGGGTGATCCCACAGATGTGGAAATTATTGAACTATATCATTTATATCACACTCAAGTAAAATCTTACTGAAGAGAATTCAAAAATGGTTGCAGTAGTATAATGACAGGGAACTTCCATAAATGGATTCAGAACAGGATGTGGAACAAGGGATGTCATAGCTGATGTCAGATAGATCTTGGCTGAAAGCAAAGAATACCAGAAAGATGTTTACTTGTGTTTTATTGACTATGCAAAAGCATTCGATTGTGTGGGTCATAAAAAATTATGGATAACATTGAGAAGAATGGGAATTCCAGAACACTTAATTGTAATCATAAGGAACCTGTACATAGACCAGGAGGCTGTTCAAACAAAACAAAGGGATGCTGCATGGTTTAAAATCAGGAAGGAGTGCATCAGGGTTGTATCCTTTCACCATATTTATTCAATCTGTATGCTGAGCAAATAATCCAAGAAGCTGGACTATATGAAGAGGAACATGATGTCAGGATGGAAAGAAGACTCATTAACAATCTGTGGTATGCAGATGATACAACTTTGCTTGCTGAAAGTGAGGATGACTTGAAGCACTTACTGATGAAGATTGAAGACTATAGTCTGCAATGTGGATTACACCTCAATATAAAGAAAACAAAAATTCTCACAACTGGACCAATAAGCAGCATCATGATAAATGCAGAAGAGATTGAAGTTGTCAAAGACTTCATATTACTTGGTTCTACAATTAACACCAATGGAAGCAATAGTCAAGACATCAGATGACATACTGCATTGGGTAACTCTGCAGCAAAAGACCTCTTTCAAGTGCTGAAGAGCAATGATGTTTCCTTGAAGACTAAAGTGCTCCTAACCCAAGCCATGGTATTTTCAATTGCCTTATATGCATGTGAAAGCTGGACAATGAGTGAGGAAGACCGAAGAAGAGTTGATGCTTTTGAGTTGTGGCACTAGTGAAGAATACTGAAAGTACCATGGACTACCAGAAGAACTAACAAATCTGTCTTGGAGGAAGTGCAGCTGGGATGCTCCTTGGAGGCAAGAATGGTCAGACTTTGTCTCATCTTCTTTGTCATGTTGTCAGAAAGGACCATTCTCTGGAGAAGGATATCATGCTTGGTAAAGTAGAGGGTCAACAAAAAAGGGGAAGACCCTCAAACAGATGAATTGACACAGTGGCTGCAATGATGGGCTCAGGTACAGCAAGGATTGTGAGGCTAGCACAGGACTGGGCAGTGTTTCGTTCTGTTGTACATAGGGCACTATGAGGCAGAGATGACTTGACAGCATCTAACAGCAACAAGAATATAAGTAATGGAATTTCCCATGTTACCCATTTTTGGGTGTACAGTTCAGTGGCATTAATTATATTTACCATGTTATACAGCCACCATCACTATTTATTCCCTAATGTTTTTCTTCACCCCAGGCAGTAACTCTGTACTCCCCACTCACTCCTCTGGTTACGAAGGTAACCAGTAATCTGCTTTCTGTCTCTATGCATTTGCTTATTCTTGATATTTCATGTAAGTGTGATCATATGATATTTGTCTTTTTTTGTGTCTGGCTGATTTCACTCATCTATACCATAGCATTTATCAGAACTTTGTTCGTTTTTATAGCTGAATCTGGTCCACTGTATGTCTAGACCACATTTTGTTCATCTGTTCATCTGTTGATGGACAGTTGGGTTGTTCCCACCTTTTGGCTATTGTGAATAGGGCTGCAGTAAACACTGGTCTTTTGGGAGTGGAATTGTTGGATACTATGGTAATTCCAGAGCTCTGGTGGTGTAGTGCCTAAGGCACTTGACTGCTAACCAGAAGGCTGGCGGTTCAAACCCACCAGCCACTCCTTGGAAGGAAGGTTGGGCAATCTACTTCTGTAGTGATACTGCCTTGGAAACCCAAGGAGAGGTCGCTATGAGTCGGGGCCAACTCGACGGCACATAACAACAACAACAACAACATGGTAATTCCATGTTTAACTCTTTGAGTAATCTCTGCAATACTTTTTCTTAGAACCCTAAGTATACCTCCACCATGAGGCTCCTCCAGCCAGAGAGATATCTTCAAGGATTCGCAGATTTTATCCTGGGCCCAAATATCCCTGCCTCTGCTACTGAGCATGAACAGATGAAGAATAAAGAATCCGGTGGATGTCCTGCATTAAATGCTATTGTACAATTAATCATCCTCAATTGAACCGCAGGGCCCCTCTCTCCTTAGCGTGTGTTCATTCTGAGCTCAGAGTTTGTCTGACTCTACACTTTCTTGTGCAGTATCTTCCCCCGGGGACGTGTGGATGGTAGACTCCTCTCCCATATGTTCTATGTCTCCTGGGACTTCCTCACAGTGTGGACACCCCCCTGATGGCATCTTTTCTTGTTTGCTTATACTGTTGTGGATTATTCTTTATACATGTGTGTGTGTCCATATCTATGAGTCGGATCTGACTTGACAGTAGTGGGTTTTTTTTTTTTTGGTTTTATATATATATAAAAACTCAAAAACTCACTGCTATCGAGTCCCTCCTTGGGTTTCCAAGGTGGTATCTCTATGGGAGTTAGATTGCCCAGTCCACCTTCCAAGGAGTGGCTAGTGGGTTTGAACCTCCAGCCTTCTGGTTACCAGTCAAATGCCTTAGACACTGCACCACCAGAGCTCCTTTATGGCTATTGTAATTTACTGATATTTTCTTGTGGCCTCTAAATGGTCAATTTTGATAAATGTTGCAGGGGCAAAGGAAAAGGCACACAGCCTATTTTGAGATGCAAACTTGATATAGAGCGTAAGTCGGGTACATTAATTTTCCTGATCATGACTTCTACATCTTTTATGCTTTTATTTTTATTTTTCTAGTTGTGTATTGAAGACTATAGGTGGTTTATTAAAATTTCTAGATATTATCAGATTTCTGTCTAACCTTTTTTCAGCCAGTTCCTATTTCACAAGCATTGTTATGTATGCTTTTACTCTAGTCCAAGCAAGCATGTTAAATCCAACTCAATGTGTCCATACTGAAGAGTGTTAGTCAGTAAGCACATAGACACCAGCTTGTATCGAGCAAGGTATGCACGGGCTTAAATGTGGTTACTTGCTAATCTGTGGTCAGCGATTTCACAGTGTATTTGCTGCGGTGGAGGACAGGTGAAATTGTGCACTACAAATTTGTGGGAAGACACAATTGGATCGATTTGTACCTTGCTTGTTGGGTAATCTGACCCTGCTGGAATCAGGAAGTCAGAATTTGTTCCCAATTCTACCTCTTCAAGTCCTATGTCTCCATTTCCCCAACAATAACATGAGTGTTACAGTAGTATCCATCTCTCAAAGATTTTGTGAAAATTGAATAAGTTAATGCCTTTGAAACCCTTAGAGCAAAGCCTGGCCCACAGGAAGCATTCAATAAATGTTAGATATTTTTCATATCCCCCCACCTACTGTGGTGGCTTGCATGTGGTTGTGATGCTGGAACTTATGCCAACTGTATTTCAAATACAGCAGGGTCACCCATCGTGCACAGGTTTCAGCAGAGCTTCTAGAGTAAGACAGAGTGGGAAGAGATGCCTGCCAATCTACTTCTAAAAATTCACTAATGAAAACCCTATGGAACAAATCAGAATATTATCTGCCTGGACTCAAACACGCCAATGATTGTGAATATGGGACAGGACAGGGCAGTGCTCTATGCTGTCACATGTGGGTGATCATGAGCTGGAGCCAGTTTGACAGCGGTTAACAACAACAGCAAAATTTTCATATCTGCATTACGTTCATCAGCAGCCCATTGGGATTTTGGTATCATCTTGTAGGTCACTCTCAGCCCTCCTAGCTACATGGTTGTTTGGAGTTGTCACTGTTTCCTACATCCATAAAGTGTTTTTTTTTTAGGCAGACACTACTTTGAAGACTGCTAAGGGACACTGTTTGGGACCAGCGTTGTCTGTCTTTAGATGATGCCCGTTTAATGCAGAGAGCAGCTCCCCAAGCTCTTCAGAGTGTTTGCTCCTCTTTTCACAGGATGTTCACTGTGACTAAGGCCTTCAAAGAGGCCCTTCTTCAGCACTTCATATACCAGAAGCTGGAGATCTCCTATGCCATACACAAGCCATTTCCCTTCTTTGAAGGTCTCCGAGACAAGTCTCTCATCACTGACAGAATGTACAAGGTGAGTGACGTTAACCAATTTCTCAAGGCAGCCCAGTCCTCCCCAAGTAGGTCCTATTATCCAGGTCTCAACCACAAACCACCAGGGCTTCTGGAGTTTGGAAGGACCAACCCAGGCATGTTCATCATCAGGAAGATGTGGGTGGTTGGGAGAAAAGATATCACAGGGGCCATTCCAACTCCTAACACCCAGCTGAGGAGTTTGTCAGTCACAGATGTGAGATAAGGTAGGTGCTGGGAACTATGGATCTGTGGACCAAAATGGCACTCTGTCCTTATAATTGTGGGTTTTCAAAGCATTTCCTGAGGCCCAGGCCCAGGCCCAGGGAAGTACTAGCATTGATAGAAGGATCTAACTCCCTTGTGTTTAGCTACAACTTCCTTTTCAGGCCAAATGCCATTCCTCATAGGGGCCTCCTTGACCTACACATCTAATTAAGACCCTCTGGTTCTTCTTTCTCATAGAGTCTATGCTTTCCTCTACAACTCTTCTCACAATTAGTAGTTAGGTATTTAATTTTAATTTGTGTTTGCTGTTAAATGTCCATCTTTCTTGCCTGATAGTGCCACCACATAGGCAGCAGTATGTTGATCTTACCACAGCTGTGTACCCAAGGACTAGCTCACTCAGCCTAGTAGGCCCTCAGTAAGTATTTTTCAATCAAGTATCACCTGCCATGGTTTTCACTTTGGCCATGTTCTCAGCAAGAGGTTTCTGGATCATCTCACTGTGCCTGGAACCCATGCAGGTCAACCCAGGTCGGGGATAGAGCAGAGACTAAGGAGCAATCAACAGAATTGCCACTTGTGACAGACTGATAAGTCCATTGCTGAAGCATCCCGATCAAAGCCTTACATAAGCAATCACACAGTAGCTTACTTTGAATACTCTTGGGTGTGCAAACAGGTAACACATTTGGCTGCCAACTGAAAAGTTGTAAGTCCCAGTTCATCCAGAGGTACCTCAGAAGAAAGGCCTATTCATCTGCTTCCAGAACATCAACCATTGAAAACCCTAGGAACACAATTTTCCTCTCACATATATGAGGTCACCATGAGTTGGGGTCAACTTGATGACAACCAGTTGGTTTACTTTGACCCCACATTCCATCCTTAGTGTATCTCTCTTGCCTCCAATGTTCCTAAAAGTAAGATTTACAAAAACAGACATACTTTTAAAGAAGTTGTTATTGTTGAGAATATGCACAGCAAAACATACACCAGTTCAACCCTTTCTATATGTACAATTCCGTGAAATTGATTACATTTTCTAAGCTGTGCAACCATTGTACTCCTTTTCTGAGTTGTTCCTCCACAATTATTATAAACTCATTGTTCTCTATGGTTCCTATCTAATATCTGAACACTGAAGATACTGTTGTCAATTTGATCCCATATGGGTATTTCTTAAAAAACCATAATATTCAAGACAGAATTTTTTACTAGTTAAGCTAAACTATTGTTTGATTTTAAGAAGACTTCAGGAGATATTTTTAGTTTAAGCTTTAAATATTATTGAAGGGCAATACTTTCAATGGCTCCAGAAAGTCTGGAGGCCATTAGAATTTGAAATTCTGTTCTACACTTTCCCCCCTTTGATCAAGATTCTTCAGTAGAATCTTTGATAAAAATGTTTAGTAATGGTAGCTGGGCACCATCCAACTCTTCTTGTTCTTGAAAGCAATTAGCCACAAGTTCCATGTCCTCCTGGTCCTGCCTCTCCTTCTGCCTCTGTTGCTCCAGGAAAACAGAAGCCAATTGTTTCTGGATGGCCACTTGCAAGCTTTTAAGGCTCCAGACACTACACAACAAACTAGGAGTAGGACAGAAGTACTAAACCCGTTGGTAGGCCAGTTAACTGGGATTTGTCATGAGTATGACCCTAAACCTTCAATGAAACCAAGAAACCAAATCCCAGAAAAATTTGGTTGTAAATAATTAGCCTCAAGCAGCTGTTTTTTGTTTTTTTTTTTTTTAATGTTAAATGTGAAATAGCTTTCTGATAACTTCTAAAACTACAAGTGTATAATCACCCTCTATTCAATTTTATAATTATTTCTAATAATAATTTGTTCCATTTCTTCAGGAATCTCTGGAAGCCTGTCAAAATATGGTCCCTGTATCAAGAGTGGTGCACAACGTCCTCACCAACCTGGAGAGAACATTTGACCTGTCGCTTCTGGTGGTGTTGTTCAGCTCCATTAACCTGCGGGAATACCCCAATCTAGTGACAATTCTCAGGAGCTTCAGAAGTGGTAATGAGGTTTCTCAAATACTTTGGAGGCTGCAGAAACATGTGAGGAATTGCTGTGTGAAAAGTTTGGTTTGTTTTCAACTCAGTGGAATATGCACTTCAGTTTCCTGCTCTCTCTTTGGGAAGGTGTAGGCTGTCCTCTCTCACAGGTGTGGCAGGAAGCTCAGCCCCTTGCCAACTCAGACCTCAACTCTTAATGATGAATTTCTAGGGGACACAAATGCTTTGGTCTCATCTGCTCCATGAATTTTGGGAAAATTATACAGCTTATCATATGAACAGTCTCTACTTAATACATCAGATGACAGAGTGACCTTTGGGAAATGCAAAGTTACAGAGACCAGGTCTGGTGGAAGGACAAGGAGAGTCAGGGAGGAAAAGAAATGGATAGGGATGAACAATAACAAGTACCATTTCTCTGAGTACTTACCGTGTGCCAGGCATTATCCCAAGCACCACATGTGGTTATCATATGTCATCTTTCAAACAATTTTGTAATGCCATCTGGGAGCTCTAGTGGCGTAGTGCTGAAGGCATTTGACTGCTAACCAGAAGGCTGCTGGTCCAAACTCACCAGCCACTCCCTGAAAGGAAGGTTGGGCAATCTATTTCCGTAGAGATACTGCCTTGGAAACCCAAGGAGGGGTCGCTATGAGTCGGGTCGACTCAATGGCAGTGTGTTTGGTTTGGTTTGGTATGATGCCGTTACTATCCCCATTTTACAGATAAGGAAATTACAGCTTAGAGGTGACTTCCCCAAAGTGCTTGTCTGTTAAGAAGCAGAGCCAGGAGTCATAACTGGGTCCCCCAATGCCAGAACCCACGATTTTAACCACTGTCTTAAACATGGGTGAGCTGGAAGCCAGATTATCAAGCTGAAGGAGGGAAGGACGTAGCTAAAGAAGAACAGAGGGGACATACAGACAGACGGAGAGGGCATGAGAAAGAAATGGAGTGTGAAGTATACTGAGTCCACTGAGAAAGAGCTGGTAAGGAAGGGAGTAGGAAAAAAGAGTAGTGGCCGAGCTGGGAAGAAAGCAGCAAGGGCAAGAGGGAAATTATTCTACACTGAGGAAAAACACTCAGGCCAAATCATGTGGTTCATGTACCTGAGAACAATGGGAAAGGCCACCAGATATCACTGGACTGACATTTTCTTTAATGGAGTCATCACTGTTGACAGCACTACATCTGCTCAGTGACACATCACCATCCCTAGAGCTAACGGGGCAGCAAAGAACAAATGCTGACCTCCATGGAGGTGGCACCGCAGGCGGCCTAGTCCTCCTGGCAGCACTGGGCAATGAGGGGAGAAGCTTGGAACTAAAGGCCACGCTAAACTGATCTAACAACAAGCAGGTCTGTGAGCCAGAGGGGCCCAGAGCTGGATGGACCCCCGGCCTGACTGCACCCCAGTAGCCCTGTGTCTGCAACTCTGTGATAGAGGGTTCATTAGGTCGTTCTCTCAGATCTGTCTCTACACTCTCTTTTTTGTTTACTAGTTGGGACAAGCTTCCTTTTTAAATAAATGATGGAGAAGAATGATAAGAGAAACCTGGCATTGGCCATGGAGGGGAAGAGCGCACAGAAAGCCCCGGGCCTGGGGTACAGGGGGTAGGAAGATGTTTAGTGTGGCAATTGTAGTGTGTAAGGAGGGAGCCACAAGTCTGCACTGATGAACAAAACTGGGGTGTGAAGGTTCTAACATGCCATGCTGAAGAAGCTGGATTTATTCTCTTTGCTCCAGGGAAGTGACATGTTTATTTACTAACAGAGACCTCTACTAAAATGATTTCATGTACAGCGAGTATCTACCCATACAAACAAAGTTAAAGAATAGAATGAAGTTAAATTCCTGGATACAAAGTCAAATACAACTTTATCTGTGAAACCACTTTGGCCTTAATCCAGGGGTTAATGCAGTTACCGTGACATAGAATACCCAACTAAAGTAAATAAAACAGGAAGGGACCACAAATGGACTGATGATGAGGCTGAATGCAGTTCTATGCACCTGGGTTAGGGAGAAGGAGTGACTCCATGCTTCCATCCTGTTGGAAGTTACGTATGATGGCTTCTCCTTCTCCAAACACCTAATTCTGAGTTTCCTAATTCTCCAAATACCTAATATGTGCTCATTCACGAATTCTAGTTGGCCGTGCCTATGGAGGGTGGAGCACAGCTATGCCAACCCTATGTGCAGCCCCAGCTGACCCAGCAGAATGGAGCTCCAAAGCCCTCCCTCCAAACCAGGACCTGCCACCAAGGCTGTCACTCCTACCCTCACCACCGAGCCATGTGCCCTGTCCACCGAGCATCAGCCAGCCTGAAGCACCCAGACGGCAAAGGAGTGTGATTCTGAGTGAACCATGCAGCCCTTCTGCCAGGGATCGCCCTGTGTTCATCCAGGAAGGAAGGCTCTCGTTAGGTGAGAGACACCATGGCCAAAATCTGTGTATCTTCAATACAGGGTGACTAGGCACCCGGTGTTCTGTCCTTTTATTGATCCACTCCTTTCCATGACCCACTACCCATATACAGCCCTTTCCACAAGGATTGTGCTCACTGCCAGGAGCTGGATGAGGCCCAGAACCCGGAAGAGCTGCTTCCCATCCATGTGACTTCCCAGGGCTGCTATAACAAGTACCACAAATGGGTGGCTTAAAATAACAGAAATTTGTTTTCTCACAGTTCTGGATGTGTTGGTGTTGATGGGTGCCTTCGAGTCAGTTCTGACTCAGCAATCCCATGCAGAACAGAGCAAAATGCTGCCCGGTTCCGTGCCATCATCAAAACTGCTGCCACGTTTGAGCTCATTGTTACAGCTACTGTTTCAATTCACCTGACTGTGGGTCTTCGTCTTTTCCACTGACCCTCTCCTTTACCAACTATGATGTTCTTCTCTAGGGACAGGTCCCTCCTGATAACATGTCCAAAGTACTTGAGATGAAGTCTTATCATCCCCCTTCTTAGGAGCGTTCTGGCTGTACTTCTTCTAAGACAGATTTGTGCATTCTTCAGCAGTCTGTGGTATATTCAACGTTCTTTGCTATCACCATGATTCAACTGCATCAATGTATTTTTTGGTCTTCCTTATTCATTGCCCAGCTTTTGCATGCAAAGAGGCAATTGGAAATACCATGGCTAGAGTCAGGTGCACCACAGTTCTCGTAACGACATCTTTGCTTTTTAACAATTAAAGAGCTCTTTTGTAGAAGATGTGCTCAGTGCAATGTACCATTTGACTTCTTGATTGTTGCTTCCATGGGAGTTGATTGTAGATCCAAGTGAAATGAAATCCTTGACAACTTCAGTCTTTTCTCTGTTTGTCATGATGTTGCTTATTAGTCAGTCGTGAGGATTTCTGTTTTCTTTATGCTGAGGTTTACTCCATACTGAAGGCTGTAAGCTTTGATCTTCATCAGTAAGTGCTTCAAGTCCTCTTCACTTACACCTAGCAAGGTAGTGTCATCTACATGTCACAGGTTGTTGATGAGTCTTCCTTCAATCCTGATGCTGTGTTCTTCTTCATAGAGTTCAGCTTCTCTGATTATTTGCTCAGTGTACAGATTGAGTAAGTGTGGCAAAAAGATACAACCCTGGCATCCGCCTCTTCTGATTTCAAATCAGGCAGCAAAGCCTTGTTCTCTTGGTCTGTTTACAGGCTCTGCATGAGCACAATGAAGTGTGCTGGAATTCCCATTCTACTGAATGTTGTCCATGATTTGTTATGATCCACAGAATTGAATGCCTTTAAATAGACAAAAAACACAAGTAAACACCTTCCTGGTGTTCTTTGCTTTCAGCCAAGATCCATCTGACATCAGCAATGATATCCCTCATTCTGTGTCCTCTTCTGAATCCAGTTTGAATTTCTAGAAGTTCCCAGCCAACTTACTGCTGCAATCATATTTTAATTATCTTTAGCAAATTTGTGTGTGAGTTAATGATATTGGTTGATAATTTCTACATTCTGTTGGATCACCTTTCTTTGGAATGGGCACAGATATGGACCTATTCTTGTCGGTTGGCCGGGTAGCTGTCTTCCAAATTTCTTGGTGGAGACAAATGAGTGCTTCTAGGCACTGCATCCATTTGTTAAAACATCTCAATTGGTACTCTGTCAATTCCTGGAGCCTTGTTTCTCACCAATGCCTTCAGCCCAGCTTGGACTTCTTCTTTCATTACCATCAGTTCACAATCATTTGTTACCTCCTGACATGGTTGAACATTGACAAATTCTTTGTGGTACAGTGCCTCTGTGTATTCCTTCCATCTTCCCTCGATACTTCCTATGTTGTTCAATATCTTGCCCATTGTTGTTGTTGTTATGTGCCATCGAGTTGGACCTGACTCATAGTGACCCCTCCTTGGGTTTCCAAGGCAGTATCACCACGGAAGTAGATTGCCCCATCTTCCTTCCGAGGAGTGGCTGGTGGGTTTGAACCGCCAGCCTTCTGGTTAGCAGTCAAGTGCCTTAGGCACTATCTTGCCCATAGTATCCTTCAATATTGCAACTTGAGGCTTGAATTTTTTCTTCAGTTTTTCTGCTTGACAAATGTTGAGTGTGTTTTTCCCTTTTGGTTTTCTGATTCCAGGTCTTTACACATTTCATTATAATACTTTACTTTGTCTTGAGCACCCTTTGAAATCTTCTGTTCAGCATTTCTTCCATTCACTTTAGCTACTTTCCATTTAAGAGCAGGTTTCACAGTCTCTTCTAACATCCATTTTGGTCTTTTCTTTCTTTCCTGTCTTTTTAATGACATTGGTTTTCTTCATGCATTATGTCCTTGATGTCATCCCTTAACTCATCTGACCTTTGGTCATTAGTGTTCTTTTTTTTTTTTTTTTCTTTTTTAACCTTTTATTGTCATTAGTGTCAAAGTTTACAGAGTAAATTTGATTTTCCATTCAATAGTTCATTCACATTTTTTTCATGACATTGATATCAACCCCCCAAATGTAACAGTGTTTTTCCCACTTCCTCCCTGTGGTTACCATTTCCTTTTGTCCTTCTTTCCTATCTGTTCCTGCCTTCTGAGTTTTATCCCTGGTGAAATGCCGCACGTTTGCTCTCTTATGTTTGATTGTTCTTAGGAGTGCATTCCTCCCTGGTGTTATTGTTCATGTCATAGGCCTGTCTATTGTTTGCCCAAAAGTTGAGCGTACTGAATGAGTTCAGATTAAGGCTTGAAGGGTGTCTAAGGGCCATTGTCTCAGGAGTTCCACCAGTTTCTGTCGGACCAATCAACCTGGTCTTTTTTTTATTATTTTCAGATTTGTTCCACATTTTTCTCCCACTCTATCCAGGATCTCCTATTGTGATCCCTTTCAGAGTGGTTGACAGTGGTAGCCAGGCACTATCTTGTTCTGGTCTCAGGGTCATGCAGGCTAAGGTTCACGTAGTCCACAATTGGACTAATTGTTTCCATGTGTCTTTCATTTTCTTCACTCTTCTTTGCTCTGGACAAGGAGAGACCAATAGTTGCACCTTAGATGTCCACTCTCAAGCTTTTAAGACCTTAGTTGCTACTCACCAAGGTAGGATGTAGGACAGTATCTTTGTGGACTATGCCAGTTGAACTTTATGTCCCCTGCAACTATGGTGCTGAGCCCGCAGTCTCAGTGACCCACTCTCTCTCAAGGTGTTTGGTTATGCTGAGAAGTTTTCATAACTTTGCCTCTTGATTGCTCTACTGTATACTTGGATGTTTTTATACACATGCAAATATGGATGTAGAAATTTCATATGCCAAACCTATATGGTTGTAGGTATAGTCCTGTTCACCTACCCACACTTGATCATCTTGCCTATTTACCTATGTATCTACTTGTAGATTAATGTTTGTTATCACTGATAATGCAGGATGGTGTATGTAATAGTTTTGACCTTTGTTGTCTGTAACTCTTATGCACCTCTCTGTGTCTTCCTTCTCCTTAGTGATATTGGGCTGGTCTTCTACTTTTTGTATATTGCCTTTCCCTTCATCTAAATTAATATATGTCTCTTACGTAGTTAGTAATTTTCCCTCCTTTACCCTCCCATCCTTGATAACCATCAAAGAATGGTTCTTTCCAAAGTAAACCTTACCTCAATTTTTTATAATATTGGACTCATACAATATTTGTCCTTTTGTGATTGACTTATTTCACTCAGCATAATGTCCTCCAAGTTCATCCATTTTATGAGGTGTGTTTCAGATTCTTTATTATTCATTAATGTTGTATAGTATTTCATTGTGTGTATGCACCACAGTTTGTTTATCCATCCATCCACTGATAGTCCATAGGTTGTTTCTATCTCTTTGGTATTGTGAATAGTGCTGTGATGAACATTGGGGGGTACATATATCTGTTTGTGTTTGTGTTGTGAAGCTCTCACTTCTTTAGGATATGTGCCTAGTAGTGGGATTGCTGGATCAAATGGTATTTCTATTTCCAACTTTTTAAGAAAACGCCACACCATTTACCACCATTTTCAATCCCACCAGCAGTGTATGAGAATTCCAATCTCTTCACACCCTCGCCAGCATTTGTTGTTTTGTCTTGTTGAACTCTGATCTTATTGCTGGGATGAGATGATAACTCATTGTTGTTTTGATTTACATCTCTCTTATGGCTAACGAAAGGAGTTCTAGACGTGTAATGGTTAAGGCATTTGGCTGCTAACCAAAAGGTCAGTGGTTTGAACCCACCAGCTGCTCCATGGAAGAAAGATGTGGGAGTCCATTTCTG
This sequence comes from Orycteropus afer afer, assembly GCF_000298275.1. Lineage (NCBI taxonomy): Eukaryota > Metazoa > Chordata > Mammalia > Tubulidentata > Orycteropodidae > Orycteropus > Orycteropus afer. The sequence goes on from NW_006921593.1 coordinate 28,931,134, forward strand.
TAAAGATTTATTGCCTTGGAAACCCAGTGGGGGTTGCTATGAGTCAGAGAGACACAATGGCAGTAACTTTGGGTTTCTTTTTTCGGAATGGCTATGATCAATAGCATTTCTTCATGTGTTTGTTGGCTGCCTGAACATCTTCTTTGGTGAGGTGTCTGTTCATGTCCTCTACACGTTTTTTAATTGGATTGTTTGTCTTTTTGATGTTGAGGTGTTGAAGTTTTCTATAAATTATAGAGATAAGTCCCTTGTCAGATATATCATTGCCAAATATTTTTTCCCAATCTGTAGGTTCTCTTTTTACTCTTTTGGAGAAGTCTCTTGAAACATCTAAGAATTTAATTTTTAGAAGATCTCAGTAATCTAGTTTATCTTCTGCTGTTTGTGCATTTTTGGTTATGTTTGTTAGTCCATTTTTGTCATAAACTGGGGCCCCTAAGTCTTTCTCTATTTTTTCTTTGTTTATCTTTATAGTTTTTACATTGAAGTTTTTGATTCATTTAGAGTTAGTTTTTCTATATAGTGTAAGGGATGGTCTTGTTTCATTTTTCTGCAAATGGATACCCAGTTTTGCCAGCACCATTTTTTTTTTTTTTTTTTTTTTTTACAGAAACTGTCTTTTCCTTATTTAATGGATGCTGGCCCTTTGTCAAAGATCAGTTATCCATAGGTGAATGGATATATTTCTGGGTTCTAACTTCTGTTCCACCATGCTGCATGTCTGTCATTGTACCAATACCAGACTATTTTGACTACTGTGGCTTTATAGTAGGTTTTGAGATTGTGAAGTATGAGACCTCCTATTTTGTTCTTGTTCAGTAGTTCTCTGCTTGGCTGAGGTATCTGTACATTCCATATAAAGTTAATTACTGGTTTTTCAATCTCCTTTAAAAATGCTGATGGAATCTTAATTCGGCTTGTATTGTATCTACAGAAGGCTTTGGGTAGTTTTGACATTTTCTCAATGTTCAATTTTCCTTTCGATGAGCATGAGAGAAAAAAGAGGAGGGGCTGGTGCAGCTACCGTCAGCTGGCAGCAGTGGCATCTGGGAGGAGGGGGCAATTGCCTACAGTGAGGATGGGAGCCTGCTGCATGGGAGTGCCTCCAACAGAGGAGGATGCAGTGACATGCATCCTGTGTTCAATCGGAGTAAGCCACCCCGCAGGCTTTCCCCTTCACATGGGCCCTCAACCCAAATGCCTAGCGTTCACCAGTAGGAAGTTGTCTCACCCCCCTTCACTGGGTCCTTCCTCCCTCTGCAGTTGCCTGTGCTACTGGAGGGAGCTCTGGTGGTGTAGTACCTATGGCATTTGACTGCTAACCAGAAGGCTGGCAGTTCAAACCCACCAGCCACTCCTCAGAAGGAAGATCGGGCATCTACTTCGGAAACCCAAGGAAGGGTCACTATGAGTCAGAACCAACTCCACGGCAGTGATTTTTTTTTCAATGCCACTGGAAAGCTTGCCCATTTCCCTGTACTTTCCTCTTCTGGATCTAGTGTGTATTCTGTTCACCTTGATTCCCTCCGGATCTGTCCACACTGTGCCTCTGTCCCACTGCAGATTCCTTAAAGTCGGATTCTCCTTGCCCATATAGAATTCCTCCTGTGTTTCAAATGGTCACACTGTCGGGCCCTAGCTTCTTCTCTCTCCCCAGTCACTGTCCTCGCTCTATCACCCCTCCCAATCAGCTCTCACTCTAATTCTTTATCCTCTCATTGGTGCTGAAAGTTCTGTGCTCAGTTTGTGTCTCTATGTCTCTTCTTCTCTTTTTATAAGGCTAGCAGTGGTTTAGGATCCATCCTACTGCAGTATGATCTCGTGTTAACCAAATACTTCTATAAAGACCCTATTCCCAAATAAGTTCATATGCATAGGTAAGAGAGTAAGACTTCAACACATAGTTGAGGGGACACAATTCAACCCATAACACCAGGCCTGGATCATACCAACCCTCTGTCCTGGAGTCTTGAGGCTCCCTCTACCATGGGCATTTTACATTCACTCTCTCTGGCCCCCAGTACCTGTTGTTGTTGTTGTTATTGTTATAGTACCTAGGACCTGAAATTAATTTTTCTTCCTTTCTTCAGCGGCCAATGACAAGTTCACATCCAAAACAAATGATGACGAAGATTCAGAAGAGAAGCCCAGCCCCTCACCTGGTCGTCTGCAAGGTAATGTTGGGCAGGGATGACTTAACCTCACTCAAGGTGGTTGTGGAAGACAAGCTCACATCTGTTAACCCAGAGGCTTGTGGCAAGAACCCGAGAAAGAGAACTGAGTAACAAAGAGAAAGAGACAAAGAGAGTGACCTTTTCACTGGCCCAGTGCAGGATGGATTGTCAAGGACACTGCCATGGCCAGTAGCACTAGTTACCATGGACTTGGTTCCAACTCATGGCAACCTCATGTCTATCAAAGTAAAACTGCTCCGTAGGGTTTCCAGTGGCTGTTTTTAAGTAGATCACCAGGTCTTTCTTTGGAGGCACTTTTTTTTTTTTTTAAATAAGTATTTATTAAGTACCCTTACACACAACCCTGGAGTAAATGAAAGGAATATTACTGGTTCTCAATTTTCAAAAAGTGGCCTATACAGACAGTATCATTTACTGGTTTTCTCTTTCACTAGGTAGTAGCCTTAAGAGTCCATAAAATCTCTAGTCATATTGGATTTCTTACAGTTGCTTTAATTGATTATATTTTAATACAGGTTCATGCATATTTCCTTATAGTGCTTCCCATACCCAGAGTGAAGGAGCTCTGGTAGCGTAGTGCCTAAGGCACTTGACTGCTAACCAGAAGGCGGGCGGTTCAAACCCACCAGCCACTCCTTGGAAGGAAGGCTGGGCAATCTACTTCCGTAGAGATACTGCCTCGGAAACCCAAGGAGGGGTCACTATGAGTCAGGGCCGACTTGACAGCACATAACAACAATACCTAGAATGCTCTTCTCTTCTTTTTCACCTGATTTACCTGCTTGCTTGCTTACTGATCTGCAAAGATTCAGTTCAAGGGTGATTTCTTCCATGGCGGTCCTTTCTAGTAACTCCTCCCTGTTGTTGTTGTTGTTGTTAGGTGCCTTTTGAGACACTTTTGGGTGTTCTTGACGTTCCAACCTTCCAGTTACCAGCCAAGCACATTAATCCTTTTTACCAGCTAGGGTCTACAATGTCTAAATACCATGTCAAAATACAAAAAAACAATAATCAAAAAACACTTTTCTGAATTGACAGGTAACTTGTGACGTGTACCATCCATGAGCCTTACCCGGTACCTAACTCCCACCTGACTATGGGGGCCATTCAGTTTCAACATTACTATTTTTATATGGCTTGGATTCCAAGAGTAATGTTATTGAAATCCAGTCTAGTCTAATTATTCATGGATTCTGTATTAGTGGATTCCACTACTAGCTAACATTTGTCTGTAACCCCCAAATCAATATTCACAGGGATTTCATAGTCATTCGCAGACATATGCAGAGTAGCTACTAATTTTAGTTGCCCAAAACACACATTCCCAGCTGAAGTGCAAACAAGGCAGATTTGGCTAATTCAGTGTTCAAAGGGACTTTATAGAATTTTATTGCAAATAATAAGAATTAATATAATGAGAATTAGACCAAATTTTTAAGTCTTCTGGAGCTGGTACAGCTTCAAAAATTATGTTACTTGTCCCCCCACCACAAACTGTCATTATAAGAGAGTTTGATTATATTAAATATGACATTTGTATAATATTGGGCCCTGTCAAAAATAGTGTCATGAATTCTGAGCCTTCTAGTACAGAGAACAAGGGGTCATAATGGATCCTCTTCTTCCCAATACATACCCAAATAAGGTTAACACAGTCAGGGAGAAGACAGCAGTGAAAGATTCCATGAGCTAGATTTTTGAAAGAAAAGAAGTAAGTGTAGTAACTAAAGTAACTAACTGAAAGTAAATGTTCACTTCTCCACTCTGTCCCACCCTGTCCCCGGCTTGCTGCTCCATCTGCCATTCGTCCTTGTCATGCTGGAATGGACTGTCCTCTCTTCTCTTACTCTGGTCCTGCTTGCTGGTACTAGATTCATTATTCTTTTCCTTCCTCTTCCCAGCATCCAGTACCAACCTAACCTCCCAAATAAAAGATAAAGAAGACTCTTAAGAGATGTCCCCTTCTCCCTCGGCCCCTGCGCAAGGAAATATCTTAATTCAGATCACTTAAGAATATCTTTTCTCTACAAAGAGGAAGAGCCATTGGCTGTTCCTGAGCAGGGCTGTCCTCCCCACCTACAACTGGCGTCTTGATCTAGCTTCCAGCCACCCACCCAACACTCTAGGAGCTTGAATGTGCAGGAGACCCAAGCTCCTGAGTGGAAACAAAGTCCTCAGGGAGGGAAAGGTGGCTGAGTCTGGAAAAGGTCAACTTGGAGGGGGCATTAAGGACAAGGGACATGGACTCTAAACACCAAAATGCAAAGCAACAAACAGAACCACTGTGTGGCCTCAACAATTAATGGGTGCTCCAGACATTGGTGATTCTCTAGCCTAGCCCCACCCTGACTCTGAGAACTTTCACCTTCAGCTCTAGTCATTTCAATTTTTAAGAGTTAAAAAAAAAAAAAAAAA
>NW_006921593.1:28936263-28960213 GCF_000298275.1 Orycteropus afer afer
CATCTTCCTTCCAAGGAGTGGCTGGTGGGTTTGAACCGCCAGCCTTCTGGTTAGCAGTCAAGTGCCTTAGGCACTACGCTACCAGAGCTCCTTGAGATATCTCATAGCATCATCCAAACCAGGAGAATGTGACAGCCTTACATGAGATGGGCCTTTATTAGTTGCAGCTTCAAGTCCTTCTGTCTTTCTCAGTTCAGCAAAAACTAGCAGCAGAACTTGGTATATATTTGCTGTTAACTCAACAGCCAATCAAACCCCTTGAAGCCTTATGAGTTACAGAGAGCTGTGCCCCATAACTCTGTCTTGGTTATAATCTTTACAGAAGCAGATCACCAGGGCTTTCCTTCTCAGTGCCTTTGGGCGGGGTGGGGATTCGAACCACCAATCTGTAGGTTAGAAGGTGAGCGCAAGCTGTCTGCACCATCCAGGTGCTGGTAGGTACAGGCTACCTTCTGCTTTCTTTGTCTCTTCATACAGTCTTGTGAACGTGAAGATACAAGACACTCAGCCTCCTTCACTGTTTCCCAAGATGAAATAGTCACAGATAGGGCAGTTAAAGAATGGCCATACACAAATATCTAAGCAATAACAAGTATTTGTCACATTGTAGCCATCAGAACTCAGTGTCACGAACTGTGACAAGGGTTGTTGAGAGCACTCATACCTCTCCTACACGAAGAAGGGGAACTTCTCCAAAAGGGTCAGACTGAGCCCTCCACTGTGACGGAGCCATCCCCTGGTCCACTGTTGACAGTCACACAGGTAACTAGCAATAATCACAGGTGATCAATTCCAGGCAAAGCCAGGGAAACTTTCAGGCTGACAGGACCGGCACCCTCTAGCTCTCCTGTGATTTCCCTCAACACTTTCTCATCAGCCTGTTCTGACTTTTGAAATGAATTGTATTTTATTTATTTATTTTATCAGTGATAAGAGAAGATTCTCCTGAACCAAATGGCCCAGAAGAGGCCCAGAAGGTATCTGGCGCACCTCCAAACAAGAAAGGTGAGGGCTGTCTTTCTCCTGCAGGTGTCAGGATGGTGCATTCAGAGTTGCTTTCTGTTTTTCAGAACATCTTGTCCTAAGCACCTGTCGTGCGACTGTGGTCCTGATGCCCATACTGTTTGTTTCTTCAAAACCCATTCTCTGCACCTTCCTCACAGACCTTTATGAAAATTATAGGGAAACCAGCCTGCATTGATGGCCCTAGCAACAAGCACCCCTTGGAATGGGATTTTCTGAAATCCTTTGTTGTTGTTAGTTGCCATCGAGCCACCTCCAGCTCACGGAGATCTCACGTCGATCTCACGTCTGAATGGAATGTCCCCCGGTCCTGCACCGTCTTCATCCTGTTGGTGTGTCTGAGTCCACTGCTGTGGTTACTGTGTCATCCATCTCATTGAAATATTCAAGGTCTTCTTAGAGCAGAAGTTAACTCCTTTCTTTAAGTGGAAGTTGGTTCTCCTGAGAGGACACCACTTCCTCTAAGAGATGGCTGTGTATTCTCCATCATACACTCTCATCAGGGTGGGAGGAAGGATGCATGTCCATCCCTTGTTACCACTGCCCCATCCAGTCCTTTGCTCCTCAACCCTCACCTTTGAGGCTCAAGCATTCAAGTGAAAATTTACTCCCTCTTCATCCTCCCCAGAAGACCTCCAAGGTGACTTAGAGTTTTCTGTCCCAGCAAGTCCTGCCATCATCCGGATGCCTTCAGTGAATACCACAGATGACCCACCCAGCACTCTGGCCTCTGCAACCCGTCATCTGCTGTCTCTTGTGACTTTTTCTCCCACAGCTTCTTGGCCTTCTATACCTAGTGGAATCCATAGGCCTTATCATCATTCAACCTGGCTAAACTTCCCAATACTTAATTTAAGAATTCCCTTTTTTGACACCTAGCTTTGAAGCTTGCTCCTTCTGCAACTATCACCCAATCTCTGGGCACTCCTCCTCAGCCCAGTCTTTGAAAAATAATTTAAAACCCTCTCTCCCTCTCTCTCTCTGGTTCCTTCCGTGCAGTTTGTTCCCTCTGCAGCCATCCTTCACTCCAATTGGTTGACCACTGACCTTCCCTTTTCCAGGTCACCATCCTCCTTTCTTCACGCCCCTCCTAAGCCACTGAGATTCCAAACTCCATCACTGCAGTGACCTTTTGCTGATCTCTTAACCAGCTTCACCCTTGTCTTTTCCTAGAACTCTCTGGCACGTCCTGGAGATGTGGAATTACTTGCTTTCTCCACACTGCGTCTGAAAAGCAGGCATTGCTGGAGGGAGCCTCACGGCTGGTCCAAGGGCACCTGCTGCGTCTCTGTGACTCCAGCCCGAACGATCATTCCACACTGGGTGACAATTCCGCCTCATGGCTCTCCCACTTTCTGCAACGATCCTTTCACACCACATCCTTTCTTTCTCAACAGACTCTTCCTCCTTCTCCACAGAGAGAGGCATTAGATGGGAATCCCCTCACTTCCGGCCACAGCCCTGCAAACCCTAACTGGATCTGCCCTGCCCTGTCCTCTTCAGGTTTCTCCTCTTTAAGGCAATCCTTCCACCCTTCCTTACAGTATGATCATGCTTTCTCTCTCTCGAATACTCAGCATCTCCCTATGTCCTTCTCACAAGGTCCTACCCTCAGCCAGTGCTCAAGCCCCATCCCCCTCCAGCTCATAGAAAGAACTTCCCCTTGATCCTCATCTCACTTCAGCTGCTTCCATAGTGCTTCAGCCAAACAAACAAACAAACAAAAACTCACTGCCATCGAGTTGATCCCTCCTTGGGTTTCCAAGGCGGTATCACTACAAAGGTAGATTGCCCAACCATCCTTCTGAGGAGTGGCCAGTGAGTTTGAACTGCCAGCCTTCTAGAATGAGTAACCTAAGCTCATTGTTGCCCTTTTTCCTCTTCCTTCTCTCCTTTGCCACTTCAGAGTTTCTTCTTTCCCCATTGATCTGTGAAATGACATTATGTAAGGTCCCCAAAGGCCTAGCCACTGCAGTTTGAAGACCAAAAGCAAAGGCTAAAAACTGTTAACATATAAGGTTGGCAGATCTGTGTTTGTATAAAACATTTTTCTCCTATTCATTTCTTTTTAAGGAAAGAAAATACAAAGAAGTGTCTTGTCAACTCCAAAAAAGAGACATCAGAACAAAGACCTTCTAAGAGGTAAGATGAAGGAACAAGAGGAGGCTGGAGGCTGGAAACAGCTCTCCAGAGCCTTATAGGCCAAGGTGTGGAGGGTTGGTTTTTGTTCTAAATGCCTGAGAGGCCACTGCAGAAGTGACATGATCCAAGACAAGTTTCAACTATTTGAGGGACAGATGTCCCTAAAGATGATAGCACCCTGGATTCAGGTATCTCCTGGTAAGGTGGGGGCTAGGAAAGTGAGAAGGAGGTCACTAGGGCAGGAGGAAGTTCACAGGGGACCCCAGTTAAAATGTCACAAATCATTATTTGGACCAGGGGCATTCTCCCCTCCACATGGAACCCAAGAGAAGCTCCAAGTGGTAGATCAGGTGACTCAAATGAAGGACGACTCAAAAAAACAGTCAGTCAAAGGTGACATGAGTCCAAAAGGTATAGACTGTGCCTACACGCCCGAGTCAGGGGGCAAGTCTGAGGCTGAAATCTGCCATTAGAATGGCTCGGGGGGAGGAGCTCTCGTGGAGCAGGCACCGGGTGAGGGAGCTGTGGGGAGTAGTAGTAGGAGGGAGACGTGCAGAGAAAGAGGTCGAGGTGAGCAAGACAGAGAGCAACACAGAGAGCAAGGACCTGTGGTTCTGAGCGTGGTTGGAAGAAGTAAATGTGTCCTCAGGTAGAAGTTCACCTGCACTGTTGCCACGGAGGTTTACCTGACCACTTCCAGGTGTCCACTGTTCAGTCCCATTAGTAATCACTGCTGATGAGCCTTGTCTGTCCCGCCACTGCATCTGGAAGGCTCCTCTTTCATCCAGACAGGCCAACAGGCTTCAATGCTCAGGGAAGACATTTTCTCAGGATTATTTCCTAATGGTTCACTTCTAGAAGTGCATGCTTGGCCAAAGAGTCTATATACTTACAATTAACACATACTGTAAAATTTTCCAAATTGTTCACCAAATATTCCAATACCCTATCACTCCCAGCCCCCACAGAAGGTTTATATATCCCTGACCAGAAATAGCCATAGAACTTGGCTAAAAATGTATGTATGGAAGTGATGGGTTACTTTTAGGCCAAACCTTTAGAGGCCTTTTAGGGTCGGCCAGTAACTGAGACAAGTAATGTTCAAGACGGAGGCTGCTCTGTCAACCTGGACCCAGGAGTGCTGATGACATGGGGCTGAGGCTCATCTGACATGTGATGAACATGGGAGTGATGTAAACCCTTGTTGTTCTAAACCAGGGCTCAGCAATCTTTTCCCTAAAGATCCAGATAATAAAGATTTTAGGCTTTGGGGACCATACACTCTGTCATAACAACTCAACATGAAAGCACCCAGAAACAATAAATACAAAAAGAAATAAACTTGGCTATGTTCCAATAAAACTTGATTTATAAAAAAGCAGGTGAGGAACACAAACTGGCCCATGGACTAGACATAGTTTGCTAACATCTCTAATAAACCTCTGAGATTTGGGAGAAGGTCATAAGTTAACTCAGCATTACTTAACCTATCTTAACTAATATTAACATCAGTTTTAAATAAATTTGCCATTAGAATTTTTTCTTTTGAGGATCACCTCATATTTGCCCATTTTTATGTAACTCCATTGCCATCCAGTCAATTCCATCCTAGTGACTTAACAGGACAAAGTGGAACCACCCGAAAAGGTTTCAAGGCTTTAAATCTTTACAGAAGCAGCTTGCCTCATCTATCGGTTTGAACCACCTACATTTTAGTTGGTAGCTGAGCGCTTAACCACTGTATCACCAGGGCTCCTAAACATTTTGTATGTTGTTGTTGTTGTTGTTATGTGCCATCGAGTCTACCCTGACTCATAGCGACCCCTCCTTGGGTTTCCAAGGCAGTATCACTACGGAAGTAGGATTGCCCAACCTTCCTTCCGAGGAGTGGCTGGTGGGTTTGAACCGCCAGCTGTCTGGTTAGCAGGCAAGTGTCTTAGCCACTATGCTACCAGAGCTCCCAAACATTTTGTATAGGATGTTTCTTTTTTTAATCTATTAGGGAAATTAATCCTTTGTGACACTTCGTACATTTTTCTCATTTTGTTTTTATATTTTAACTAAGTTGAGAAGCTTTTGGTAGTGCACAAATTTTTCATTTTTAGATAGCCAAATCAGTTCATCTTTTCTGTTTATGCAAGGATTTCTCAACCTTGAAGCTTTGAAGATTTAGTGGACTGGATGCTTGTTTTTTGTGGGGACATTCCTACCCATTGTAAGATGTTTAGCAGTATCCCTGTCCCTTATTCACTAGAGGCTAGTAACATTCCCCAGTTGTGGCAGCCAAAAATGTCTGCAGGCATTGCCAAATGTCCATTGGGGGCAAAATAGCCTGACACTGAGACCCATGCCTTGCACTTTAAAAGTCTCTTCTATGCAATATTTAAAAGGCTACATCCCTCTATTAACTTCTAGTACTTCTATTAGGGAGCACTGGTGGTGTAGTGCCTAAGGCATTTAACTGCTAACCAGAAGGCTGGAGGTTCAAACTCAACAGCCACTCCTCAGAAGGAAGATTGGGCAATCTACTTCTGTAGTGATACTGCCTCGGAAACCCAAGGAGGGGTCGCTATGAGTCGTTTGACTCGACGGCACATAACAACAACAACTCTCCCTCAGTCATTTCTGTAATTTTCCTTTTATAAAGACTCATATATGTCGTGTATTACCAGAATGGTGGAATGACAGAGAAAGTTACTTTAAAATCACTGACATGTAAAGTTGGCAAAACTATGTTTACAAGTATGAAGGGGTAATTTTAATTTTTAAAAAAGTGAAAAAGATCTGTTCAAGAAGTTGTCAGAAAAATATTCTTGCAAGGGATAAGCCAGCGGCGGAGGCCCTGACCTGCTGCAGAAAGTTTTGCTCCTACCTCTCCCGCCCAATTTCCCACCGCGGCTTCTTAAGTCTCCCCACCAGTGTCGGTCTCCATTTTCTCAAGGTGCCCACGTGACACGCTCCACGTGAACGACGTTAGGGCGCTGCTTCCGCAGTCTCCGTGCTCTGCGCTGGGGGCTGTTTTCACACCCGGAAGGACTCTTTAACACACAAATATATAAAGACCCAAAAAACAAACAAGGGAGAAGCCACAAACCACAAACCAAGTCCTAACATAAACCAAGTCCTTCATTGTAGGAATCCAGGCAAAGCCCAACAAGAGCTCGTTTCTGGTGGGTGGAGCCTCCGCTTCCTGTTCTCAGGGGCCACAGGCCTGGTTGCTGCTAAGGCTCTGTAAGCATTCCTGGCCGTCTGCATTTAACATCGTTCCTCTCTCAGAGGGGCTCTTTGAGTCACTTGTCTTTCTCTGTCTCCTTCTCTTCTCTCCCCTCTTCCTCCTTTTTTAAAAAAATGTTATTATGGTAAAATACATAGAACACAAAATTTCCCATTTTAACCAGTTTTAGGTGTACAATTCAGTGACATTAACTACGGTCACCATGTTATGCAACTATCATTATTATCTGTTTCCAAAAGGATTTCATCACCCCCAAACAGAAACTTTGCACCCATTAAGCAATAACTCCCAATTTCCCCCTCCTTCCAGCCCCTGGGAACCACTTATCAATTGTGGTCTCTGTGCCTTTGCTCATTCTAGATATTTCATGTAAGTGGAATCATGTATCTGTCCTTTTGTGTTAGAATCATTTCACTGAGTATTATGTTTCCTTTCTTTTTTTTTTTTATTTTTAACTTTTTATTGTGAATTGGTTGAAATTTTACAAAGCAGATGTGTTTTACATTCAACAGTTCATACACATTGTGTTTTGTAACACTGATTACTTTCTCTGCATAGTAACAGCTCTCCTCCTACCTCCTCCTGTGGTCACCCCTTCCCTGTGGCCTTACCTATGCAGTCCTGCCTGCCTGGCTTTCTCCCAAATGCTGCCCATTTGATCTCCCATAGTTGACTGTGATGAGGAGTGCATCTCCCTGGTGTAGTTGCTCAGCTCGTAGCCTGTCTGTTTGTTTGGCTGAGAAGCAAACCACAGGAGTGAGTCCAATTCCAGGCCCAAAGGGTGACTCAAGCATGTTTTCATGGCTTGCCCATGTGCTGCACTTATCAGAATTTCATTTCTCTTTATATCTGAATAATATCCCACTGTATGTTTGTATATGGAGTCCTGATGGTGCAGTGGTTACAGTGTTCAGCTGCTAACTGAATGGTTGATGGTTTGAACCTACCAGATGCTCCAGTTAAGATTTCAGCCTTCCAAACCCTATGAGGCAGTTCTACTCTATCTTCTAGGGTTGCTATGAGTTGGAATCAACTCTATGGCATTGGATTTGGTTCTTGGTGTGGGTAGGCATATATGTGAGGCATTTGGTTGCTAACCGAGAGGTCAGTGGCTTGAAACGACCAACTGCAATGCAGAAGAAAGATGAGGCTGTCTGCTTCCATGAAGATTTACAACCTTGGAAATCCCATGGGGGTTGCCATGAGTCAGAATTGACTTGGTGGCAGTGAGTGTGTTTTTTTGTGTATGTATGACATTTTGTTTATTCAGTCACCTGGTAGTGGACACTTGGGTTATTTCCACCTTTTGGCTATTGTGAACAATGCTGTAGTGAACACTGGTGTACAAGTATCTGCTTGAGTGCCTGCAGTTAAGTCTTTTGGGTATACACCAAAAGTGGAATTGCTGGACCATACAGTAATTCTGTTTAACTTTTGAAGGAACCACCAAACTTTTCCCCAAAACTACACCCTTTTATATTCCCACCAGAATGCATGAGGGTTCCAGTTTCTCTACATCTCATCTCATAATAGCCTTCCTAGTGAGTTGAAGTGGTATCTTATTGTAGTTTTGATTGACATTTCTCTGGTGGTATAGTGCCTAAGGCATTTAACTGCTAACCAGAAGATTGGCCATTCAAACCCACCAACCACTCCATGGAAGAAAGACTATATAATCTATTTCCACCCAGAAGGGGTCGCTATGAATTGGAATCAACTTGATGGCAGTGTTTTTGTTTGTTTGCTTGGTTGGTTTTAATGGCTAATGACAGCATCTTTTCATGTGCCTATTTGCTATTTATCTTCTTTGGGGAGATATCTACTCAAACCCATCTTTAAATTGGCTTGTCTTTTGCTGTTGAGTTGCAGGAGTTTTATATGTGTTTTGGATATTAATCCCTTAGCAGATATATAGTTAACCAAATATCTTTTCCCATTCTGTAAGTTGTCTCTTCACTTTCTTGATAAAATCTTTCGATGCACAGAAGTTTTTAATTTTGATAAAGTCCAATTGATCTATTTTTCCTTTTGTTATTTGTGCTTTTGGCATCATCTCTAAGACACCAAATTCTCTAAAAGGGTCCACTGTTGAAACAAAATCTTAAAGCTTAACCTGCATGTTTTCTCCTAACAGTTTTTTGGCTTTAATTCTTCTGTTTAGGTCATTGATCCATTTTGAGTTAATTTTCATTATGGTGTGTTCTGGTTACCTAATGCCACTCTGGCAAGAATATACTACAAATGGTATGCTTGAACAAACAAGAGTTTATTCTCTTACAGTTTGGAGGCATTAAGTCTGAGTTCAAAGTGCCAGGCTCTAGGGGCTGGGTGAAAGCCCCTCAACCTTGGGGTCCAGCTCTGCCTCCTGCTCCTGGCCCACTGGAGCTAGAGGTTTTTCTTCACTCAGGCAGCTGCTGGCTGCTGAGGCTGACAAGCCCAAGGTTGACGAGTAAAAAGGCACAGTCCCGATGTTACCAAACCACATGGCAGGCCATTCATTCAAGTCTGTTAAAGTCCCAAGGTTGGCAGAGCATGGCAGGCTGCTGAACAACAACACAGCTACATGCAGGGTTCAAGCGTGCCAGAAGCTAGAGACCATTCCCCAAGGCTTCTCTTTGTATACAGAAAGCAGACTACCTCCCTAAGGCAGCTACTCAGCTGCTCACAGTAGATTCCACCATGGAGTTGATTACCACTCTCATCATGGGGAATACTACATCCAGTTGCCCAGACACTTAACCAGGCCCAGCCAAGTTGACACACAAATTTAACCACCACATGGCATGAGGTATCCAACTTCATTCTTTGCATGTGGGGATCCAATTGTCCCACCTTGATTTATTGAAGAGACTGTTTTTTCCTCATTGAAGGGATTTAGCATTCTTGTCAAAAATCAATTGGCCATAGATGTGTGGGTTTGTTTCTGATTTCTCAATTCTATGTAATTGGTCCATATATCTATCCTTTTGGCAATACCACACTGTTTTTCATCACTGTAGTTTTTATAGTATGCTTTGAAATTAGGAAATGTGATTCCTTCTACTTTGTTCTTTTTTTTTCAATATTGTTTGGAGTATTCATACCCCCTTGCAATGCCATATAAATTGAAGGATCAGTTTTTCCGTTTCTACAAAAAGTCCCATGAGATCAGTAAGTGACTCAGTTTTGCTCCTTGTTCTGTGTCCAGCTCCTCCTTCTTTCACACAGTAGGTAGTTAAATGATTGTCACAGTTGATTTACTTATTTCTGTCAGACCTACCACAAACAGGCACTGTATCATGACTGTAAATAATTATCTGCACTTTCTGTTACTTCACGAAAAGTCCCATGAGGTCAGATTGATCAGTTGTGCTCATTGATGTATGTCCAGGTCCTCTGTGTTTCACACAGTTCGTATTTAAATCACTCTTCTTCAACAAATATTAATACCAATAGCAGGGGCCTCTGTTTACTCAAAAAAAAAAAAAAAAAAACCTCACTGTTGTCAAGTCGGATCTGATTCATAGTGACCCCTCCTCGCCTCCTCTGGTTTCTCAGGTGTATCTCTACGGAAGTAGATTGCCCATCCTTCCTTCCGAGGAGTGGCTGGTAGGTTTGAATCACCAGCCTTCTGGTTAGCAGTCAAATGCCTTGGACACTAAGCCACCAGACAATGGATTTGTATGAATGAGAAAAAGATGTCCTTCCTCTAAACACTTTATCTCCATCTGTCATACTTTTAAGATGCCCTGGTAGCTCAGTGGTAAAACAATTAGCTGCTAAAGAAAAGATCTGCAGTTGGAACCCACCAGTACTCCGTGGGAGAAAGATGTGGCAGTCTGCTTCCACAGACTGGAAGCTTTGTAAACTTTATGGGGTAGTTCTACTCAGTCTCATAGGGTCACTATGAGTCAATATTGAGTCCAATGCAGGGGATCTTGGGTTGGTCAGATTATTGACCAATTCTTGTCTATGTAATTAGAATTGAGACCCTTTGCTGCTCTCTGCTGGAAGATTGTTGTACGACACTCACAAATTTATTACGTTTTATATGTTCATGATGTCCCCTAGAGGTAGACCTCTACTCTAGTGGCATAGTGCCTAAGGCATTGATTGCTAACCAGAAGGCTGGAAGTTCAAACCCACCAAATACTTCTCGGAAGAAAGATTGGGCAGTCTACTTCTGTAGTGACTTGATGGCAGTGAGTTTGGTTTTTGTTTGATAATAGTAAAAGTTTGTACACCACTTCACAATTGACAAAGCACTTTGCTCTACATTTTGCCATTTAATCTTCCCAACGCTGTTGTTGTTGTTGGCTTCCATCGAGTAGACCCCAGCTCATAGCAACCCTATGTACAACGGAACGAAACACTGCCTGGTTATGCACACCCTCAAAATCCCTGCCACGCTTCAGGCTATCAGTGCAGCTATTGTGTCAATCCATCTCGTTGAGGGCCTTCCCCTTTTTCTCTGACCCTCCACTTTACTAAGCATGATATCCTTCTCCAGGGACTGGTCCTTTCTGACCCCATGACCAAAATAGGTAAGACGAAGTCTGGCCATTCTCACTCCCAAGGAGCAGTCTGGCAGCACATCTTCCAGGATAGATTTGTTCCTTCTTCTGGTGGTCTGTAGTATTGTTAGTGTTCTTTACCAACACTACAATTCAAAGGCATCAACTCTTCCTCGGTCTTCCTTATTCATTGTCCAGCTCTTACATGTATATGAGGCAATTGAAAATACCCTGGCTTGGGTTAGGCACATCTTAATCTTCAAAGTGACATCTTAGCTCTTCAACACTTTAAAGAGGTCTTTTGTAGCAGATTCACCCAGTGCAATATGATGTCTGATTTCCTGACTGCTGCTTCCATGGGTGTTGATTGTGGATCCAAGTGAAATGAAATTCCTGACGGTTTCAACCATTTCTCCATTTATTGTGAGGATTTTTGTTTTTTATTTATGTTGAGGTGTAAGCCATACTGATGACTGTAGTCTTTCACATTCATCAGTAAGTGCTTCAAGTCATCTTCACTTTTCAGCAAGCAAAGTTGTGTCATCTGCATATTGTAGGTCGTTAATGAGTCTTCCTCCAATCCTGAGGCCACATTTTTGTTCATATAGTCCAGCTTCTCAGATTATTTGCTCAGCATTCACATTAAATAAGTATGGTGAAAGGATTCAAACCTGACGCACACCTTTCCTGATTTTAAACCACACAATTGATCTGTTGATCTGTTCAAATGATAGCCCCTTGGTCTATGGACAGGTGCCTCATGAGCACAATTAAGTGTTCTGCAATTCCCATTCTTCCCAATGTTATCCATAATCTGTTATGATCCACACAGTCCAATGCCTTTGCATAGTTAATAAAACACATACAAACATCTTTTTGGTATTCTTTGCTTTCAGATAAGATCCATCCGACATCAGTAATGATATTCTACATTCCTCATCCTCTTCTGAATCCAGCTTGCATTTCTGGAAGTTCCCTGTCAATATACTGCCCCAAGTGTTTTTGAATTATCTTCAGCAAAATTTTACTGGTGTATGATATTGTTTGATAATTTACACATTCTGTTGGATCACCTTTCTTTGGAATGGGCATAAATATGGATCTCCTCCAGTCAGTTGGCCAGGTAGCCAGCTGTCTTCCAAATTTCCCGGCATAAAGGGGTAAGCACCTCCAGCGCTGCATATGTTTGTTGAAACATCTCAATGGGCATTCCATCAATTTCTAGAGCCCTGTTTTTGCCAATTCCTTCAGTGCAGCTTGGACTTCTTCTTTCAATACCATTGCTTCTTGGTCATACGCTTCCTCCTGAAATGACTAAACATTGACCAATCTTTTTGGTGCAGTGACTCTGTGTATTTCTTCTATCTTCCTTTGATGCTTCCTGCATCGTTCAATATTTTGCCCATAGAATCCTTCAATATTGCAATTTGAGGCTTGACTTTTTTTCTTTAGTTCTTTTAGCTTAAGAAACGCTGAGCATGTTCTTCCTTTTTGGTTTTCTAACTCCAGGTCTTTGCATATTTCATTTAATACTTTGTCTTCTTGAGCCACCTTTGAACTCTTCTGTTCAGCTTTTTTATTTCAACATTTCTTCCTCTCACTTTAGCTACTCTCTATTCAAGAGCAAGTTTCAGAGCCTCTTCTGACATCTATTTTGGTCTTTTCTTCCTTTCTTGTCTTTTAAATGACCTTTTGTTTCTTCATGTGTGATGTTCTTGATATCATCCCACAACTCATCTGGTCTTCGCTCACTGGTGTTCAATCCATCATATTTATTCTTCAGTGTTATTCTGACCATTTTACTGATTGGATAAAGTGGTAAAAGACTTGCATGAGCTGCAATCAACTTGTTGTTGTTGTTATGTGCCGTCAAGTCGGACCCAACTCATAGCAACCCCTTCTTGGGTTTCCGAGGCAGTATCACTATGGAAATAGATTGCCTAACTTTCCTTCTGAGGAGTGGCTGGTGCATTTGAACCGCCAGCCTCCTGGTTAGTGTCAAGTGCCTTAGACACTATGCTACCAGGGTTAAAATCCCAAGTCCTTTGTTCTTTCCATCAAGAAGTAAATAAACCTGCATCCCTCCTGGTCTTTTTAGGACACTTTAATATAGGCTAAACCTTCAGGAGAAAGAGACTAGAGTGCAGAGTGGAAATGGATGAAGGCCCGAGGGGAGGCCACAGAAGTGGCCAGTAGTCTTATTGGGGCGTTCCTGTTAATAGGGAAAGAGCACTAGACTAGGAGTCCATCAAGAAGGGATCCTAAAGCCAGTTCCACCTCATACAGTTGGGCCAGTCATTGTCTCTCAAAATCTGAGTTTATGCCCCTCTGTTGAATGAGGGTGGTGGTGGCCTTCCCTTCCTCACAGGTCACTGTGGGTGTAAATGACCCAATGTGTGTTGCCTTTACGATTTTGTTGAGCATTGATTTTCCTCCATCCACCTCATCTCCCCCCAACCACTCCTATGCAGGTTCTCTGGGTCTGTGTGCTCGACAGTAGCACAGGGATGCCCTGGGTTAAGCCAGAAGTGCTAAGGAGGCAGGAGAAGCTGATGCTGAGGGGCCACTCTGGCCTGTGTGTGAACTGTGGCCTCTGCTCGGGCCCTCATCCATCTCCACTCTGCACGGTAGCACAAAGAGATCACAAGTCCACCAGACCTCTCTCCAGCCTCCTGTCTTTTCCGGCATAATTCTCACCTCCTGTATTCCCCCAGCTTCTGTAAGAATTTCCAGAGCTAGTCTTCTGATTCAATAATTGAGTTATTTTCCATTCTGCTTTTTGTGGTCTCTGTTAGGTTCTTTGTCTTAATTTCCTCCATCATACTTTTATTTCCATGAACTTCTTTCCTCCTGAATTAATTATTTTTCTTAGCAGGTTGCTCTTGTATCGTGGGCTTAATAATCCACTAATTTTCTCCAAGGATAAAGGTGGTTTTTTTTTTTTTTTTCCTCACTTCCATCCCATTAACTGCTTCATTTGAGATGGGGAGGGGTCTGGTCACTCCTCCTCCCAGCTGTCCACCCCTCTCTGGGCTTTCTCAGCCCCTTGTAGGGTATGTATACTGCTTGATGGTGTTCTTTGTCCATTGCTGTTGTAGCTTGAGGGGGCCTCCCTGGGCACCACTGCCTGATGCCGTGTGGACCCAGGAAGGCCTTCTACCCAGAGTTCCTGAGGCCACAGGTTCCATCCTTAGCAGTCTGTTTGCTGAGATGAATAAGTGAGGCTGAACTAAATGCAGAATTATTGGGAACACCCAGAAAGCTGTCTTTGCCATCAACAGACAGGGCAGGTAGTTTTAGAAGCATGCAGTCATAGGCCTGTCTTCACTCGTGAACTACACACACCCCATAAGAAAACCTAGGTTGGGGGTTGGGGGTACTTGTGCCCTTGACTTCCAAAGCCACCCAGCACTGCTACTTCTACTGTGAGCACATCTGGGACATGCGTGTTCACTGGAGCTGACTCTGGAAACTCTGGGTGGTGCAAATGGTTCATGTGTCCAGCTACCAACAGAAAGCTCGGAGGTGGGAGTCCACCCAGAGGTGCCTGACAAGATCCTTCCCGCAAATCAGCCACTGGGTGCTCTATGGAGCACAGTTCTGCTCTGACACGCTTGGGTCCATCATGAGTTGGAACCAACTCAAAGGCAACTGGTTACTGAATACTAATCATATGGAATTAGGAAGACATTTAGAAGGTTCCCATGGCCGTGCTAATCCCATGGGGGTGCACAGTCATAGTCCAGAGTTACCTGTGGTTCTGCCTCATCACCCAGCTCAGGAGCCTGCAGCCACCCATCCCTCACTCGATGCTGATTACCACTGGTGTCATGATGCTAGGAAATTGCAGAGGATTATAAACCTCCATGGCAGCTCTGGTAGCATAGTGGCTAAGGCACTTGACTGCTAACCAGAAGGCTGGCGGTTCAAACCCACCAGCCACTCCTCGGAAGGAAGGTTGGGCAATCCTACTTCCGTAGTGATACTGCCTCGGAAACCCAAGGAGGGGTCGCTATGAGTCAGGGCTGACTCGACGGCAAATAACAACAACAACAACATAAACCTCCATGGGGAGGCTGTGGAGTCCTCATCTACTGTGTCATGTCAACAGCCACTTCATGCAAGAGCAACACTCCTCACCCCTGCATCCTAGCCCTGCTGCCCGCTGTGCTCCTCCACGGCCAGGCACCCCCGGGTTCCCCAGGATCAACCATCCCCTCCCTTCCCAGGGTGCCTCCTCCCTCCGTCTGACTCCATCTGCTTCAAATCTTTCCAAAGAAACGAATGGTTTCTTCACTGTTGAGCTCATTCTTCCTTTTTCCCAATGATGCTCTTGCTGTTTCCTATGGTAGTTTCCTTTGGCTGTTTGGTAAGCACTGGGGGCAAAGGGGAGACTTGAACCAGATGTTGTCCTAGACGCACCCCTGGTCTAGCATCCTCTGTATCTCAGCATGAGTCATGGACAGTCCCTTCCTGCTTCCCTAAGAGAAGGGCCCTGAGTGTATCCTTAATGAACCCTCCCAGTGAGGCTGGGAGCAGGTGCAACACTTGCTGGTATTTACAACTTATTCTCCACAGTCAGAACCCCAGGCCCCACTCAGATGTGCTAAGGTGCCAAGTGTTTCCTCGTCCAATTTGCAGATGGGTCTAGAATTTTCCGGGGTTTACTTTTACTTCCAGAAGAAACAGGGAAGTAATAAAATGAAAAGAAACAGTAAACAGTGAAGACAGACACAATCCCCTCAGTACTAACCACCTCACGTCCCCCGCCTTGGTTTGACTTGGGAAACGAGATTATAGAGAAAGAGTTTTTCACTGGCTATGTAACACAAGGAAATATTTTGGGTAGGCAACTTCTACCAGTAGAAGGATGTTGTTGTGATGTGCCACCGAGTCAGACTCAACTCATAGCGACCCCTCCTTGGGTTTCCAAGTCAGTATCACTACGGAAGTAGATTGTCCCATCTTCCTTCTGAGGAGTGGCTGGTGGGTTTGAACCGCCGGCCTTCTGGTTAGCAGTCAAGTGCCTTAGCCACTATGCTACCAGGGCTCCCAGTAGAAGGATTAGCAGGATGTATATGGAGTAGAGAACACTAGGTGAGGGCCAATCAGCTTGCAAATTAAAACATGCTGATGGTGATGGCTGAACAACTCGATGTCAGTGGGCTGTACCTGGGAAGACTGCAGAAATGGCAAATGTTTTGTTACCTATACATTTACTACAGTTAAAAAAAAAAAAAAATTAAAGCACATCCACCCAAGAAGCCCTGTATTCTCGACTGACATGTTTTGTTTGATGCAGTGGTGGTGCTGGTGGTTTTGTTTATTGGAGATCATCTTGTCCAGGGAGCTAATCTGCCACTCAGCATGGAAGATTTCCTGCAAATTAACAAGAAAATGGTCCCCAGTACCATTCACATGATGATTATAGAGGCCGTGGGGGTGGGGGAGGAAGAATTCACAGGGAGACAGAAAGAAGACTCAGTAAAGCTCACCTGTTCCCTTCTAGTTTCAGAAAGGCCTGAGGACGAACTCGGGGGCTTGCACTCTCCTGAACTTCCCGTGACCTGTGGGGAGGCAAAAGGCATTTTATACAAGGAGAAGATGGCACAAGGTGAGCTCCTTTGTCTTCTGCTCCGGTGACTCCCAGATGAAGAAACCACTAGCAGGAGGGAAGCCCCCACGTGCCTACGTCTTTGCTCAGGAAGTGGGCACCGTGTGCGAGGCTGAAGATAAGAAGTGCTTTCCCGGGTGACAGTGCCACACTTGTATCGGTCATCGTGTGCTTACCTCCCCAGTGCTGCTGCTCCAGAAATGCCACAAACAGGTGGTTCCAAAGAGCAGCGCTTTCTTCTCTCCCGGGTCAGGAGGCTACAAGTCGGAATCCAGGGCCCCGCTCCGGGCAAGGGCCGTCCCTGTTGCTTGCTCGGCAATCTTCGGATGGCATCTGTGCTCTCCCCTGTCCCCCCTTTCATAACTCAGTGTTTAGGTTCAGGACACACCCTATACTGACATGGCCTCATTTACATAAGAAAGAAGCCCCTATTCCCAAGTGAGATTACATCCATAGGTGGGGGGAGAGGGGGAGACAATTCAATTCAGGAAAATGTGCATCTGGAAACCAGGCCACTTCCACCTGGGAGTCCTCCGTGATTCCTGCGATGCCTTCAATGTAAGAAACAGGGGCGTCCCTCTGGACCCAGACAGGTGGAATGCCACTTTTAGGGCTTTGGAGGTTTGGGACAAATTCTAGGGGATCCTGGAAAGCCCTGTCTTTATGTTACAGGACCCTCAGAGAAGTGCATTCAGAATGAAGAGGGAGCTTGGTTCACGCCAAGAGAATTTGAAGTTGCTGGGAACCGGGCCCAGTCAAAGAACTGGAAGCGGAGTGTGCTCTGCAGGGGACAGACCCTAGGACAGCTGCTAGAGGTATTGTAATGACAAGGGACAGACGGGACATGGATTTAAATTCGGAAGGCATTCCAATAGACAGAAATGTGCAGAAATTCCCATTACGGTTCAATAGCACAATTTACCCAGAGGTGAAAGTTCATAGAAAAAAGTTGTGGGTGATAAAGTTGGGACCACAGACTGGTCCTGATGGTGGGGATCTTTGAATGTACACAAAGCAGCCCAACTAAAGCCCCAAAGGGTCTGGAGGTCAGGAGAGACTTAAGGAGCTTTATCCGGTGGTATTGGACGGGGTGGGTGGGAAGGAGACTAGCTGTAGCCGTAGACACCTGGAACAGCTTCCTGCCTCCTTCTTCTGGTAAATCCCTACTGGAGACCCTGCTCCATCTCGACTCCTCTGTGAAGCATTCTGGGCCACCCTGTGCTTGGTCAGTCTGTCCCCTGCACTCCCACAGTTCCCGTCCTGGGAACCCCTACAGAGTGGACGAGTCATTGTAATCCCAGGACTCAGCACAAAGCCTCCCAGTAAACTCAGAGAATTCTCACTGGGATAAAATCCTAAGGAACTGATCCAGAGAGGACGGAATGGAAAGAGATGGGAGTGGATGGGAGAGGGACTGGGGAGAAGAGCAAATCCGTCCCGGGTTTGAGTAACGAGGGAAAAATTCTGTTCCCGTAAGTGAAGTCCAGAAGAAGAACTGATTGGGGGAAGGGATTGGTTTTCATTTAGATGCTTTGGGTTTGAGAGGCCAGTGGGCTATCCAGGGTTCGAAATACTCATTAAAACCAAAAAAATATACCCGGTGCCACTGAGTCAGTTCCAACTCCTGTTGTTGTCAGGTGCCCTGGAGTCGGCTCTGACTCGTAGTGACACTGTGTACAACAGAATGAAACTGCTCAGTCCTGGGCCAGCCTCACAATCCTTGCTGCACCTGAGCACATTTGGGCAGCCACTGTCCATCTCACTGAGGGTCTTCCCTTTTCTTGCTGACACTCCATTTTACCCAGGATGACATCTTTCTCCAGGAAATGATCCCTTCTGATGACATGACCAAAGTACATGAGACAAAGTCTGGCCACTCTCACTTCCAAGGACCATTCTGGCTGTATTTCTTCCAGGATGGATTTGTTCCTTCTTTTGGCAGTCCATGGTGTTTTCAGTATGTTTCGTCAACACCACAATTCAAAGACATCAACTCTTCTTTGGTCTTCCTTATCCACTGTATTCCAACTCATAGTGACCCAATAGTGAATGTAAACCATCACTAGGAAGTGGGAAGTTCCCCATCACAAGAGAGCCTGCTGAATAACCCCCTTCCCCGATCCCTTCTCTTTTTCAGAAAGGACTTCTGCTCTGCCCTTCAAGAGTAGGTCTCCTGGAGCAGGAGGAAGGCGGGAGTGCTGCCTGTGGGCGAGACACCACCACAGGGCAGGGAGGCCAGGGGCCTGTCCTCACCCAGTCCCTGATGAGTAGCGCCTGCCGTGAGGGCACCCGGGGCAGCAACCAGGACCCGGGACAGGAGAAGCAGGTGGGCAGAAGTCCACGTCGTGACTGGGCACAGCACTCCGGCCGTATTGGTGGCGGAGGCATTTGCAAAGGGGGCAGTAGAGGCAGCATCCATGGCAGTGGTGGTGGCACCTCCCCCAGTGAACCGGTCCCTTTCCCATCCGGGAGCGCAGGGCCCAGGAGCAGGGCCCTGGGCAACGTGCAGAGCGTGGACAGCTTGGAGAGCGAGAAGCAGATGGACTGCCCGGCCCTACCCCCGGGATGGAAGAGGCAGGAAGTGATACGGAAATCTGGGCTCAGTGCTGGCAAGAGTGACGTCTACTACTTCAGTCCAAGCGGGAAGAAGTTCCGAAGTAAGGTCGAGCTGGCAAGGTTCCTGGGAAATACTGTTGATCTCAGCAATTTTGACTTCAGAACTGGAAGGATGATGCCTAGTAAATTGCAGAGCCACGGACTGCAAAAGGGTCCTCAACAAAAATAACTCTGTGCCCAACCTAGGCTCTAGGTGCCCTGGGCCACTCACCAGCCCGCATCCAGGCATGTGTTTTCAGGGAGCTGCTTGCTCACACCCTGTTAGCTTTGCCTGGACCATGCTTCTACACCTCCCCGCTGTCTGGTGAACACCTAGTCATCCAGGCCCGGCTCCACTGGGCCCACCTCTGCACAGCCTGCCCTGCGGACTCCAGCCGGAACCCATCCTGTCCCATAATGCCTCCTGGGGCTCTGACCATGTACCCAGTGTTTTTGTGAGCGCCTTGGGGACAAGGACTGTGTCTTTTTTTTTTTTTTGGTCTTTGTATCTCTACTCCAAAGCTTAGCACCTGGTGGGTACTTAATAAATGCTTGCTTTGTGTTTGGGAAAAGAAAAAAAAGTAGATTTAAGTCTCAAGAAAGGTCATTAGCATCTGAATTTCTAGCGCATTCCCAGTCCCATATTACAGACTTCCCACTCACCCTAACATTTCCCAGCTTCCACTCACCATCATGTGTAGGAATGGCACCTTCATACCAGCTGCTGTCTCTGGGTGTTACATGCACAAAATCAAAAGCCAAACTCACTGCCATGACTCATTGCAACCCCCATTGGGTTTCCGAGGCGGTAAATCTTTACAGAAGTAGATTGCCCCATCTTCCTTCCACTGAGCAACTGGTGGTTTTGAACCCCCAACCTTCTGGTTAACAGTCAAGTGCCTTAGGCCCTATGTCACATACACATCCCACCATTAATTCTGATAGTTGATTTCAGATGGGGAAACAGGACCAAAGCTAATGAAGTGTATTTGTTTTAAACAGAGATATGGATTTTTGGATGAGTACAAACCAAAGGTGTGAGAAATGGTGCTCTAGTGTGAAAAGCAAACAGTATACTGAAATAGACAAGAACACTGTGTGAAAGGGCCATGGGGCCATTTTTCATTGTATACCACGAATTGCTCAATTCACAGTTCAAGTCCCTTTGTACCAGGATGGACTGATTGGTTTGAACTGAGCTCTGTTTCTGCGGAGCCTCCCTACAGTGAAGTGACAGTCACTGATTGGCTGAACCAGGGACCCTCCTCAACCCTCTATACAGGCTTAGATGCAGCCTCCAGGTAGGAGACCCACTCGAGGGCCGCCTGCTGTTCCATGTGAATCCCAGCAGAGGCAAGGGGGCCTCTCCTATCTTGCCATGAGACTGGGCTGGCCCTTGGCTAGCTGCGATCAAAGCTTGTAAGACAACGGTCTCAGAACGCCGCACTGTAAAGTAAACTGATACATCTACAAAACAGAATTTTTAAAAAAAAAAAGATGTAGATTGACAGGGATTGAGCCTTCTTTCAATGTAAAATCAGAGGTTTTGAGGTCAGGAGAGCTTTAGGAAGCTTGATAATAGTCATACCCATGGAAGGAACCACATTTGTTTACATAAATATGTAGGTCTATGACTGAAAAAGGAGCCCTGATGATACCATGTGTAAGCGCTCAGTTGCTAACTTAAAAGGACAGCAGTTTGAACCCACTATTGGCTCGTATTAAGGCTGGAGTGTGAGGTATGTGGACCCGGGGCTTAGAGGCTGCTTTTTGCTTTGTTAAGGCTAGGGCCTGAGGTAGGTGGGCCCAGAGCTTGGAAGTGGCTTTTTGCCTGGGGGCGGCTCTATTTTAAGTCCAGGACCCGAGGTAGGTGGGCTGGGGTTCAGGGGCTGCTTTTTGCTTGTGGGTGGCTCTATTTTAAGGCTGTTGCCCAAAGTAGGCAGGTGCAGAGGGGTTAGGACAACTAAAGGGGATGAACTTATCTTAAATTTGTTGTCCTATGGTGGCCGGTGTGTTGCTGTGAGGCTGGAGGCTATACCATCGTGTTGCAAAATGCCAGTGGGGTTATCCATGGTGGACAGATCTCAGCACAGCTTCTGGGCTAAGATAGACTCGGAAGAAGGAAAAAGCCATCCACTTCTCAAAGGATTGGTCAGTGGAAACCTTATGAATAGCAGTGAAACACTGTCTGATATATTACTGGAAAACTTTATGAATAGCCCTGAAACATTGTCTGATATAGTGCCAGATGAGCCCCTCAGGTTGGAAGGTACTCACAATTTGACTGAGGAATAACTGACTCCTCAGAGTAGAGACAACCTTAATCATATGGATAGAGTAAAGCTTTTGGGATCTCCATTGGCTGATGTGGCATGACTCAAAATGAGTAGAAACAGATGCAAACATCCATTAATAATCAGAACGTGGAACGTACAAAGTATGAATCTAGGAAAATTGGAAGTTGTCAAAAATAAAATGGAACGCATAAAGATTGATATCCTAGGCATTAGTGAGCTGAAATGGACTGGTTTTGGTCATTTTGAATCGGACAAACATATGACCTGCTATGCTGGGAATGACAAATTGAAGAGGAATGGTGTGGCATTCATCATCACAAAGAGTGTTTCAAAATCTGTCCTGAAGTACAATGCTGTCAGTGATAGGATAATATCCATGTGCTTACAAGGAAGACCAGTTAATGCTACTACTATTCAAATTTACACACCAACCACCAAAGCCATAGATGAGGAAATTGAAGATTTCTACCAACTTCTGCAGTCTGAATTTGACCAGAAATGCAATCAAGATGTATTGATTACCACAGGTGACTGCAATGCAAAAGTTGGAAACAAAGAAGAGTTATCGGTAGTTTGAAAATATGGCCTTGGTGATAGAAATAATGCTGGAGATCGCATGATATAATTTTATAAGACCAGAGATTTATTCATTGCAAATACCTTTTTTTCAACAATGTAAGCGATGACTATACATGTAGACTTCACCAGATGGAATACACAGGAATCAGATTGACTACATCTGTGGCAAGAGGTGATGGAGAAGTTCAATATCTTCAGCCAAAACAAGGCCAGGAGCTGATTATGGAACAGACCATCAACTGCTCATATGTATGCTCAGGGTGAAGTTGAAGACAATTAAAACAAGTCCATGAGAGCCAAAATATGACCTTGATTATATCCCTCCTGAATTTAGAGACCATCTAAAGAATAGATTTGATGCATTGAACACCAATGACCAAAAACCTGAGGAATTGTGGGAAGATATCAAGAATATCATCCCACATGATGGAAGAGGTCATTAAAAAGACAATAAAGGAAGAAAAGTCCAAAATGGGTGTCAGAAGAGACTCTGAAACTTGGCCTTGAGTGGAGAGTAGCTAAAGCAAATGGAAGAAATGACAAGATAAAAGAGCTGAACAGAAGATTTCAAAGAACAGCTCAAGCAGACAAAGACAATTACTATAATGAAATGTGCAAAGACCTGGAGTTAGAAAACCAAAAGAAAAGAACTCACTCACCATTTCTCAAGCTGAAAGAACTGAGGAAAAAATTTAAGCCTCAAGTTGCAACATTGAAAGATTCTATGGGCCAAATATTGAATGATGCAGGAAGCATCAAAAGAAGATGGAAGGAATACACAGAGTCACTGTACCAAAAAGAGTTGGCTGATGTTCATCCATTTCAGGAGGTGGCATATGATCTAGAACCAATGGTATTGAGGGAAGAAGTTGAAGCTGCACTGAAGGAATTGGTGAAGAACAAGGCTCCAGGAATTGACAGAATACCCATTGAGATGCTTCAACAAACAGATGCTGCACTTGAGGCACTCACTTGTCTATGCCAAGAGATTTGGAATACAGCTACCTGGCCAACTGACTGGAAGAGATACATATTTGTACCCATCCAAAGAAAGGTGATCCCACAGAATGTAGATATTATCAAAAATATCATTAATATCAACATGCAAGTAAAATCTTAGTGAAGACAATTCAAAACTGGTTGCAGCAGTGTATCGACAGAGAGCTTCCAGAAATGCATGCTGGATTCAGAAGAGGACATGGAATGAGGGATATCATTGCTGATGTCAGATGGATCTTGGCTCAAAGCAAAGAATACCAGAAAGATGTTTACTTGTGTTTTATTGACTATGCAAAAGCATTTGATTGTGTGTATCATAGCAAATTACAGATAACATTGAAAAGAATGGGCATTCCAGAACACTTGATTGTACTCGTGTGGAAACTGTACATAAATCAGGAGGCTATTGTTCAAACAGAACAAGGAGATACTACATGGTTCAAAGTCAAGAAGGGAGTGTGTCAAGGTTGTATCCTTTCACCATACTTATTCAACTTGTATGCTGAGCAAATAATCCAAGAAGCTGGATTATATGAAGAAGAACATGACATCAGGATTTGAGAAAGACTCATTAACCTGTGATACACAGATGGCAACTTTGCTTGCTGAAAGTGAGGATGACTTGAAGCACTTAGTGATGAAGATTAAAGACTACAGTCTGCAGTATGTATTACACCTCAGTATAAAGAAAACAAAAATCCTCACAACTGGTCCAATAAACAGCTTCATGGTGGGTGGAGAAAACATTGAAGTTGTCAAGGATTTCATATTATTTAGTTCTACAATCAACACCAATGGAAGCAGCAGTCAAGACATCAGACAACGTACTGCATTGGGCAAATCTGCAAAAGACCTCTTTCAAGTGATAAAGAGTAAAGATGAGTGACCAATATGGCAGCATTGAGGATGAGAAAGACAGAGAGAGTTACATGGGCAGTACAAACAACAAATATGAACCCCTTTGTAAATACAA
>NW_006921593.1:28960418-28977143 GCF_000298275.1 Orycteropus afer afer
GTCAATGACATGAGACAAAGTATATGTGAACTGCTGTATGAAAAGTGAATTTACTCTGTAAATCTTCACCCAAATCCTAATTAAAAAAAAAGAGTAAAGATATCTCCTTGAAGACTAAGGTGTGCCTGACCCAAGCCATGGTATTTTCAGTCACCTCTTATGCATGGGAGAGCTGCACAATGAATAAGGAAGACCGAAGAAGAGCTGATGCCTTTGAGTTGTGGTGTTGCCAAAGAATACTAAAGTACCGTGGACTGCCAGAAAAATGAACAAATCTGTCCTGGAAGAAGTGCAGCCACAATGCTCCTTGGAAGCAAGAATGGCCAGACTTTGTCTCACCTACTTTGGTCATGTTGTCAGAAGGGACCATTCCCTGGAGAAGGATGTCATGCTTGGAAAAGTGGAGGGTCAATGAAGAAGGGGAAGACCCTCAACGAGATGGACTGACATGGTGGGTGCAACGATGGGCTCAGGTATAGCAAGGATCATGAGGCTGGCGCAAGACTGGGCCGTGTTTCATTCTGCTGTGCATAGGGTCGCTGTGAGTCAGAGACAACTTGATGGCACCTAACAACAGCAACATTGGCTCTGCAGGAGTAAAGACCTGGAGATCTCCTGTAAAGATTACCATTTAGGAAACCCTGTGAGAGAGGTCTACTCTGCTGTACAGGGTTACCATGAATTAGAATCAACCTGAAGGCATGCAGCACCACTATGACTCAAAAATATCAGAAAAGAATCAACCATGGTTATTCTGGGAGTGGGATGCCAAGGAATCTTTGCCTTCTGTATTATACACTGATGTATAGTTGAAATTTTTATAATTATCTTTTTTTTTTTGTAACCAGAAAGGAAAAAAAAAAAAAAAAAGATAAAGATCTTTAAAAACCAAGATAACTACTCAATGGGCCCAGTATGGGAGGCCTTATATAACTCTTATAATGTCACCTATCAGCAGATGACAGCCCGGGGCACACTTGACCCGACCTCTCAGTTCCACCGTCCAGGGTCATGCTGGGATAATGACTAGCAGTGGGCTCCCTCTGGCCTCCTCCTGAGCCATACTGTCTGCTGCATCACTGTTGCTGGTCTCCATTGCTGTTGGGCTTTGTGTCTGTGTACAGTGAAGAGCCCTGAGGTGGACACTCCCAAAGCATGCTTTGTGGTTGCGCTGTGGGGCACTGCCCAAGGCATAATGGGCAGCTAGTACCCAGAGTCCCAGCCCCAGGACCTCGATCTCCAGAAGGACCCAGTTGCAGCCAGTAGTTGTCAATGTAATGGCAGAAAGCATGGGGGCCAGGAAGGGCAGGTCTTTTTGTTTTGTTTGTTTGCACCAGATGCTCATGGGTACCATGGGTGGTCCAGAGACTGCAGGATGCATGGAGGCAGTTGGAAAGCCTCTACAGTGAGGAAATCTCTGAGAGCACTCGTGGGAGTGCCAGTTGTGTTGCAATTTGGACAAATGATAGAGGCTTTTGTTGTGGGGAATCCCTTTCAACATGGGCCAATTTGTGTACAGCAGGACAGATAGGCTGAAATAAAATTTGTAAAAGGAGACGATGTTGCCTCTGGGAAGTTGTGACTTTAGCGTGTGGTCAGGATCTTGACAGGGTGGAGCATCGTTCCTCTGACCAAACAAGGTCCAGAAGTTTTTGAAGTGATGGCTTTGTACCATGTGTGGGACAATGGCCCATACCTTTTTGTGAGCTCCTTTGTGCATAGTGACATGTCCTGAGTGAGTGTGACATCATACCTCTGCTCTTGGGGAAAGTTGGTAAGTTCCTTCCCCAAAGGATCATTTGTAATGACAGGGCTGTTGCCCCATGGTAGCCAAGTAAACATGTATTGGGTCCCTTTAGAGGCGAAAGCAAATGGCAGCTGAGAGGCTGTTGAAGTCTACACTGAACAGAACATTAAAGCCACATCTATGATTGCAAAGTATTCAACAGTTGCTGGTTGGATGGAGGTGATAATTTCAATAATGTTGGGGATAGGGGACTCGGACCACAGCATTATGGATGCAATAATTTCTTATAAAGGTGCCAGCTATTGTTCCAGGTTTAAGAACAGGTCAGATTGGGCTGTTAAATGGAAAAACAGTGGAGATAATCACCCTCCTCTATATAGCTCTTGAATAAAGTATTTCAATTTCAGAAGGCCCTGTTTTCATTCATACTGGGCTATGTTAATTATTTTACCTGGAGAGGAAGGGACATGGAGCTCCATTTTGTCAAGCTGATTGTAATGAAGACTCAATTTTATTCTCATTTATTCTTTGTGAGTGAGAGTATTCATGCCCAACTGTGGTATATTTTAAGGTTCTATTAGGTTATTATAGGAGACTCAGGTGGTCATGACCACAGAAACTTTAGGCAAGGTAAGGGTTCTGAAGGATAAGCCGAGGCACACCTGTTTGTCCTCTATATTTTGTTTGGTAATTCCCCTAAGAGCAGAGGGGCACCTGGTTTAAATTTAGTGTGATCCCAGGCATTACTATAACTTGGGACCCAATAGTGATTAAAGGCATGAAGGTTTGCCAATTGGTACATCTCAGCAGTTGTTAGAATTGAGAACCTATCTTGCAAAGGCACAAAAGCCAGTCAGTGCTCTTGTATCTCTTTGTTGTACAATTCTTTTAATAAATTTTGGATTTCCAATTGGATTAAATGAAAGATGTTTATGTCAGATTTTTGTTTCCTCCTCCTTTACCCAGAGCTTTTTTGTGGGCCATAGTGTGCTGTTACTGGATGCACTCCAAAGAGAAGGTCTGGTGTACCCTGCTCAGATTCACAAGTTTCTTCCCCACACAAGCAACCAGCCAATGGGCTCACATACTGAACACTGCACAGGGCATCAGTCTCCCTGAGCATCTGTAGAACAAGGCTGACACCTAGTTGAGACATAACCAACAGTTGCAGGGTGACAGTCATCCCCCTGAGCCTGGTGTCAGTCACAGTTTCTCAAGACACACAGAGAGGGCTGGCCTAAGACCCACTACCCAATGCCCATATACCTGTCCCTAGTGCCTATTATTGAAACTTCTAGCTTTCCTATTAAATGTATATCAGAGTCTTGGTTTTGTTGTTGTTAGGTGCTTGTGAGTTGTTTTTGACTCATAATGACCCCATGACCGAGTAGAGCTGCCCACTGAGTGTTCTTGGCTGGCATTTTTATGGGAGTACTTTTCCAGGTCTTCCATGAACCTGCTGGGGGTTCTAACTGCCAACCTTTTGGTTAGAAGCCCAGTGCTTAATCATTTGTGCCTCCAGAGGCTCAGAAGGACCCAGCAAATGCAGCACAAAGCAGCCCAGCTCAAAGCCCAAGGAAGCCAGCAGGCAGCACCTCAAAGTACATGCTCCCCACAGGCAGGTGGAAGCAGAGCCAGCCAGCAGCCAGGGCAGGAGAAGAAAGACCCCAGGTGGTGATGGCCGTTGCCCAGACACCCTGCTTGCTGCTCTAGTAATCATGCAGCTGCACTGTCAGGAGGTGGGATCAACCCCTGTGGTAGTTAAATTTGTATGTCAACTTGCCTGGGCCTGGTTGAGTGGCTGGGCAGCTGGTGGTAGTTATTCCCCATGATAAGACTGGCAATCAACTCCATGGTGGAATCTACCACAAGATGCCGAGTAACTGCCTTTGGGATGTGGTCTGCTTCCTGTGTATAAGGAGATGCCTTGGGGGTAGTCTCTAGCTTATGGCATGCTTGGACCCTGCATGTAGCCATGTTGTTGTTCAGCAGCCTGCCATGCTCTGCTGACCTTGGGATTTACAATGGACTTGAATTAATGGCCTGCCATGTGGTTTGGTAACATCAGGACTGTGCCATTTTATTTGTCGACCCTGGAGTTGTCAGCCTCAGCAGCCAGTAGCTGCCTGAGTGAAGAAAAGCCTCTAGCTTTAATGGGCCAGGAACAAGAGGCAGAGCTGAAGCCCAAGGTCGAGGGGCTTTCACCCAGCCCCTACAGCCTGGCACTTTGAACTCAGACTTCTAGCCTCCAAACTGTAAGAGAATAAAGTCCTGTTTGTTTGTTAAGGCCATCCCATTTGTGGTATATTCTTGTCAGAGTGGCATTAGGTAACCAGAACAACCCTCAACTCAGAATTGGGTTCAGATGCCAAAACTGATGATTCTACACACATGCCCCTAGTGAATAAGTGAAGAGATGTATTACTCACACATTGAATCTTTCTGGGCACAGCAGGGAGGGCTCTCAATCCAATCAGCAAATAGCTTGAGCATAGGGAGGGGTAAGGAGCCCAGGTTTACTATGGTTAGGGGATAGGGCCAGAGTGAGAAGTCCCTTTTGGGGGCCAGGGCTTGCCTGGCTCCAAAGGAGGAACCACTCAAGCTTTCTTATTGACTTGCCCAGATGTGGAGGCAGAGGGGAGGAAGGCAGGGTGGGCTTGAAAGCTATTGGCAAACATGAAAAATGGAGTCAGACTCCTTATTACAGAATGTGACTGTTCATTTGTGTATCCTTTTTCTTGTCAATGTGAGTTGGGAACTGCTCATTTTCCTTCCAGAGCATGGTGGGGTGCAGAGCTATGGATCAAATAAGATCTCAGCTGGAGGGCATGGGGGGTCTGGGTTATCTAGGGAACTGGCATCTTTACCCTGGACCATGGCCAGCCAGAGGTCCAGTCAGAGGGTGAGAATGATCAGAGTGTCCACCCCAAGGAAAGAGAAAGAGATTGGTAAGTTCGGGGAGGAAAAGCTAGAAAGATCCCCTGGTCTATAGGTGGTTTGGGGGATGGGGCAGGGAGGCTCCTTTACTAAGGCCTGAGCTATGGCATTTGACTGCTAACCAGAAGGCTGGCGGTTCAAACCCACCAGCCACTCCTCAGAAGGAAGACTGGGCAATCTATTTCCATAGAGATATTGCCTCAGAAACCCAAGGAGTGGTCGTTATGAGTCAGAATAGAATCGACAGCAGTGAATTTGGTTTTTTTGAGCCCAATTAGTGATCCATGACCATATTAGCTAAATAATTTGATAACTTCTGAAGAGCTTTAAGTCTTTGTCCTGAATCCACTGCAATTTCTTCAATAATTGTTGGAACATTAGCTATGGTGGCTGCATTATATAATACACCTGCTGTCAATCCCTATAGCAGCATCTAGGGCTGTAATTCCTGGGTGATAAGAATAATAGGCTCTCTTCTCTTTCAAGTCAGGGCAGTGTTTTTGTCAGTTCCTTGTAGGAGGACCAACAGTTGATATACCAGAATCTGGTCTCCTTCAAGTATCACTCAGCTGATGGTAGCAATGCAATGCACTGCTGTTGAGTCGGATCTGACTCATACCAACCTCTCCTTGGGTTTCTGAGGCAGTATCACTACAGAAGTAGATTGCCCAACCTTCCTTCTGAGGAGTGGCTGGTGGGTTTGAACTGCCAACCTTCTGGTTAACAATCAAATGCCTTAGGCACTATGCCATTAGAGCTCAGAGCCCTCCGATTTGGGTTAAGTTTAAGCATGAGAAAGCCCAGGTCTCATTATTTGCACCAATGCATAAAAACACGAGGCATTGGTTTACACAAAGCAAGCTAGAATCATTTCTTCACTGGGAGATACTGTCAAGGTTAAGTTCAGGGCTCCTGAGGACCCACTGTCTAAAGTATGTGAGATGATGTAGAGTGCATCTGGGGTGTGACTCAGGCCATTGGATTGGTTCCCAACCCTTGCCCTTTCTGACTCCTATCTATTTCCTATTCTTCCCAACTGTGCCATTTCCTGGGGAACATGAACTACCTTCTATTGTAATGCTAAGATAATGTTTCCATGACCAAAGCAAATGAAGTTAGTTTGGGAGCCATTATTCCAGAAAATCAAAGCTGTCAAACCAGTGGTACAAAGCAAGCTTATGTTTGCAGCTGATCTGGGCAATATTCTGATCCATCACACCATGAGAAATTCCGTATGAAGTTCTTTGTCCCTGGCTCTATATGGGTGTCCTAGGTCAAAGCTATTGGGTCAAAACAAATGCCCATGGGGGAGAACAGATTGAATCCCATACATCAAGTTTGGGGTGAACTTTTACAGCAATGTCTTTAGTACCCTCAGGAGCTGGATGCAGGATTGAGGTGTCTGGGCTAGTGATATTTTCTGCAGTAACAAGAATTGCCAAGATCTATAGCAATCCTACTTCCGTAGTGATAACTGCCTTGGAAACCCAAGGAGGGGTCGCTAGGAGTCGGGGCCGACTCGATGGCAAATAACAACAACAACAACATAGCCCTTTGCCTGACCCATCTTTTGTCTTTTTATGACAAATTCAGCAGTTACTGAGGTTGTTCCCATAAGCTATGTCTATTGATAGCTGAACTATGGTGATATTCTTCCAGCCTGATGCTTTAGTTAGGACTAGAGTCAAAATGGCTGTTAAAATGAGGAAAAGGGTGAGAGGTATTTCTCTACATGATTAGTCACAGGGTTTGTTTATATACCCCAAAGGGGCAGAACTGTTACCCAGGGGGAGAGGCTGACTCACACCAGCACAGAGCAAGAAAAAGGAGGTGCAATAAGAAAAGAAAAGCAAGTATCCCCACCCAAATAGTTTCATCACTTAGCTGCCTTTTGGAAGAGATATTTGAGATCTTCAGTGGGTTCATAGCTATACTGATGATCTTCTAGACAGTTGGGTGATGCTGTAGGGGAACAATTTTATTCCGCTGTTATGGGCAAGGTCTTTGAGCTTTACAGCAGAATGGGTAGTTTATGTGATGTGATAGGACCCAGCACATTTTTCTTTTAGTTGGCCTTCAGGAAACTCCTCCTTTCATGTTTGATGTAATACTTGGTCCCTGAGTTTAAAGGAATGGAGGTTAGTAGAATCCAGTTTCCATAGGCCCTATGGCCTCTTGAATTTGTCTAAGGTTAATTAAATATTTGAGTAAATTGTTAACTTCTGGGTCTACTAATTAATCATTGGTCAAAAAGGATCTTCCATACGTCATTTCATGTTGTTGTTGTTGTTATTATGTGCCGTCGAGTCGGCCCCGACTCATAGCGACCCCTCCTTGGGTTTCCGAGGCAGTATCACTACGGAAGTAGGATTGCCCAACCTTCCTTCCGAGGAGTGGCTGGTGGGTTTGAACCACCAGCCGTCTGGTTAGCAGGCAAGTGTCTTAGCCACTATGCTAGCACATCATTTCATAGGGACTTAATTTTAAACAAGTCTTGGGGGGAGGAGTTCTAATTCTTAAAAGGGATGTGGGAAGTATCCTTACCCATAACTCCTGGGTCTCTTGACATAATTTAGCAATAGTTCTTTTGAGAGTCTGATTCCTTCTCTCTACTTTGCCTGAAGATTGGGGATGCCAAATACTGTGGAGTTGGTATGTGATACTTAAGATGGTAGACAGTCCTTGAGTGACTCTGGCGATGAATGTGTGGCTATTGTCACTTTGGAGAGACTTGGGAATACCAAATCTTGTAGTAATTTCCTTAAGTAGGAACTTACATACTTCCACCGCCTTTTCAGTCCAAGTAAGGAAATCTTCCACCCAACCTGTAAAGATGTCTACAAAGAAAAGTAAGTATTTATATCCTTGTTTGGGAGGCATGATGGTGAACTCTATCTGCCAGTCCTCTGCTAGATAAGTTCCTCTATGCTGAACAGGCTTTGCTAAAGGAGGAGGCATGGATATACTGGGGGTTAATCTTAAGGCATGTCTCACAATTATTAACAATTTGTTTTATAACTTTTCTAAGCACTTACCCCCCATAAATCCTTGTAAAAAATTATATAATGGCTCCCACCCATAATATGTAGCCTCATGGAACTTTTTTGACCACCTTCTATAATAAAAAATTGGGAATAAAAAGTCTCCCTTGTTCATCCTTCAGCCACCCACTTGAGTCTGGGTAACAGCCTGTCTTTGGGGTCTTTTCTTTGTCTTTTTCAGAATGTTGGGGTCTTTCTTCTAATGGGGGTAACTAAGGAAGCAGGTCTAGGGCCTTTTTAGATGGAAGTGAGCAGGCTACAATTTTTGCTGTGGGATCAGTTTCAGTTTCCCCTCGTTGTGACCCTCACGTGCATAACTGTGCTACTGCCCAAGGTAAAAGTATTCCATCTAGGAGTTGTAATATCAATTCTTTGTGCTTATTCAGAGAGTTCTTTATGGTAAGCATCCTTCTTTCCTTTCAAATGCCCACATAAGCATGAAGGTTTAAGTATGAATATTTGGAATCTTTATGTATATTCACTGTCTTCCATTCTCCTAATTGTAAGGCCTTACTGAGAGCAATCAACTCAACCTTTTGGGCCAAGGTTCCTGGGGGAAGTGCTTCAACCTCAATAGCAGCAGTTCGACTGACTAGTGCATAACCAGTCTTTCATATCCCCTCTTCTACAAAACTGTTCCCATCTGTGAACCATTCTTCTGGGTTTTCTAAAGGGGCATCCTTTAAATCGGCACTGCTGGAAAATACTGAACTATCATCCCCACGCAGTTATGTTCTAGGTCAGATTCTTCATGCAAAGGTAACAAAGTAGCTGGATTTAGGGTGTGACATATCTTTAAAGTAATTTCAGGAGTATCTAATAAGATGGCTGGGTACTGGGTTATTCTTCCTCGTGACAACCACTGTTTTCCTTTTATTTCTAATACTGCTTGTACTTGATAGGGTGCGAGGGCTTCTGTGGGTTGCCTTAAAGTGAGCTTCAAAGCTTCCTTTACTAATAGAGCAGTGGCAACAACAGCGTGGAGACAGCTGGGCCATCCTTGAGCAACTGGATCTAACTGCTTTGAAAAGTATGCTACTGGCCTCATAACTGGGCCCAAATTTTGAGTGAGGACCCCTAAAGCAATTCCTTGTTATAACTTAAAAGGCTTTAACTAAGTTAGGGAGTCCTAATGCAGGGGCTTGTCCTAGAAATAGAGGAGTTATACATACTCAGCAAATTTCTGGGAATGGGTGGGAGAAATGGGTATGTAAAGCAAGGTGTGTGTGCATTGAGTTTCCAAGATGGAATCAGAGTCCGTTTTGTTTGGTCAGGGTGTTGTCACCAGGATGCTTGCGCAGTGGGAGACTGATGTGACCTACTTTTCAATGGCCATGGTTCAAACCCCAGTTAGTGATTTTGGCTCAATACCACCATCCCAGGAAAGTTATATAGTGGCTATGTGTTTTTATTCTGTGCTTCTGTGGCGTCTGTTGTTCCTGGAAGTGACTTGTCAGGGGAAGTCAGTTCAGGTTGCGATCAAGAATAGTCACAAGCTGTTTGTTAAAGATTAAGGCAACTCACTCACTATCTCATGAATTCCTGTGTCTCAGAGGTATGAAATTTTCCAAAGCATTTTCAAGTTGAGCAGAGATTTTGTGATTTCCAAGACCAGTTAAGGAAATCTTAAAGGGCTAAAGTTAAATTGGGGAAAACATGAGAAATGGTAAAAGTTTAGAATATTTAAATGAACTTTTTTTTCAACAGTAATTATATACTTCTGGTATATAGGCTTAAAATAAATTTCAAGATCCTTAGGGAACTTGCTGATATTAACTTAATAGATACTCATCATAATTTAAGTTTACATATTTTTAAATTTATGCCATAGAGAAAGATATGTGTATACAAATATGCATATACATGGGTGTGTGTATGTATGTGTATGTGTATATACATGTATATATATGTGTGTGAATGTATGTACATGTATACATGTTGTTGTTAGATTTGCTAATGAGTATTTCATTTTTTTTTTTCCACTTAAAGGGTTGTATTACAAAAGATATACAAGAAAGACAACGTTTGGAAAGATTCATTAAAAAGGGAATTTGTTTGATATGTTCAAGTTTTTAATCTGTTGCAGCTAAAATTTAATGGGTCAATGTATGAGATTTTTAAAAGCTTGAATAGCATATAAAACAAAGAATTGGGCTTCCTGCTGTTAGCAGAACAAAACTTTCCTTCATTACGAGGTTGAAAATTTCATTTTAGTCTCTCTGCAATCTGCCTTGAAGGCAAAGTTTTGACAGAATAAACCCCTAAATCATAAATCAAGCCACTTTAGGAAAAGCTGAGATTTTTACCTTTGAGATCTTTAGTTAAATAACTCATGTATCATTCCTCAGTGACCTGTGGTAAATTCTTAACAATTTTGAAACCTCGTGGAAAGCCACAAAAGATTTGTTTCTGTTTCATAAAGAGACAAATGCCAAAAAAAAGAACGATAAATTAATTTAATATGTTATGAATTATATCAAACATGTTGTCAAATCAAGAGAAGCATCAAGTTTTCTTTGGGTTAAAAGTTATATGTCAATGATGTTATGTCAAAATTTTTCTAACTTAGTTGCAACTTTATTTCCTTCAAATCTAGCATCTTCCAGGCCAATGGTTTAAATGGTAAATTCACATCATATACTCATGGAATTTTTTTTTTAGTTCTATTCAGATGTTTAGAGACTTGATAATCTTAGTATGTTCTTAAGTATACTCTAACTTATAATATTATGTCTCAAGATTATTATACGGTATATCTGAAACTCATTGAAAATCAGGCTAATCATTATGTTTGAAAATACATATTCTCTTTCATTTTTTTTAAATTTTTTATTTAATTCTCTTTGGTTCTGCAGTAATTTTTAAAAACTTTTTATTGTGATTTGGGTAACATTTTATAAAGCAGATTTGTTTTACATTCAACAGTTTCTACATTAATTTTTCAATTAATTCCCATCAGGTCTTTCACTTTTAAGAAATATTTTAAGTTAGTCATGACCATATTAAGTTTTGTCAACTATGGATAATTTTTTACTGACTTGTTAAAAATGAATTATGTCAGACTTATGAAAAGGACTATAATATTTCAAAGGTGGACACCATTGCACTAAATCAAGATTTCCAAAACTCTTATGCAAAAACTAACAAACTGAATTATATGGAACCAAAATTAACTACATAAAATTGAGTAAACTAAAAGAATTACTATAAGATTTTTATGGGAGTATTGCTGATGTTCAATGTTCTGCTTTCTAGACATAGGAAACCATTATTTTCCTTTCCCGCTGTTAATGTAAGAATCAAATTATTTCAATAACTAGTAACATTATGTTAACTACAGAATATTCTGTGGCTTAGAAGATGTTATGACTCATGCCCACATTCAGACTAAATTTATTCAGATTGATTTAAGTAATTCTTCCTGTGGACTTTAAGAAATGAATACTGAAATGACTAAGAGAAGTATTTCTTCAAAATCAAATAGCCCTTGACATCCTTACTACTGTACAAAAGGTCCATCTATATCATTATTAAAACTGATGTTAACATTAATTGTTAATGATCCTATCGCTTCCTTGACTGCCATTCTCTATTTTTAGAATATTTCTCATTTCTATTATTACCAAATGGCACATCTGCCATACTAAATTTTACTTTCTCACAGACTAAAAAGTTATTTAATGGCCAGAAGTGGAAATCCTAAAAACTTAAAAAATGTTAATACTAACATTTCTTCAGGAGAATATGTATATTGGAAAAGACCTCAGTTAAAAGACTCACTCAAAATCTTATTGGAAAAGTTCTTATTTAGATCTCCTCACTAACTTCATGCTGCTAAATTACAGAAAGTTAAAGCTTAGATTTACCTGTCTCATTTAAAAAAAAAAAAAAATCTCTAGACTGTCCGATCACCTGAGGGAGTCACACTGAAATTCCACCACCCTGGCAGGCAAAAGCGGTCATCTGCACCAGAAGTGATGGATGAACCCAAGATCACAAAGCAAGAGCCATGCAAGTTACTACAAAATTTGGACATTTTGGACTTTGTTTCTTAATTATTAGTATTTTTCTTTTCCTATATGTTCTGCACATTTGTAGCATTATTTCTTTGTAGTTTTAGTAATTTCCTAAGTTCACTCTAGGAGCTCTGGTGGCGTAGTGCCTAAGGCACTTACTGCTAACCAGAAGGTTAGCAGTTCAAACCCACCAGCAACTCCTCAGAAGGAAGATTGGGCAATCTACTTCCGTAGTGATACTGCCTCGGAAACCAAGGAGGGGTCGCTATGAATCGGCTCAATGGCACATGACAACGGCAACATGTTCACTCTTAAAATTATTATGGTTTGCTTAATACTTACAGCCTTTATAAGTTAGATTTTATTGACTGTTGTTGTTATTAGGCACTGTTGAGTCAGTTCTGACTCACAGTGACCCCATGTACAACAGAACGAAACACTACCCAGTCCTGTGACATCCCCACAATCCTTGCTATGCTTGAGGCCATCATTGCAGCCACTGTGTCTATCAATCTCATTGAGGGTTTTCCTCTTTTTCTCTGACGCCCCACTTTACCAAGCCTGGTATCCTTCTCCAGGAATTGATCTCTTCTGAGAACAAGACCAAAGTATGTGAGATGAAGTCTGGCCATTCTCACTTCTAAGGAGAACTCTGGCTGCACTTATTCCGGGACACATTTGTTCATTCTTCTGGCAGTCCATGGTATTTTCAGTGTTCTTTGCCAACACTACAATTCAAAGGCATCAACTCTTCTTCTGTCTTTCTTATTCACTGTCCAACTTTCACATGCATGAGAAGCTATTGAAAATAGCATGGCCTGGGTTAGGCACACCTTAGTCTTCAAAGTGTCATCTTTGCTCTTCAACACTTTAAACAGGTCTTTTGCAGCAGATTTGCCTAGTGCAATATAACATCTGATCTCTGGGCTGCTTCAATGATTGTTGATTGTGGATTTAAGTGAAATGAAATCTTTGACAACTTCATTCTGTGTCAGGGCTGGTTTACTGACAAGTAAAAGATTAATAATCTCTCAGTCCCTATACCCTATATGCAACACAGAAATTTCTGAATATACCTATTTGCTTTTAGTAATATAACTATTTTTCTCTTACTCCTTTTGACAGTTCTTGTATTATCTTATATGCCAATCACTGAAGGAGACTATTTCATTATTGCCATATTTTGTCTGCTTTTTGTCCTTATATACTATTTTTGGACAGTCTTCCTGCACTTTGAAGTTTATTGTAGGGTGTCTCTTTCTCATATTCACAATTCCCAT
Organism: Orycteropus afer afer; assembly: GCF_000298275.1. NCBI lineage: Eukaryota > Metazoa > Chordata > Mammalia > Tubulidentata > Orycteropodidae > Orycteropus > Orycteropus afer. The sequence continues at coordinate 28,973,440 of NW_006921593.1, forward strand.
TGAAGCCTAACATGAGAATGTATTTCTCACATTAGCTCAGTCAGTTGTTATGTGCCGTCGAGTCAGCCCGACTCATAGCGACCCCTCCTTGGGTTTCCGAGCACACTATGCTACCAGAGCTCCTAGCTCAGTCGGTAGCTAGTACAAACTCTTTAGGAGAAGTAGAACAAATCTGCCAGAAAACAAATCTGCCAGAACAAATCTATCCCTCCTAGACTGACTCTCCCTTTTTAGATATCTTTAGTTGCTTACCCAAAGGCTTCATTGTATTTCACAAACTGGTGTAATTACATTCATTGTTGTTACTATAATCATTTGTATCATCAAATGCTATACAAGATGTATGCGTAATACATTCAAATAAACATTAACTCCATTCCTATGGAAAAAAATCATATACTTAGAAAAAAACAATTTCTCACATGACTTTAATTTCTCACCATAGTCTTGGCCTCTTACTCATGTCAGGTGTGGTCTCTTATTTCTGTCTAGCTCATTGCTCTCCCAACCCACTATTTTACATCTGATGGTGCCCAACTTTCTAATCACAGTGTCTAGGGTCTGAAATGTCGTACAGATAGATGCCCATCTAATGAAGAGATGACCTTCTCAAAGATGAGTTACTCCTTTGTGGGTGACAAGAAAAATCTAAAAACCCACTCACCCTGAAAATGGGACTCCTAGCTCACCAAAGCAGAAGACTTAAGCTGTGATCCTGGAATCCCTTTCTAATGAGACTCATGATCAAAAGGGGAGATTGAGTAAGAGGACCCTAAACTAACTTACAACTCCTGACATAAGGTGGTAGCTATGCTAAGGTCTGAGGCTAAAACTCTGTTTAGAATCAAAAGTAATCTCTGCATCAGGAATGTAACCTGTCATTTCTGTAACTCTCCACCGGTAGCATAGTGGCTAAGGCACTTGACTGCTAACCAGAAGGCTGGCGGTTCAAACCCACCAGCCACTCCTCGGAAGCAAGATGGGGCAATCTACTTCCGTAGTGATTCTGCCTCGGAAACCCAAGGAGGGGTCGCTATGAGTCGGGTCCAACTCGATGGCACACAACAACAACAACAACAACAACAACAACCACTGTACCTAGAGAAAATTACTTGGTGAGAAATTTCAGAAAACAATGTAATTTTGCTTGCTTAAGGTTTTTCCTACTGCTTAGGAAACCAAGTCCAAATCAATTCTCAGAACAGATACTTACTCAAAATAAATTTTAGAATCACACATGTTCTCCCTGCAAAAAGGGTCTCATGATTGCTTTGAGGCCAGATGTACCCAATTCAATGGTTACCTTGTAACTTAAAAAAATAAACTTTACAAATGTATGTCATCTCCTATCAATCAGACGTACCATCATCCAATTTTTAACTATGACCTAAAAGTCAACAATCACTGAATTTTACCAAAGTGCCTTGTATTTTTTATATACTCCCTACTGTCTCCTCCTTGGATCACTTAGCTCAGAATCCTCTGGACTTGCCTCTCAAGAAAATTCTTTACTTTTAATTTCAACTAGACTCTGCCTTTTTGCTCTACAACAGTACCCAAGGACAGATAAATAGAAGTATGGGAGACACAGTGGTCATATAATCACACAACCCTCTTATAATAAGACATCTGGTAGCCATAACTTGCTCCAAGTTTATCCTATATAAATAATTTAACTTAACATACTGTGGTAGTTAAGGTTGTGTGTCAACTTGGCTGGGCTGTGATTTTGATTGGCTTGGCAGCTGCACGTAGTGATGATTGAGATGAGATTGGACTGGTGTTATCACCTCCCCAGTGGAACCTGCTGTGAGCAGTTATGAAGGGGTGTTGCTTTGGAGTATGGCCTACTCCCAGTATATATGGAGAAGTTTGAGGAGAGGTCTCTAGCACTTTGCTCATTTTGCATTTGGTTTGTCGTCATCTCCAGTTCCTGGATGTGAACAGTGGCCTGCTGTGCTGCCTGCTGATCTTGGGACTGTTGCCTTTGCAGCCTGTGAGCCGACAGTCTGCAGCCTGCTACACTGCCTCCTAATCTCAAGTTCATCAGCCCCTGTAGCTGTGTGCCTCAGGAGAAGACTTCAGCCTGCTCCAGTGGGCCTGGAAGGCAGAGCTGAAGTTCAAGATTGAGAGACCTCCAGCTAACCCCTACACTGGCACTCTGAACTCAGACTTCTAGCCTCCTAAACTTTAACATGAGAAGGAACTGTATCAAGTGCTGAGGAGCAAGGATATCTCCTTGAGGACTAAGGTGCGCCTGACACAAGCCATGTGAGAGCATGTGAGAGCATATGAGAGCTGGACAATGAATAAGGAAGACCGAAGAAGAGTTGATGCTTTTGAGTTGTGGTGCTGGCGAAGAATGCTGAAAGTACCATGGACTGCTAAAAGAACTAACAGATCTGTCCTGGAGGAAGTGCAGCCAGAATGCTCCTTGGAAGCAAGAATGGCCACCTATTTTGGTCATGTTGTCAGAAGGGACCATTCGCTGGAGAAGGATGTCATGCTTGGTAGGGTGGAGGGTCGACGAAAGAGAGGGAGGCCTTCAACGAGATGGATTGACATGGTGGCTGCGATGATGGGCTCAAGTATAGCAGGGATTGTGGGGCTGGTGTGGGATCGGGCAGTGTTTCGTTTCCTGTGCATGGGGTCGCTATGAGTCGGAAACGACTCGACGGCACTTAACAACAACAACAACAAACTGTAACAGAGTAAATGTCTGTTTCTCAAAGTCATCCACTTGTGGTATTTCTGTTATAGAAGCATCAGAAAACTAGACATTTATTCAGAGTAGCTGGGTCTTTTCCCTTGTTTCCTGAGAGATAACTTGAAAAATTTGGGATTTCTTCAACAGTGGAGGTGACTTTATTATTTTAAATGTTTGGGTAACACCTGAAGATTTGCGCAAATGAATTAAGGGCTGATCAGGCCAATAAAGGCCACCTGATATCAGCTGACCTCAGGGAGGGAAGGGCATATGATCCAATCAGTCACGGAAAAAGTTAGCCAGTGATGAGCTTTCTACTCTATTTCCTCCTTAAAAATTCATTCTGACAAGCCTAATACAAGCTTTCTTGTTCTCCTTTGTGCACACAGGTTTAACTGCTCAAATAAGCCCCATGCACTTAATACATTTTGGGCTTTGATTATTTTAAGAAGCATGTTAAAGCCCAAGCTGTGCTCAGTCTGCTCAAGAAAAGAACTTCTGCTAAATACATGTTATGTTAAAGAATTAAACAGAAGAAAGTTAAAAAGAAGGACTGCCAGTTAAATAGAAGGACTCTGAGTCTTTGCTGTGGATCAAAATGCGGTGTTAAAGGTGTCTTAGGCTGGGTTCTCCAGAGAAGCAAAACTAATAAAGCTTATATAGAGAGAGAAATAAATTTAACTTAGGAAAATGGCTTGCACAGTTAAAGAGGCTGGCAAGTCCCAAGTTCCTGGATCAAATGTCAAGCTGGAGGCTTTTCCTGACTCAAGCAGCTGCAAGGGCTGAGGAACTCAAGATTGGCAGGCAGTTGACTTCAGCGGATGATGAATCCAAGATCAGCAGGCAAAATGGTGGATTGTTGGCTCACAGGACAGTTGTAGGCAGCAAGACAGGATCCAGATCCACATTGTTGTTGTTGTTGTTGTTATGTGCCGTCGAGTCGGCCCCGACTCATAGCGACCCCTCCTTGGGTTTCCGAGGCAGTATCACTACGGAA
>NW_006921593.1:28978093-28982055 GCF_000298275.1 Orycteropus afer afer
TCCGTAGTGATACTGCCTCGGAAACCCAAGGAGGGGTCGCTATGAGTCGGGGCCGACTCGACGGCACATAACAACAACAACAACAACAATGTATGAGAAGAGACTGTGTATGAGCCTATTGTGGGAGAAGAGAAACACCTCTTCCTTGCATTTTTCTCTGCCAGACTCTCCAAAGAGCTAAGAACCAGGTTAGAGAGGCCAAGGTAAACTACTTTGAGGAACTGGAGTCTGAGATGATGTTGATTTGGGGCATTAGTTGTTGGGTGTTGGAATTCTTGACATTCTTGGGAGAGACTTGGGTTCAATTTCCACCCATTACCTTCTGCACCACCATCACTCATCCATCAGTGGAGGCTTACATGTTGCTATGATTCTGAATAGGTCTCAGTGGAGCTTCCAGGCAAAGACAGACTAAGAAGAAAGGTCTGGCAATCTACTTTCAAAAATCAGCCATTGAAAACCGTGTAGATCATAACCGTCCAGTCTCCAAACTATCATGAGGATGGTGCACGACTAGGCAGTGTTTCCTTGCACTGTGCATAGGGTCTCCATGTGTCAGATGCCACCACAGTGGCAGTTCACACCACCACCACCACCACCACCAGACCTATGAGCTGGGTAACACATGGGGTCGTTGTGAGTTGAAAGCAAGTTGATAACAATGGGTTTGGTTGGGTTCTAGTTAATGGTTCAGATACAGAAATATCCAGATCTTCCCTGAGGGCTCTGTCTGGCACGCTTTGGGCTGACTTGTTAGGGAGACAGTGTGTCCTTGGCAGCTTCCCATCCTCTTACTTTCAGTGCAAGTGTATTGGAGGTGCCAAGGAGTGATTTGCCTCTCCCAACCCCCACCCCCTCTTTGGGCCAGTCCTCTGCCTTACTTCTTAGGGGACGAGCTTCTCACACTGGCATACTCCAACTCCCAGGATATAAGAATGTACTGGAACCTAGCCCACGCTCCCTGCAGATGAGCACCAATATAGGCCCATTAGCATGAATACCCCTGGAACCCACCTGCTGCAGGACCGAAAGACCAGACATTAATCAAGTTTTCCCAGCCTCCCTCCCCAGGACACTTTAGTGGCCCGTGAATCAGTTCTGGTCTGGCTATTGCCACCTGGTCATGGGGGCCAGCCAAGCTGACCTGCAGTCCTAGAAACTTACCTGTGAGGCTTCAGAGCCTGGAGCCTCGTTGCTGGGCCTGGGAGAGAGAAGACCTCACGGGTGCCTTCGTGGAATCAGAAGGCTGTTTATGCCCCACTCACTGCCTAGAGGGCCACACATTTAGTGCATCAAAACTTTTGCTTCACATCAAATAGACTCCTTACCCCAGGGAGTGGTCACATGAATTCTGGACATGCAGGCAGCCCCGCTGCTGATGCTCAGGCCATGCACCCAGGTCTAGGTCCCTGTGCATTTCTGGCAGCTGGCTTCCATGGCATGTCTGTGTAAGGGATGACAGGGTTCCCACTGGATTTGGCTCAAACTCTTGGTAAGTGATCCAATGTCAAGGGCTACTAATGGAGAAAGTGTCCCCAATGCCAATGCAACCTAGCTTTGGTCCTGTCTATCAGTGACACCCTGTGACCCTGACCAAAGGAGTCCTGTATGGGGAAGGATGCCATGTAGTTGTTTTCCCTTGTCTGCTGACTTCTGAGCTGCAAACTGCCCTGGAGATCAGAGAAGAAGTGAGCAACTCAATGGCTTCCTAGACAGACATGGTCTCATGTGCCCTTGATGGTAAAGATGAATGGGGCCCGTGCTTTTCTGTTTTTCAGGGATAATTTCAGTAGGGAGAGCTGCAAATCCTGCCCCCCACACACCCCATCTCAGGGGGTAAGGCATCCTATGGGGATGATGGAGGTGGGCAGCTTTTGGAGGACAGAGAAGCAATCAGGGTCCTCAGGGCTCAGAAGAAGAGTCCAAGGTGCCCCCAAATGTCTTCCCATATAATACACAGAACTCTATTTCATTACAGGCTTCTTTTAACTCAGGGCTCAAACTGCTTGAGTCATAGGTGACATTAGCCATTTCATAGTTCACACAGCTGCAGAAATGCTGGGAAGTAGGAATCAGGGGAGGTCTCTGGGTGGTACAAACGGTTGTGGTCAACTGTTAACCTGAAAGCTGGCGTTCAGACCTACCCAGCAGCACCATGGAAGGAAAGCCTGGTGGTCTGCTTCCATAAAAGATCACAGCCTAGGGTGTCATCAAGGTCACCGAGTTGTACACGGAGAGACTGTTTAATTGGTGTGTTTCTCCTGTACATGTTCCCAACAACAAAAATACAATGAATTATTTTTTGAGAAAAGATTCCGGCTAAGAAAACCCTACTGAGCAGTTCTGCTAGGTGCACATGGGGTCACTGGGTCAGGATTGACTCGATGGCAATGGGCTTAGGTTTTTTGTTTTCTTTCCTGTAAAATTACCATTAATTAGTTAGCAATACTAGGTACATCCACAGAAACTGCAACACACCCTTCTCCTATCCCCTCTCGCAGAGGCTGGGGAGACGGTTGAACAATTTCTCCTGTGACTTCTCCTTATGGTGGCTTTGATGATACCACTCCTCCACCTGCGCCAAAGAAGAAGGAAAACAATCGGGACAACTTAGTAAGCTGCAATGTTTTTTTCTATTTTTGTCTTGAGACAAGTAAAGTATCGTATTAAGAAGAGTTCATATACTTTGAGTCTTGGTCAATAGATAGCAATTAGTATTATGAAAATCCAAACAAATCATTGGTTGAAAAAAGCTGACCATCCAATTGTAAATATTTTCAGTTTATTTAAGTCTCATACTAATGGCCTAAGAGGAGGAATGCTTTCCGGAACGTTATCTTTTTTAAGATGATAAATATGGAAGACGGACAACAGAGAGCCAGCAAATGGATAATAGATGTTGTTGACAGTGAGCCCAGAACAAATGCCTGAGAGAGATTTAATGGGGCTGAAAAAAGAACAAGGTAAGTGTATTGAAAAGGCTCAAAGTGCCAGGCATGGTCAATGAAAAGAATACTACATTGAAACCTAGCCTGCTCAGAATAACTAAACACATAATGAAGGGGATAAAGAGATAGAGAGTCCCATAAACATCCACCCGCTAACAGAGAAACAGAATTCTGGTCGGACTCAGACTTCAGAGTTGCAGATGATAATGTCCAAAGAAAGCAGAACCAAGTCTGAATCAATTTTGAAGGTGAGAAGTTGTGATAAAACATATTTTGGAGCAAAATATGTTGTTAATTTATGAAAACAACAGAAAGCCATTCTGAGATATGCAAAGCCTCAGAGAACATGACACCCATATACTCTTCTTTTAAAATCACTTAAAGACAGAGCTCGGTTGACCAAAAGAGTCAACAACAGAAGAGTGGGGAAATCATGGCAAAAAGAGACCAGCCAGGAAACTTGAACAGTGAAGGCAGAAATGCATTAATTTCATCCTCATAATACATCATTATTATTGTCATAACACAATTTTTTTATTTATAATTGTTATATAAGGAGCCTTGGTGGCCCAGTGATTAAGCACTCGGCTGCTAACCCACCAGCAACTCTGCCAGAGAAAGATATGGCAGTCTGCTTTCCTAAAGACTGACAGCCTTGGAAACCCTATGGGGCAGTTCTACTCTGTCCTCTAGGGTCTCTATGAGTCAGAATCAATCAGACAACAATGGGTTTTCTTTGTTTAATAAATAGAAAATATTTGACATGACAAATAATTTATATAATATAAAAAAATAACAAAATAATGATTTATATAGCACAATTGAATAGAGTAAGAACAATTTACACAGACTAAAAGAGAAAATATTTAATAATGATAATGGGTATCCATACTGTAAGACACGAGTGAATTAGGGAACTGAATGGTATAAAAGTGATAACACCTTGCCTTAAATAAGTGATACTTTAAAGGCAGCATTTTATTTTTGACTCTGACATTAAAAAAAAAAAAAAAA
>NW_006921593.1:28982155-28987284 GCF_000298275.1 Orycteropus afer afer
AAAAAAAAAAAAAAAGTTAAAATGCATTTGGAAAACTTACAGGTAGATGTGGAAAGACTTGAAGCTGATGCAACGCCTTCCAAAATATTGGAGAGGGTAAAAGCAAAAAAAATATAGCCAAAGATAGCATGAAAGGAATCAGTGCAGTGTGGTCTTGGCCAGTGAACAGGCAAATAGATCAATAGAACAGAATAGAGTCCAGAAATAGACCCAAACAAATACAGTCAAGTGATCTTTGGCACAGGAGCCCTGGTGGTGTGGTGGTTAAGCATTTGCCAGCTAACCAAAAGGTCAGCAGTTTAAACCTACTTCCTGCTCCATGGGAGAAAGATAAGGCAGTGTGCTTCTGTAAAGATTGGCAGCCTTGGAAACCCCATGGGGCAGTTTTACTCTGACCTCTAGGGGCACTGTGAGTCAGAATCCACTCACCGGCAATGGGTTTGGTTTGACAGCCTTGGAAACCCTATGGGGCAGTTCTGCTCTGACCTACAGGGCTGCTATGAGTCGGAATTGGCTTGATGGTAGTGAATGGAGGCCTTTGGCAATGGAGCAAAGCCAGTCCAATGGGGGAAAAGACAGTCTGTTCAACAAATGATGCTGGAACTAGACATCCATGTTCAGAAACTGAACGTGGCCACCTCTACAGGATGTGTCAGTGTTTTGGACACCACTCAAAAAAAGAATCAAGCACTTATCTTGCCATTCCTGTACAATCTGCATATGAAGGCAAGCAAATATTGCTGAAGGGAGTTTCTGCAGAAGAATTCTGATGACTACATGCAGAAAGTATGCTGGAATCTGACTGTCATCATTGTGCAAGCCCTTGTGAGATAGTGAAGTTAGGCAACGTTCATCAAGGGCTGCTAAATATGTTAGGTGAAAGGAGGCTGATGTACCATGTAACAGACAGGTCGGGCGGAACTCACTGAACCTGCTGGGTGATCCTAACATCACACCTGACATACACATTCCCCACCTGGGAAGTCCACTTGCCAGAAAATCAAACTAAACAAAACTCCTCAACCCTGACTGTAAACTAACTGTCGTTAGTTGCCATAAAGTGGATTCTCGCTCATGGTGACCCTGTATGGAACTGTTCTGTAGGGTTGTTTAGGCTGAAATCTTAACAGAAGCGGGTCACCAGGGCTTTCTGCTGTAGTATCTTTGGGTGGGTTTGAATCACCAACCTTTTGGTGAGCAGTCAAGCTCAAACTTGACCACCTAGGGACCTCGAGATCTATGAGTTCACAAAAAATGCGGGGGAGAGAGGAACACCCCACCAAGGGGATGCAACTGAAAAAATGTGAAAATTTTTATAGGACATATGGGTTCTTCAACAAATACACGGCAAAGAAAGAAAAAGGGGATTATTGCTTCAGAGACACACGAGACAGATGAGCTAAACACAGTGTGTGGGATTTGTTTGGGTCCTTGAAACAAATCAGCTACAAAAATAGATTTGTGACACACCAGGGAAAATTCAGACTGTGACTGGGTACTTGGTGATATAAAGGAAGTATTAAGAACTTTAGGCATAAAATAATTTTTCAGGTATAAAAAGGAACAACTGAAGATAGTGGAGGGTGTGATGATGCCGTGAAGTGTCTGTCTGGCTTCACATCAAGAGGAAAGGCAGCAATATCCTGGACTCAGTGACGATCTAAGAACCCACCAGGGTCCCAACCATAGGGTCCTGAGGTTAGCAGGGTGCTACGTGCTCAGAGTCTCTGGAACAGCATCACGGAGGAGCCAGGAAACTGTTTTCGTTGGCTTCATGAAAACTAAACACCTCTTTGAGATTGTTTTCAAATTCTGCCTCTAAATCAAGTCCCACCTGACTGAGGTGGGAGGTCTGAAAGAGAAAAGAGCAAAGCCAGTAGATGATGGAATCACCCACAGTTTTGGGGGGCCCTCCTACCTTTCCCTGACTGCTGTCCTTCCCCATAAGGCAGAATTGGGGGTTGGGGAGAAGCTGCCATGAAATATTGAAACAGATGAGATGATGCTCAACTGTTAACTTGGGTCCTACAGGTGACGTGGACTGAAGAGTTGGTTGTGATCATTAAAAAACTTGAGCATAATGTTTGGGGCAAAATAGATAAAGAGGAAGTTTCTTGAAAGCCCAGTCTTTCAAGAGAGGATGACCCTTCTATTCTCCAAGACTAAGACTGTGCCCGGCCTAGAGGTTCACTGGGTCAGCTCTTTGTCCCTCCAGCTGTGGGTGTGGACGTTGTTGTTGTTATGTGCCATCTAGTCGGCCTCAACTCATAGCGACCCCTCCTTGGGTTTCCGAGGCAGTATCACTATGGAAGTAGGATTGCCCAACCTTCCTTCTGAGGAGTGGCTGGTGAGTTTGAGCCGCCAGCCTTCTGGTTAGCAGTCAAGTGCTTTAGCCACGACACTAGATTATAATTGCTGGTTTGTGAAGGAGCCAACTCCTGGCATGGAGTAGGAGGAAGAGGCTAGGTGCAGCTAAAATCTTCGTTACAGTCCTCCCAAGAAATAGAGAATAAAAATCCCCCCAAGAGAATAAAAATCAGGGGGAAGTCCATTAACAAAGTTTAGAATGGCTTGGATTTCCAGCTAACTCAACTTTCTAGTGATGAAGCGAGAAACTAACACTATTGTTGTTGGTTGCCATCGAATCCATTGCACCTCATGTGACCCTATGTGTGCAGAATAGAACTGCTGCATGGGGTGTTCAAGACTGTGACCTCTCGGAAGGACATCACCAGGCCTCCCTTCCAAGGCACCTCTGCATGGGTTTGAACCACCAACCTTTCTGTTAATAGTAAAGCACAGAACCATCTGCACCACTTAGGAGCTCCTAACCAACACTGTGAACACACATACACACAACACTGTACCCGAGGTCAATTCCAGATGTCTAAGCCCACTGGGAAATTGAGATGTAAACAAATCCAAATGTGAGCATCCTGGAAGTTTGGTTTATTTTATTTTCTTTAATCAAGTCATTCATTTCTTCATTTCTGAGATGGGAAGAACAATAAAAGCATAAACTCTCTGCCCCCAATGTGAACAAGGTGACCGGAAAGCAACTTACTGTTCTCAGTGGAGCAGCTGCCTGTCTGGGAACCGAGGAAGGCCTCCTTAGTACTATTCACAAGGACCCTCGCTCCTGCTTGCTGAGATCTCCCACCCACTCCTTAAACCCTAGGGTGGTGCAAATGGTTGTTTGGCCACTAACTGAGAGGTTGCCCATTTGAACCCACCCAGAGGCGCCCAGGAAGAAAGGCCTGGCAATCTGTGTCTGAAAGCTCACAGCCATGCAAACCCTATGGAGCAGTTTTATCTGCACCCGTGGGGCCACCATGAGTCAGAACTGGCTTGACAGCAACAGGTTTGTTCTTTTCCTCAACCCCTGGAAGGTGGGAGCAGTTTCCCCGTGTAGCCCTTGCTTTGCGTGAACCCTCCCCAGGATAAGACTGGGTGCTGTGCTTGCTGTCCCAGAAGTTAGGGGCCAGTGGAGAGGACACGAAAGGGAAGCAGGAAATGCCCCTTACCTTGTAAAAGGTTTTGTGGTTACAAAAGATCAGACGCATATCCCGCACAAACCACGGCACTGTGTACATTTTCTGAAGCATCCTTTCCTTCACCAGGTCCAGCCACATGGCTTCCCTAAAGGGCTCGGCGTAATCTCGAAGCTGGGACAAAGCCACAAAAGGGGTGATGCTAGCACCGCCGTCACCACTTGTACAGACCCACTGAAATAATACTGTCCTTTCTGTCCAGGGTAGTAATGGTAACAACATCTGGCCTCTACATGCCAGGCGCTGTTCTAAGCCCACCACGTACATTTGTGTAAGTGGAGCTCTGGCGAGTGGAGGCTTGTGTGTTACAAAGATGCTAACCAGGTTTCATCAGAGCTTCCAGGCTCAGACTGATAAGAAGGAAGGCCTGGCAATTTCTTTCTAAAATCAGCCAATGAAAGGCTTACGGATCACAAAATGGTCCAATCCCCAACTGATCACAGGGATGGGGCAGGAAGGGGCAGTGTTCATTCCCTTGTACATGGGGGTCACCATGAGACGGGGGCTGACTTGGCAGCAGCTAACAATAGCAACCAATGACGCGAATCACAAAAGGGGACTTACGTTCCGTGGAGTGTCTGCAAAGAAGGAGCTTTGTGGATGGCAGTAGGCCTTCAAGAGAAGGAACTCACACTTCTGTAAAATGGGGAGAAGGCTTTAAGGAGTGATATGAACTGTGACACAGAGAATGGGAGGCCGGGCCTGCCCCCAGATACGTGAATGTTTACCAAGCGGCCTTCTGGCCAAGTTTGCCAAAGTACCACAGGATGGGCTGGATTGTGTTCTGAGTCTGTTTTAATGTTAAATTGCCATCATCTCGGCAAGACCTTGTGGAGCTCTGGTGGTGTAGTGGATAGGGCATTTGGCTGCTAACCAGAAGGTCAACAGTTTAAGCCTACCAGCTGCTCAGTGGAAGGAAATTGGGGCAATCTACTTCTGTGAAGATTTACAGCCTCAGAAACCCAACAAGGTTGACTTGATGGCAGCGGGTTTGGTTTTTTTTCAGCAAGTCTCTGATGGCTCCATTTGGGTGTCCTTCCCTTGACCCTTTGGATGGTCATCCTACTCACGGATTGAAGGAAAGGAGAAGGCTCGGGGCTTGCAGCCAACTCACCAGCTGATCTGCAGGCCGCATCCGCCTCTCCAGGATCCCAGATTCCTGATGGCACTGTCGGCTTTCAGAAGAATCCTTCACTCTGCAGAATGTGCAGCTCCATGGGGTCCTGAGAGATTGGGCACAAAGTGAGCAGGGGACAAGAACCTGGACACAGACACAATTCCTAGGCTGCCACTGTCCCCCTTTCAGGAATGGTCTCAGACATGGGAGACACATCCCAGAGGGCATGGAGGCCCCTCTACCCAAGACCCAGACATGGGATCTCGGGACAATGATCCCTTCCATCAATGGTCCTAGCAGGGGTGTCAGTCTGTGCAATATGGATCAAATGAGTGATTTCTTCTTTTGTCTTTTTCTTCTTCTATCATCTTTCTTCTTTGCCTTGTACCTGGGATCAAGGAGTGAAAACAAGGGCCACCTGCCAAGTCTGAGTGCTTTAACCCTTGGGGACTTGGGTCCCC
>NW_006921593.1:28987849-29011285 GCF_000298275.1 Orycteropus afer afer
TTCAGTGGAGCAGGTGGCAGGAACAGTCAAGTGGCCACAAGCACCACATATTGTCAGAACTGGAAGGACATCTTGTGGATTAAACTGTGTCACCAAAACGTGTTGAATCCTAACCTCTGTCCCTGACATTGTTAATGAAATCAGACTAGAGTAGGGTCCTGAACCTAATCACTGCTGAGTTATAGGAAGACAACATCAGACCCAGAAACACACATATGAGGGAAGTCAGACACCGAGGAGTTCCAAGGAACTCAAGGGGCTACCAACAGGGAATGGCCTGGATAAAGACCCACAGGCAGGAACTCCTGGTTCTACTCCTGGCCCCACAAGGCAAAGAGTGTGGGGCCAGCCCTTCACCACTCGACTGGAGGCTCAAACACACAAGGGAATGTTCTTTCTATATTAAAGGTAGGGAGTCGGGAGGAGGGTCCCCCATCATGTGTGCAGTCTGTGAGCTATCACTTTGTGTTATGGATGGAGGCTGGTGAGAAAGGAACGGGCAACCAAAAGATGGAACAAGGATTGAAGAAGGATAGGAGTCAGCTACATCTCAGGAAAGAAATCCTGCCCACCCCCCACAACTGTTCATGACACAAGCAAGAGGGCCTGGGCAAGGGCATGAGGGACGGCCACGTTCATCCATTCTCAAAAACCAAGGTTAAGGTCCCGCTTGATGGTCTCACCTTCCAGAACATCTCCTTCTAGTAATTAGGTCCAGGACGTGGTAAAGGAGCCTCCCTGCTCCATCCCCTCTACCACTCCCATCCTCCACACCTACCAAGACCAGGGTACCTTTCTGGCCTTTCCATCCTTAACTCAATGGTCTCTTACTCTTTTGTGGGGATAGACACTCTGGCCATTCTCACCCTCTGACTGGACTTTTGACCTGCCCTTGTCCAATGTGCAAGTGCCACTTCCTCAGATAGCCCTAGACCCACCCATGCCCCCTAGCTGACATCCTATTTGGTCCACAATTCTGCATCCCACCATGGTCTGAAGAGAAAATGAGACAGTTCCCAACACACATCGACAAGAAAAAAGACACACAAGTCAACAGTCACATTCTGTAATAAGAGTCTGACTCCATTTTTCATGTTTGCCAACAGCTTTCAAGCCCACCCTACCTTCTTCCCCTCTGCCTCCACATCTGGGCAAGTCAATAAGAAAGCTTGAGTGGTCCCTCCCTTGGAGCCAGGCAAGGCCCAGCCCCCAAGAAGAACTTCTCACTCTGGCCCTATCCCCTAACCATAGTAAACCTAGGCTCCTCATCCCTCCCTATGCTCAAGCCATTTGCTGATTGGATTGAGAGCCCTCCCTGCTGTGCCCAAAAAGATTCAATGTGTGAGTAATACATTTTTTCACTTATTCACTAGAGGCATGTGTGTAGCATCAATAAAAAAACCAAACCAAAACAAAAAAATCACCAAACTCATTGCTGTGGAGTCAATTGGGTTTTTAGGTGGTATTGCTATGGAGGTAGATTGCCCAATCTTCCTTCCGAGGAGTGGCTGAACCCACCAGCCTTCTGGGTAGCAGTCAAATGCCTTAGGCATACGCAGTCGTAGCAGTCATATGCCACCAGAGCTCCCACATCTGAGCCCAATTCTGAGTTGGGGGTTGATCCCACCTCCCGACAGGGCAGAGGCCCGATTACTAGAGCAGCAAGCAGGGTGTCTGGGCAATGGCCATCACCGCCAGGGGTCTTTCTTCTCCTGCCCTGGCTGCTGGCTGGCTCTGCTGCCACCTGCCCGTGGGGAGCACGCACTTTGAGGTGCTGCCTGCTGGCTGCCCTGGGCTTTGAGCTGGGCTGCTTTGTGCTGCATTTGCTGGGTCCTTCTGAGCCTCTGGGAGCTCTGGTGATATAGTGCCTAAGGCTTTTTATTGCTAACCAGAAGGCTGGTGGTTCAAACCCACCAGCCACTCCTTGGAAGGAAGACTGAGCAATCTACTTCTGTAGAGACCACCTCAGAAACCCAAGGAGGGGTCACTATGAGTCAGAATCGACTCAATGGCAGTGAGTTTGGTTTGGTTGTTGGTTTCCGAGCCTCTAGTGGCACAAATGGTTAAGCCCCGGGCTGCTAACCAAAGGGCCGACAGTTTGAACTCTCCAGCAGGTCCATGGGAGAAAGACATGGAAAAGGGCTCCCATAAAGATGATAGCCAAGAAAACCCAGTGAGCAGCTGTACTCGGTCATGGAGTCACTACTCGTTCTACAGACGCTCAGGGAGACTGATGCCCTGTTCAGTGTTCAGTATGTGAGCCCATTGGGTGGTTGCTCATGTGAGGAAGAAACTTGTGAATCTGAGCAGAGTACACCAGACATTTCCCTTGGAATATATCCAGTGGAAATACCCTATTGCCCCCCAAAAAATTCGGGATAAAGGGGGTGAAACAAAAATCTGATGCAAATTTTCATTTAATCCAGTTGGAAATCCAAAATTAAAGGATTTGTACAACAGAAAGATACAAGCGCGCTGACTGGCTTTTGTGTCTCTGCACCCTGTCAAGACCCTGACCACACACTAAACCCATGACTTCCCAGAGACAACATCGTCTCCCTTTACAAATTTTATTTCAGCCTATTTGTCCTGCTGTACACAAATTGGCCCATGTTGAAAGGGATTCCCCACAACAAAGGCCTCTATAATTTGTCCAAATTGCAACACAACTGGCACTCCCACTAGTGCCCTCAGAGATTTCCTCACTGTAGAGGCTTTCCAACTGCCTCCATGCATCTTGGAGTCTCTGGACCACCCATGGTACCCACGAGCGTCTAGTGCAAACAAACAAAACAAAAAGACCTGCCCTTCCTGGCCCCATGCTTTCTGCCATTACATTGACAACTACTGGATCCTTCTGGAGATCGAGGTTCTGGGCCTGGGACTCTGGGTACTGGCTGCCCATTATGCCTTGGGCAGCGCCCCACAGCACAACCACAAAGCACGCTTTGGGAGTGCCCGCCTCAGGGCTCTTCACTGTACACAGACACAAAGCCCAACAGCAATGGAGACCAGCAACAGTGATGCAGCAGACAGTACGGCTCAGGAGGAGGCCAGAGGGAGCCCACTGCTAGTCATTATCCCAGCATGACCCTGGACGGTGGGACTGAGAGGTCGGGTCAAGTGTGCCCTGGGCTATCATCTGCTGACAGGTGACATTATAAGAGTTATATAAGGCCTCCCATACTGGGCCCATTGAGTAGTTATCTTGGTTTTAAAGATAAGATAAAAAAAAAGATAATTATAAAAATTCCAACTATACATCAGTGTATAATACAGAAGACAAAGGTCCCTTGGAATCCCACTCCCAGAATAATCATGATTGATTCTTTCCAATATTTTTTCAGTCATGAAAATTCATATGCTGTTGAGTTGATTCCAACTCATAGCAACCCTGTATTACAGACTAGGTCTGCTCCATAGGGTTTCCTACACTAATCTTCCCAGGAGCAGATCACCAGGTATTTTCTCTCACAAAGTCAACGGTGAGTTTGAACTGCTGACCTTTTAATTAGCAACTGAGCAGTTAAAAATTGTGTCATCAGGGCTCCTTTTTCAGACAGGTTGTTGTTGTTGTTATGTGCCATCAAGTCGGACCCGACTCATAGCAACCCCTCCTTGGGTTCCCAAGGCAGTATCACTATGGAAATAGATTGCCCAACCTTCCTTCTGAGGAGTGGCTGGTGGGTTTGAACCACCAGCCTTCTGGTTAGCAGTTAAGAGCCTTAGGCACTATGCTACCAGACATAGACCTACATATTTATGTAAATAAATGTGGGTTCCTTCCATAGATATGACTACTACCTCAAGCTTCAAAAGCCCTCCTGACCTCAAAACCTCTCATTTTCCATTGACTGAAGGAAGAGTCAATCTTTATGAATCTACGTCATTTTTTAATGCTATTTTGTAGATGTATCAGTTTACTTTACAATACTGATGGGTGTTTGTGTCCTTCTCTAGTTTCTGTTATGACAACGCTCAATAAGCATCCCTGTCCATTTCAATGTATTTCAAATCAGCAGTGAATACAAGACACGACATCGTGAGACCGTTGTCTTACAAGCTTTGATCGCAGCTAGCCAAGGGCCAGCCCAGTCTCATGGCAAGATAGGAGAGGCCCCCTTGCCTCTGCTGGGATTCACATGGAACAGCAGGCGGCCCTCGAGTGGGTCTCCTACCTGGAGGCTGCATCTAAGCCAGCACAGAAGGTTGAGGAGGGTCCCTGGTTCAGCCAATCAGTGACTGTCACTTCACTGTAGGGAGGCTCCACAGAAACAAAGCTCAGTTCAAACCAGTCAACCATCCTGGTACAAAGGGACTTCACTGGTGAATTGAGCAGTTCTTGGTGTACAATGAAAAATGGCCCCATGGCCCTTTCACAGTGTTCTTCTCTGTTTCGATACCCTGTTTGCTTTCCACACTAGAGCACTCTGTTTCTGACTCCTGTGGTTTGTACTCATCCAAACACCCAGATCTCCTTCTAAAATATACGCACTTCATTAGCTTTGGGCATATGCTTCCTCATCTGAAATCAGCTATAGGAATAATGGCAGAATGTGCATGTAACACTGTGCTGAAGTGGCTGGTATGGAGGTGTCATAACTTCATGAAAAAGTGACTCACAGGTAGGACATGTGGGAACTGTAAGGTGAGTGGAAAGTCTGCAACCAAGAATATGGTAGAAATCAACCCATCACCTGATATTTACCTCTCTCTTGAGAGCGGCTCCTGAAGGGCAGAGCAGAGGTCCTTTCTGAAAGAGAGACGGGATCGGGAAGGGGTTATTCGGGAGGCTCTTTGTGATGGGACATTTCCGATTTCCTGGTGAATATTTCTCCCTGCATAGCCTACTGGTCTCTCAAACCCAAAGCATCTAAATGAAAACCAATCCCTTGCCCCAATCAGTTCTTCTTCTGGACTTCACTTAATGGGAACAGAATTTTTCCCTCGTTACTCAAACCCGGGACGGATTTGCTCTTCTCCCCAGTCCCTCTCCCATCCACTCCTTTCTCCTCCCATTCCATCCTCTCTGGATCAACTCCTTAGGATTTTATCTCAGTGAGAATTCTCTGAGTTTACTGGGAGGCTTTGTGCTGAGTCCTGGGATTACAATGACTCGTCCACTCTGTAGGGGTTCCCAGGATGGGAACTGTGGGAGTGCAGGGGACAGACTGACCAAGCACAGGGTGGCCCAGAATGCTTCACAGAGGAGTCGAGATGGAGCAGGGTCTCCAGTAGGGATTTACCAGAAGAAGGAGGCAGGAAGCTGTTCCAGGTGTCTACGGCTACAGCTAGTCTCCTTCCCACCCACCCCGTCCAATACCACCGGATAAAGCTCCTTAAGTCTCTCCTGACCTCCAGACCCTTTGGGGCTTTAGTTGGGCTGCTTTGTGTACATTCAAAGATCCCCACCATCAGGACCAGTCTGTGGTCCCAACTTTATCACCCACAACTTTTTTCTATGAACTTTCACCTCTGGGTAAATTGTGCTATTGAACCGTAATGGGAATTTCTGCACATTTCTGTCTATTGGAATGCCTTCCGAATTTAAATCCATGTCCCGTCTGTCCCTTGTCATTACAATACCTCTAGCAGCTGTCCTAGGGTCTGTCCCCTGCAGAGCACACTCCGCTTCCAGTTCTTTGACTGGGCCCGGTTCCCAGCAACTTCAAATTCTCTTGGCGTGAACCAAGCTCCCTCTTCATTCTGAATGCACTTCTCTGAGGGTCCTGTAACATAAAGACAGGGCTTTCCAGGATCCCCTAGAATTTGTCCCAAACCTCCAAAGCCCTAAAAGTGGCATTCCACCTGTCTGGGTCCAGAGGGACGCCCCTGTTTCTTACATTGAAGGCATCGCAGGAATCACGGAGGACTCCCAGGTGGAAGTGGCCTTGTTTCCAGATGCACACTTTCCTGAATTGAATTGTCTCTCCCCTCCCCCACCTATGGATGTAATCTCACTTGGGAATAGGGGCTTCTTTCTTATGTAAATGAGGCCATGTCAGTATAGGGTGTGTCCTGAACCTAAACACTGAGTTAGGAAAGGGGAGACAGGGGAGAGCACAGATGCCATCCGAAGATTGCTGAGGAAGCAACAGGGACGGCCTGGCCCGGAGCGGGGCCCTGGATTCCGACTTGTAGCCTCCTGACCCGGGAGAGAAGAAAGCGCTGCTCTTTGGAACCGCCTGTTGGTGGCATTTCTGGAGCAGCAGCACTGGGGAGGTAAGCACACGATGACCGATACAAGTGTGGCACTGTCACCTGGGAAAGCACTTCTTATCTTCAGCCTCGCACACGGTGCCCACTTCCTGAGCAAAGACGTAGGCACGTGGGGGCTTCCCTCCTGCTAGTGGTTTCTTCATCTGGGAGTCACCGGAGCAGAAGACAAAGGAGCTCACCTTGTGCCATCTTCTCCTTGTATAAAATGCCTTTTGCCTCCCCACAGGTCACAGGAAGTTCAGGAGAGTGCAAGCCCCCAAGTTCGTCCTCAGGCCTTTCTGAAACTAGAAGGGAACAGGTGAGCTTTACTGAGTCTTCTTTCTGTCTCCCTGTGAATTCTCCCTCCCCCACCCCCACGGCCTCTATAATCATCATGTGAATGGTACTGGGGACCATTTTCTTGTTAATTTGCAGGAAATCTTCCATGCTGAGTGGCAGATTAGCTCCCTGGACAAGATGATCTCCAATAAACAAAACCACCAGCACCACCACTGCATCAAACAAAACATGTCAGTCGAGAATACAGGGCTTCTTGGGTGGATGTGCTTTAATTTTTTTTTTTTTTTAACTGTAGTAAATGTATAGGTAACAAAACATTTGCCATTTCTGCAGTCTTCCCAGGTACAGCCCACTGACATCGAGTTGTTCAGCCATCACCATCAGCATGTTTTAATTTGCAAGCTGATTGGCCCTCACCTAGTGTTCTCTACTCCATATACATCCTGCTAATCCTTCTACTGGGAGCCCTGGTAGCATAGTGGCTAAGGCACTTGACTGCTAACCAGAAGGCCGGCGGTTCAAACCCACCAGCCACTCCTCAGAAGGAAGATGGGACAATCTACTTCCGTAGTGATACTGACTTGGAAACCCAAGGAGGGGTCGCTATGAGTTGAGTCTGACTCGGTGGCACATCACAACAACATCCTTCTACTGGTAGAAGTTGCCTACCCAAAATATTTCCTTGTGTTACATAGCCAGTGAAAAACTCTTTCTCTATAATCTCGTTTCCCAAGTCAAACCAAGGCGGGGGACGTGAGGTGGTTAGTACTGAGGGGATTGTGTCTGTCTTCACTGTTTACTGTTTCTTTTCATTTTATTACTTCCCTGTTTCTTCTGGAAGTAAAAGTAAACCCCGGAAAATTCTAGACCCATCTGCAAATTGGACGAGGAAACACTTGGCACCTTAGCACATCTGAGTGGGGCCTGGGGTTCTGACTGTGGAGAATAAGTTGTAAATACCAGCAAGTGTTGCACCTGCTCCCAGCCTCACTGGGAGGGTTCATTAAGGATACACTCAGGGCCCTTCTCTTAGGGCAGCAGGAAGAGGCTGTCCATGACTCATGCTGAGATACAGAGGATGCTAGACCAGGAGTGCGTCTAGGACAACATCTGGTTCAAGTCTCCTCTTTGCCCCCAGTGCTTACAAAACAGCCAAAGGAAACTACCATAGGAAACAGCAAGAGCATCATTGGGAAAAGGGAAACCTTTGCAAAGATTTGAAGCAGATGGAGTCAGACGGAGGGAGGAGGCACCCCTGGGAAGTGAGGGGATGGTTGACCCTGGGGAACCCTGGGATGCCTGGCCGTGGAGGAGCACAGCGGGCAGCAGGGCTAGGATGCAGGGGTGAGGGGTGTTGCTCTTGCATGAACTGGCTGCCCCACTATCTTTCGTTTGTTGACACGGCACAGAGTTACTTGTGGTCCTGCCTTATCACCCACGTTAGAACTTCCAACAGCAAATCCCCCCTCAATTTACGTCATTTATGCTGGGAAGTCGCAGAGGTTTACAAACCTCCGTGGTGAGGCTGTGGAGTCCAGGTTCTCGACCACTGTGCCACCCCATCTCAAAGGAAACGGTTAATGGGATGAATGTGAGAGAGAAAAACATTAGATGTTATCATCCTTGGGAAAAATTAGTGGATTATTGTGTGCATGGTACAAGAGCATCCTGCTAAGAAAAATAATCAATTCAAGAGGAAAAAAATTAATCGAAATAAAAAGTATGATGGAGGAAATTAGACAAAGAACCTAACAGAGACCGAAAAGCAGAATGGAAAATAACTCAATTATTGAATCAGAAGACTAGCTCTGGAAACTCTTACAGAAGCTGGGGGAATACAGGAGGTGAGAATTATGCCAGAAAAGACAGGAGGCTGGAGAGAGGTCTGGAGGACCTGTGATCTCTCTGCGGAGGAGTGGTTGCAGGGAGATGAGGTGGATGGAGGAAAATCAATGGTCAACAAAATCAGAAAGGCAGCACACATTGGGTCATTTACACCCACAGTGACCTGTGAGGAAGGCAGGCCGGCATCATCCTCATTTAATAGACGGGCATAATCTCACATTTTGAGAGACAATGACTGGCCCAACTATATGAGGTGGAACGGGCTTTAGGATCCCTTCTTGATGGACTCCCAGTCTAGTGCTCTTTCCCTATGAACAGAAATGCCCCACAAGATTCCCGGGTATGTGTGATCGGCAGTAGCACACGGATACCCTGGGTAAACCGGCAGCCACAGTGGGGTGAAAGCCTCAGGAGGCAGTAGAGGCTGATGCCGCAGACGGCTGTGGGCACTGCCTGGACTGCAGCCTCCCCTAGGGCCCTCATCCGCTTCCGTCTGCGCTCTAGTCTCTTCTCAGAAGGTTCAGCCCGTATTAACAACAACAACAAACTCACTGCCGTCAAGTTGATTCCAACTCATAGCGACCCCATTGGGTTTCCGAGGTGGTTAATCTTTACGGAAGTACATCATTCCATCGGCCTTCTGCAAGCGGCTGGTGGGTTTGAACCGCCAAACTTCTGGTTAGCAGTCAAATGCCTTAGGCACTGTGCCACCTATTAGAGTGTCCTACAAAGACCAGGGGGGATGTGAGTTCATTTATTTCTTGGTGTAAAGAACAAAGGACTTGGAATTAGAACACCTAGGGAGCCCTGGTAGCATAGTGGCTAAGGCACTTGACTGCTAACCAGAAGGCTGGCGGTTCAAACCCACCAGCCACTCCTGGGAAGGAAGATGGGGCAATCTACTTCCGTAGTAATACTGCCTCGGAAACCCAAGGAGGGGTCGCTATGAGTCGGGTCTGACTCGATGGCACATAACAACAACAACAACAGGTTGATTTGAGCTCATGCAAACCCTTTACCCTTTCATCCAATCAGTAAAATGGGCTGAAAATACTGACTTCTTGTGAGGATTAAACAAAATGTAGAGCAAAGTGCTTTGTTGACTGTAAAGTGATAGACACATTTTTACTCTTATCATGGCCACTGCGCATGCTTGTGTGGAATTTCACCTCTAGGGGGCACCATTAACATACAAGACATACTCGATTTATATCTATAGTAAAACAATATTCCAGTAGAGGGCAGCAAGGGGTCTAGTTTCGATAGTTCCAGGGAGAAAAGTATTTTGAGGGACACTTTTCCTCATTGGTAAAAATGCAAAGTGTGGGTAAACAGAGTCCTTGCCACTGGTATTAATACTTGATGAAGAGTGATTTAAGTATGAACTGTGTGAGACATGGAGGAGCTGGACATACATCAATGAGTAAGCAATAACTCTCTGAACTCACTGCCATTGAGTTGGATCCGTCTCACAGCAACCCCTCCTTGGGCTTCGAGGCCGTATCACTAGGGAAGTAGATTACCCCATCTTCCTTCCAAGGAGTGGCTGGTGGGTTTGAACAGCCAGCCTTCTGGTTAGCAGTCAAGTGCCTTAGGCATTATGCCAACAGAGCTCCTTCAATGGGTAATACTGACCTACATTCTGACCTCATGGGATTTTCATGAAGTAACAAGATGTGCAGATAATTATTTACAGTTGTGATCAGTGTCATGGTGGGGATATGGGGGCAGGGAATAGGGCCTGTTTGTGGTAGGTCTTCATGAAATAAGTGAACCACCCGTGACAGTCATTTAAGTACCAACTGTGTGAGACCTGAGGAGCTGGACACAGAGCAAGAAGACTGACCCATTCACTGACCTCATGGGACTTGTTGCATGATCCTTAAATTTTATGGAATTGCAAGGGACCCTGAATAACCGAAACAATTGTGAAGAAGAACAAAGTAGAAGGAATCACATTTCCCAATTTCAAAACATGCTCTAAAACTACAGTAAAGAAAACAATGTGGTGCTGATAAAAGGCTGGGTATATAGAACAATGTAACGGAATAAACCCATAGTTATGGCGATTTGATTTTTGCCTAGTCTATTCAATGAAGAGAGAATAATCTCTTCCATGGACAATGCTGGAACAACTGGATGTCCACATGCAAAAAAATGAAGTTGGATCCATAGCTCACATCACGTATGAGAATTAACTCAAAATGGATCAATGGCCTAAGCAGAAGAATTAAAGCCATAAGCCTCTTAAAAGAAAGCACAGGGGTAAAGCTTCAAGACTTTGTTTCAATGATAGATTCTCTTAGAAGATTTGGTGTCTTAAAGACAGCAAAAGCAGAAGCAACAAAAGAAAAAAGATAGATAGTTTGGACTTCATCAAAATTAAAAACGTTTGTACATCACAGCATTTTCTCAAGAAAGTGAAGAGACAATCTATAGAATCAGAGAAAATATTTGGTAACTATATACCTACCAGGAGCTCTGGTAGCGTAGTGCCTAAGGCACTTGACTGTTAACCAGAAGTCTGGTGGTTCAAACCCACCAGCCACTCTTCAGAAGGAAGATGGGGCAATCTACTTCTGTAGTGATACTGCCTCAGAAACCCAAGGAGGGGTCGCTATGAGTCGGGTCCGACTCAACAGCACATAACAACAACAACAACATATACCTACCAGCCACTCCTCAGAAGGAAGATTGGGCAATCTACTTCCGTAGAGATACCGCCTCAGAAACCCAAGGAGGGGAGGCTATTAGTCGAATCAACTCGACAGCAGTGAGTTTGATTTGGTTTTTGGTATATATCCAGAACATATTTTTTTAAAAAACTCCTACAATCCGACAACAAAATACAATTTAAAAATGGTCTTGAATAGATATATCTCAAAAGAAAATATACAAATAAACACATGAAAGATGTCCCATGTCATTAGTCATTAGGGAAATGCTAATCAAAACTACAATGAGATACTAAACCCACTGCCATGGAGTTGATTCCGACTCATAGCGACCCTATAGGACAGAGTAGAACTGCTCACAGGGCTTCTTTATGGAAGCAGACTGTTTCTTCTTTCTTCCATGGAGCAGCTGGTGGGTTTGCACCACTGACCTTTTGCTTAGCAGCCGCATGGCTATTATCAGACAAACAGAAAATAACAAGTGGAGGATGTGGAGATACTGGAACTCTCATGCACCATTAGTGGGAATGTAGAGTAGTGCAGCATTTGCAGTGTTGTAGAAGACTTTGGCAGTTCCTCCAAAAGGTTGACATAGAATTACCGTGTGGCCCAGCAATTCCACTTCTAGATTTATACCCAAAAGACTTCACAGTAGGGACTCAAACAGACACTTGTACACCAGTGCTTACTAAAGTGTTATTCATAGTAGCCAAAGAGTGGAAACAACCCAAGTGTCCATCACCAGACTGATGAATAAATAAAATGCCATACATACAATGGGGTATTATTCAGACATAGAGAGAAATGAAGGCTTCACGCATGTGACATCATGTGCAAACCTTCAAAACATGCTCAATGTAGTAACTCCAACACACAAAGACGAATGTTTGGTGATTGCACTTACATGAAATATGTGGAATGGGCCAAGGCAGAGAGACAAAAGCTGATGAGTGGTTCCCAGGGGCTGGATGGAGGGGGACTGGGAGGTATTGCTTAGTGGGTTCTGTTTGGGGGTGATGAAAATCTTTAGGAAACTGCAAGACCGGTATTGGGGGCAGCATCCTCCCACCTCCTCTAACTCCCCTAGGGGGAGAGAGAAGGACCCCCGTCAGCAGCCCAGGGCTGATCCCTAAAGCTGAGGTCAGACATGTTGCCATCTCCCAACTTTTTACCAACCATCTCTCCCATGTCACTCTCTCCTCTGCTGGGTTCACTAATTCATTGCAGTGGCCACACGGAACTAACAGACAATACTCACAGTCATGGGGTTTATTACAGAAGTAACAGGTTATAATTCAGGCTCAGGAACATGCTTAGGATACAGTTCTTCCATCAGGAAAGCCTCTTTCTGCCAGGCCTGGAGGCGTGCCTCTCTTTGGCCCTTGGCCTCTAGGCCTGGCCTCTACCCTGCTCGGGCACCTGCCGATAGGTGCACCTAGGTACACCCCTCTCCATTGGCAAGCCTGTGGCCCAAGGGCACTCAGCTTTCTCACTCCATTGGCAGGCAAGCCCACTGCTCTCTCTTGTACTGGTCTCTTGGTTCTACTGCTGCCATCTCTCTGCCACCTCTCTGTCAAGGTCCAGCTCAGAGATCTTGGGTCTAAGGACACACTCCATTCCTGGCTGCTCTCTCTTGATGGTGGTGAGATGTCCTTTCTGCCTCTGGGATGGCTCATTTTAAGCCTAGGGCGATGGCAAAACTGACCAATCCTCACATTAGGGTTCCTGCACCTTATTTGCACAGTCCCACCCCCACAGATAGGGGAAGACCCTAAAAAAGATGGGTTGCACACTGGCTGCAAGAATGGGTTCAATGCATAGCAAAGATTGTGAGCATGGTGCTGGACCAGGCATTATTTCATTCTGTTGGACATGGAGTCACTATGAGTTGGAGCTTGCTCCATGGCACCTAACAACAATACCCCTACAAGAGTGCCATGTACATTATTTACATTATTAGCAAGCTGTCCAATCCCCTTGATGGGCCTCAAGCACCTCACATCTGCATAGGTCCACCTAGTCATCTGATGGTCACAGAGCCCATGACTAGAAGAGCCATACCAAGTAATTCACCATAGAAACAGATAATGGTGATGGTTGTCCAACATGATGGAGGTAATTAAAGCCACTAAACTGTACACCTAAAAAATGGTTAAGGTGGCAAGTTTTTAAAATTAAAAAGCAAAAAAGAAGAGGAGGAGGAGGGGAGAGAAGAAAAGAGACAGAGAAGGACAAGCAACTCAAAGAGCTTCTTTGAAAGAGGCACAATGTTAAGGGCAGGAGCTGGGAGCAAGCAGAGGGCAATGGAGTTATAGAAAAATGGGCAAGTAGGAACAGGTGATCCTCCAGAGAAAAAATTCTAATGATAAATTTATTTTTAAAAATTAACATTAAAATATTAGTCAAGATAGGCTAGGTAATGCTGTGTTAACTAATGACCTTTCCAAATCTAAGTGGTTTATTATAACTCACTGCCGTTGAGTCAGATCTGACTCATAGCTACCCCTCCTTGGGTTTCCAAGGTTTATCTCTACGGAGTAGATTGCCCAATCTTCCTTCCGAGGAGTGGCTGGTGGGTTTGAACTGCCAGCCTTCTGGTTAGCAGTGAAATGTCTAAGGCACTATACCACCAGAGCTCCTCATTGTTTATTATAGGTGTTAGCAAACTGGCCAGTCCATAGGCCATGTTGGAACCCTGACTTGTTTTTGGGAAATAAAGTTTTATTAGAATACAGCCAAGTTCATTGTTAATGTCACTTGCTGCTTTCATGCTAATTGAGTAGTTATGACAGAGTACCATCCCCAAAGCCTGAAATCCTTATTGTCTGGATCTTTATGGAATAAGGTTGCTGAGCCCTGGTTTAGAACAAAGATTTACATCTCTCTCATGCTACTTGTTCATCACACGTTAGATTAGTCTCAGCCCCTTGTCATCAACACTCATGGTTCCAGGTTGACAAAGCAGCCTCTGTCTAGAACTTTGCTGGTCTCAGTTAATGGTTGACTCCTAAAGAGCCCCTAAAGGTTTGGCCTGGAAGTGATCCATCATTTATGTCCATATTTTTTGTCCAAGTTCCATGGCCATTTCTGAGTCAACAGGGCACAGATATATAACCTTCTGTAGGGACTGGCAGTGACAGGGCACTGGAATATTTGGTGAACAGTCGGCAATTTTATGATATGTGTTAATTCTTGATATACAGGCTCTTTGGCCAAGCATTCATTCACTTCTAGAAGTGAGCCATTAGGAAATAATCCTGAGAACGTGCCCACCCTGAGGATGGGAGCCACTGGGCTGCCCAATCAGAGAGGAGCTTTCCAGATGCAAGAGAGGGACAGACAAGGCTCATCAGTAGTGATTACTAATGGAAGCGAACAGTGGACACTTGGAAGTGGTCAAGTAACCACCGTGGCAACAGTGCAGGTGAACTTCTCCCTGAGGACACGTTTACTTCTCCCAACCACCACCGTCAGGCCCACAGGTCCTTGCTCTCTGTGTCCCTCTTGGCTCACCTCAACCTCTTTCTCTGCTCGTCTCCCTCCTACTATTTCCCCACATCTCCCTCACCTGGTGCCTGCTCCACGAGAGCTCCTCTCACCCTGAGCCGTGGCTTACCCTCTGCCTCAGGGGTTTGGGCACATCCACACTTTGCCTCTTGGACTCTTGTCATGACCTTTGAGTGATTGGTTGAGTCATCCTTCATTTGAGTCACCTGATCCACCATTTGGAGCTTCTCTGGGATTCCACGTGTATAGGACACTGGCCCTGGTCCAAACAGTAATTTGTGAGGTTTTAATTGGGGTCCGATGTCAACTTCCTCCTCCCATATGAACAACCCCCTTCTCACTTTCCCAGCCCCATCCTTTCAGATCTCTGTCCTTCATTTTATCCTGCTATTTCTCTATTATTTCTCTCATGTCTTGTGAGTACTCTCCTACACTCCCCATTTTCCTTCCTGTTTCCTGTGATGAAGACATTCAAGAGACAAAGCAGTGGAACCAGAAAAACACAGTTTCATGAATTTTTATTCCTATATTGCAAATAGCAGCTATTGTGCATAAAGCAGGTGCATCGCACACAGGGAGGAGTAAACTGAGGTGGTTTTGTGTACTTTGCTTTGTGACTCCAAATCTAATTCCAGTTTGGGATTGGGAGGCTGAACCTTCCTTGCTAATTCAGGTTTCCTTTGTCTATTCTTCCTGCTCTGATCCTGAACTGCACACAATTGTGATGGTTATGTTTGTGTGTCAACTTGGCTGGGCCTGGTTGAGTGGCTGGGCAGCTGGTGGTAGTATTCCCCATGATGAGACTGGCAATCAAGTCCATGGTGGGATCTACCACAAGCAGCTGAGTAGCTGCCTTTGGGTTGTGTTCTGCTTCCTGTATTTAAGGAGATGCCTTGGGAGTGGTCTCTAACCTGTGCCACACTTGGACCCAGTATGTAGCTGTGTCATTGTTCAGCAGCCTGCCATGCTCTGGCGACCTGGGGACTTACAATGGACTTGAATGTATGGCCTGCCATGTGGCTTAGTAACATCAGGACTGTACCTTTTTACTTGTCAACCTTAGGGCTTCTCAGCCTCAGCAGCCAGCAACTGTCTGAGTGAAGAAACGCCTCTAGCTCCAGTGGGCCAGGAGCAGGAGGCAGAGCTGGGTTTGTTAAGGCCATCCCATTTGTGGTGTATTTCTTGTCAGAGTGGCACTAGGGAACCAGAACACAATCCTAATCTCAAAATGATGTGACACTCTGTGCCAACTCCTACCCCCAATTCCTTCCCTTGGATAAAAGAAAGGAAAGTGGGATTGGAACCAGCCTGGCATCTGGGTTCCCCTTCTCCTGTGGGAAGGAGTCCTCTGATGAGGAGGCCTCGAGGCAGGGGTGGAGCCAGCTGTGCTCTGTGATACCTGGGTGACTGGGTGGCTAGAAAGGCGGTCATGTTGGTCAGTGGAGTCAGGTAAGCACAGAAGAGTACACAGCTTCACTTTTCTTACCTACCTCTTGGGAGCCTTTTTTTCTGTCTTCTTTCTGGACTTGACCAGCTACATCCTTTTCTCCTCTTTTCTGGAAAAAGGAAAAAAATCATCTATTATGCAAATAATGATCTACAAGCCTGTGATGTTAATGATTTTTAAGTAAAATTTCTCCTATATTCCCTTCACTTTGGGAAGGAAAAAAGAGAGAGAGAAATAGAGATTAGGATGAGAAAAATGAAAAAGTATTCCATTTTGTTTGGAAATGAAAAAAGATTGAATAAAAAATGTTATGGATATACTAAATAATTAACATTTAAAATATGCCTTTTAAAAAAAATAATCACTTTTTTCTTTTTTTTTTAAGACTAGAGGAAAATATAGAAAAGATTGTTATATTGAAAGGTTTTCTTAGCCAAAGGACAATGCCAGAAATCCTACAGGTAAATGATGAACAGACATGAGTGCTTAAAAAATTAACTCTACACTTCAAAAAACACATCCACAACATTAAAACCAAAACAAAGGAGAAAAATTACATTACACATAACATGTAGAGGGGTGATGTCCTGAAGAGATAAAGCAAGGATGAATGGTACACTGGGAAAATGGGAAAAGAACCAACATTGAAAATGCTCAAGGAGGAAATACAACTGACAAATGCATTTAAAAATCATCTTTAGAAATGTTTATATATTGGAGGACATTTTCTTTGTTGGTTACCAGGGGTGGGAGGGAAGGGGAGGGAATGCTGTTAGATAGATCGAGATAAATATTGATTTGGGTGAAGAGAAGGGCAATGTACCAAATGTGAGTGACCAATATGGCAGCATTGAGGATGAGAAGACAGAGAGAGTTACATGGGCAGTACAAACAACAAATATGAACCCCTTTGTAAATACAATACTGAGTTGTCAATGAAAGCAAACATGGGTATAGGGACGGATAGATGGGTGAACAAGCTAAACAATTATGTATGTCTAAATGGAGAGTGTATCCAAGATCATATACAGGGTTGGCAGACAATGGGCCTCTCGAAGATTATGAAGGGATGGACACTGGGAGGAGGTAACTATGGGGAGGAAGTGGGAGGGGAGCTGCTGCATTGTAAATTTTGGTCAATGACATGAGACAAAGTATATGTGAACTGCTGTATGAAAAGTGAATTTACTCTGTAAATCTTCACCCAAATCCTAATAAAAAAAAAAAAAAATCATCTTTAGACACACTAATCATCAATGAAATGCGTGGCTTAGCTTTAAGGACACCCACTGTGGTGGTTATATTTTTGTGTCAACTTGGCTGGGCCTGGTTGAGTGGCTGGGCAGCTGGTGGTAGTTATTCCCCATGATGAGACTGGCAATCAGCTCCATGGTGGGATCTACCACAAGCAGCTGAGTAGCTGCCTTTGAGATGTGGTCTGCTTCCTGTATATAAGGAGAAGCCTTGGGAATGGTCTCTATCCTATGGCACGCTTCGACCCTGCATGTAGCCGTGTCAGTGCTCAGCAGCCTGCTATGCTCTGCCGACCTTGAAACTTACAATGGACTTAAATTAATGGCCTGTTGTGTGGTTTGGTAACATCAGGATTGTGCCTTTTTACTTGTCAACCTTGGGGCTTCTCAGCCTCAGCAGCCAGCAGCTGTCTGAATGAAGAAACGCCTCTAGCTTCCGTGGGCCAGGAGCAGGAGGCAGAGCTGGACCCCAAGGTTGAGGGGCTCTCACCCAGCCCCTAGAGCCTGATACTTTGAACTTGGAGTTAAAGCCTCCAAATTGTAAGAATAAACTCCTGTTTGTTAAGGCCATCCCATTGGTGGTATATTCTTGTCAGAGCGGCACTAGGGAACCAGAACACCCACTCATTTCAGAAGCTTTGTCAAGTCTAATATTGATGGTGATGTAGGAGAGGAATACTCATCTGCAGCTAAGGGAAAGGTAAATTATTACATTTTCTGGAGTGTAATTTAGTAACACGTATAAAATTTAAGATACACAGATTTTGTCCAAGTAATCTCGCAGTTTAGACACCTGCAGACAGTGTTCTTCCGTGGAGGAGGCCTGTGCTTCTTTGCCCTTGCTCCTTTCCTGTTGGCTGGAATGTAGGCTTGTTGGCCGGACCCCAATGAAGGGGAACCCATAGGCTGAGGATGGTGGAGCCACAAACAAGGACTAGGACTCTGACTCCAGGGTGCACGACATCAGCCCTTGACCATCAACCTCCATGTACAAGAGACAAATGAACCTCTCCCATTTCAACCACTATTTTGGTTGAAATTTGCCGTTACATATAGCAATCTAATCGGAATGGCAGAGCATATTGCTTTTATAGTTTGAAATTTTTTCCATGTTGAAAAAAGCTGAGTCACTTCTTTCAAAACCTTGTCTTTTTCTGGCTTAAAAGTCTTTTCTGGCCTAAATCCTGCTGTGCTCGAGTCAATTGCGACTCATAGCAACCCTACAGCACAGAGTAGAACTGCCTCCATAGGTTTCCAAAGCTGTAATCTTTATCAAAGCAAACTGCCACATCTTTCTCCAGTGGAGTGGCTGGCAGGTTCGAACTGGTGACCTTTTGGTTAGCAGACAAGCTCTTAACCACTGTACCACCAGGGCTTCTTTACCTGGCCCCGAAGAACATAACAAACAATAAGAGTAACACTAAGCCTGCCCTCACAGAAATCAAATAGATTCTTCTTCACACTGAGGCTTTTCCCTAGGGCAATTTCCCAAAGAGAGTGTATTTCCATTTTCCTTGGGATCTAGAATGTAACAAGAAAGAGAGTAATTTTTAAACAAGCAGGCTTTATGTTCTGAGACCCACCACCGCCCACCATCTTTGTCGTACTGTGGTGGCTTACATATTGCTATGAGTCTGGATACTTTGTTGTTGTTGTTGTTATGTGCCACCGAGTCAGACCCAACTCATAATGACCCCTCCTTGGGTTTCCGAGGCAGTATCACTATGGAAGTAGATTGCCCCATCTTCCTTCCGAGGCGTGGCTGGTGGGTTTGAACCGACAGCCTTCTGGTTAGCAGTCAAATGCCTTAGGCACTACGCTACCAGAGCTCCCGTCTGGTTACGAAGCCACCAGTATTTCAAATACAGCAGGGTCACCCATGGTGGACAGGTTGCATGAGAGCTTCCAGATGAAAACAGAGTTGAAAGAAAGGCTTATGATCTTCTTCCCAATGTTAGCCAATGGAGACATGTATCAGAACAGAATACCATTTGGTATTGTGCTGGAAGATGAACCCCACAGGTTGGAAGGCAGGCACACAATGGCCCCAACGGTGGACCCAACACACCCACCAATAGTTGTGAGGATGGCGTGGGTTGTACATAAGGTTGCTGTGAGTCAGAGCTGATTTGACAGCACTTGACAACAACAGCAATGAGAAGAAACTGTTAAAAATGATCATTTGAATTGGAGGGTAGTCAAATTTAAGCCATTTTCACTGACAGTTCTCATCTATTGTCACTTGAGGATACTGTGAATTTGTGACACCATGACCCTATGATCAACCAACAGAAGACCCTCAGCTTTTCCCCTCTTTAGATGATGGCACTAACTCCCACCAGAAATGGGAATCATGGTGGCATGGTCAAGAGCAAATGAACACACATCATTTCACCAACACATGGCCCACAACAGCAACACTGGCTGCATAGATCAGTTGCAGTATTGCATTTGTCTTTATGGGGAGCTGTTCTCTTCCTAGTTTTCCCAGGAAGGTCATGTGAGAAACCTGGAGCTTGGGACCCTAGAGAAAAACTTGATCCATGGCCTTGGACACTTCAATAGAGTCCCAGGAATACCCCTGCTGCTGTTAGCTGCTATGGAGTTGGCCCCTGACTCATGTCTGCCCCATGCGCAACTGAACCAAACTCTGCCCAGTCCTGTGCCTTCCGCATGATCAGCTGAGGATCAGGTCATTGTGATCATAGAGTTTTCATTGGCTGATTTTTGGAAGTAGATCCCTAGTCTGTCTTAATCTTGAAAGTCCATGGAGACCTGTTTACCAGCATGGTGACATGCAAGCCTCCACTGACAGGTTCATTGGCCAGTCATCAAATGGGAATTCTACCACTGAACCGCCACACTTAGAGCACGCATGCTCAGTGTTGGGGAGATTGTCTCCAGTGGGGAAATTGGTTCTTGGGGGATGAACAATCTCACCCTTTTGACACATAAAATGTGATATGGTCCTACCTATACACATAGTACCCTTATGCATACAGTTCATAAACAGAAACATACTTGTAGTATGAAAATTGCACAGGGGGCATGATCAGGAAAAAGATGTCTAAAAAGTTTCCTTAGGTTGAGAACACTGGCTTAGAGTAAAAGAACTCTGAATTTGAGCTCTTTAGTTGGGCCCTCTGAGACATGCAACCCTTAATCTTTACCATGCCTAATTCTTGGTGATGTGCTCGGTGCCTCCTTGGGCCTCTTGACTTTCTTCATCTCTGAAGTATCATCACTGATCTCTGGAAAAAAGAAACAACTTTCTATTCAGATCTCGGTAAATGCCTCTGGCACATTCCATGGGGACTTTCCAGAGACCCAGGCAGGGCCTTGCACATTTTCAGCTGAGAGTTGGAGTCTCCCGCATCTTGTTAAGCCTCCAAGGAGACCCTCTTGAGAATGAGTCTCAGGTCACTGGGGCTGCCTCCCATTCAGGGGAGGAATGGAGCAGGGCCTGTCAGCACATCAGTGGTTTCTCCACTCATGGAAGCACCCAGTGTCCAGGAGGAGGCAGTCATCCGAGCCCCTAGGCCAGTGGTTCTCAAAGTGGGGTCTGGGAACTCTTCTAGGTCTTTGAATCCTTTCAGGAAAACTGTGAGTTCAACATGATTTCCCTAATAATATAAGACTGACTTGCCTTTCTTATTATGTTGACTTTATGTTAGAGCAAAGACCATGGCAGGTGAAATTCCAAGTACTTTGGTATGAATCAAGACAGTGGCTCCAGAACTTGGAGTACTCATTGTAGTTTTCATTGCCATGTGCCATTTAGAAAGAAAAAAGAAAGCCAGTTTCACTTAAGAATGTCCCTGATGAGTCAGTAAAAGTTATTAATTTTATAAAACTTCTACCCTTGAGCACACATCTTTTAATATTCCAGGTGAAAAACTGGGGGAATATAAACCACTGTTGCTGCTTAGTGAAGTACTATGGTTTTCCTGAGAAAAAGTACTGTGTGATTGTTTGAGTTGTAAACTCACTGCATACCTCCTTGTTGCCATTGAGTCAACTCTGACTTATAGCAATCCTGCAGACAGAACAGAACTGCCCCATAGGATTTCCAAGGTTGCAATCTTTACAGAGACAGAATGCCACATCTTCTCCTCTGGAGTAGCTGGTGGGTTTGCACCACTCACCTTTCAGTTAGGAGCCAAGTCACTAACCACGGTGCCACCAGGGCTCCTTACTGTCTACCTCAGTGCATGAATATTATCCAAAAGGAGAAAGCATAATGTTACAAACTCTTGGAGAAGTAAAAGGCCAACTCCAAATGCAAGATAGAATAGTGCATTTAATGCTACGTAGTATGAAAACTCCTTGATAAGGTTTCAGATTCCACTTTACAATGAATGTTTATGAAACTACCACTTGTTGAATTTTGGTATAGTATCAAAGACTACAATATCAATATTAAAAGTCTGAAAAGACTATTAAAATACTCCACTCTTTTCCATTATATATCTATGTGAGCTTTCTTATGCTTCAAGCAAAGCAACATGCCACACAGATTGAATACAGAAACAGAAAAGAATATAGCTGCTTTGTATCAGAAAGATTGGCAAAAACTATATATAAGGATGCTATTCTTCTCATTAATTTCTTTTTGTTTTGGAAAATATATTTATTTTCATAAGAATATGTTCTTTTCTGTTAACACATAATTGGTAAATTATATTTATTTTTAATGGAATTAATAAATATTTTTAAAGTCTCAGCTTTGATTTCTGATAAGGTTGTTGTTGTTATGTGCCATTAAGACAGACCTGACTCATAGTGACCCCTCCTTGGGTTTCCAAGGCAGTATCACTACGGAAGTAGATTGCCCAACCTTCCTTCCGAGGAGTGGCTGGTGGATTTGAACAGCCAGCCTTCTGGTTAGCAGTCAAGTGCCTTAGGCACTACGCTACCAGAGCTCCCTCTGGTAAGGTAGCTATAGATAAATATAAACAACATAAACAAAAGCTCTTTGGGGTTGTCAATAACTTTGAATGGTATAAAGGAGTCCTGAGACTGAAAGATTTGAGAACTGCTGCCCAAGGCCATAGCTATAACGAGCTGTCCACTGTGAACACATCAGTTTCTTCCCATCTCCACTCTCAGACCCACAGGTCCTTGCTCTCTGTGTCCCTCTTGCCTCACCTCAACCTCTTTCTCTGCATGTCTCCCTCCTACTATTACTTTCCACATCTCCCACACCCCTGCCTGCTCCATGAGCACTCTTCCCACACTGAGCCATTCTAATGGCCAATTCCAGCACCAGACTCACCCACTGGCTTGGGTGTTTGGGCACATTCCCTCTTTGCCTTTTGGAATCTTGTCATGACTTTTGAGTGACTGGTTGAGTCATCCTTCACTTGAGTCACCTGATCCACCACTTGCAACTTCTCTTGAATTCCATGCTCAGAGGAGGCTGCCCCTGGTCCAAATAGCAATTTGTGAAATTTTAGTTGGAGTCCCCTGTGAACTTCCTCTTCCCCCATTAGTGACTTTCTTCTCACTTTCCCAGCCACCACCCTATCAGGAGATACCTGAATCCAGGGTACTATCATATCTCAGGGCATCTGCTCCTCAGATAGCTACCTCCATTCTTTCCTAACTACTTCACTCTTTAAAGGGGCAAAACTTGTCTTGGATCATGTTGCTTCACTGTTAGTCCCCTGCAGTGGACTTTCATGTGTTCACAACAAAAACCAACCCTCCACACCTTGGCCTACAAGGCTTTGCATGAGCTGTTTCCAGCCTCCAGCCTCCACTTGTTCTTTCATCTTACCTCTTGGAAGGGCTCTCTTCTGATGTCTCTTTTTTGAAGTTGACAAGGCACTTTTTATTTTCTCTCCTTGAAAAGAAAAGGATAGGGGAAAAAAAATGTTTTATACAAACACAGATCTTCCAAACTTATATGTCAATGGTTTATAGCCTTTGCTTTTGGTTTTCAAACTGTAGTAGCTAGGAGGCCTTTGGGGACCTTACATAATGTCATTTCACAGATCAATGGGGAAAGAAGAAACTCTGAAGTGGCAAAGGAGAGAAGGAAGAGGAAAAAGGGCAACAATGAACTTAGGTTACTCATTTCTAGAAGGCTGGCAGTTCAAACCCACTAGCCACTCCTCAGAAGGACGGTTGGGCAATCTACTTTTGTAGTGATACCGCCTTGGAAACCCAAGGAGGGATCAACTCGATGGCAGTGAGTTTTTGTTTGTTT
>NW_006921593.1:29012670-29025655 GCF_000298275.1 Orycteropus afer afer
TTACCTGTGTGACTGTCAACAGTAGACCAGGACATGGCTCCCTCACAGTGGAGGGCTCAGTCTGACCCTTTTAAAGAAGTTCCCCTTCTTCATGGAGGAGAAGTACGAGGGCTCTCAGCACCCCTTGCTCAGGGATGAAGCTGAGAGTGGTGACAGTTACAATGTGACAAATCCATGTTATTGCTTAGATGGTTGTGTATGGACATTCTTTAACTGCTCTGTGACTATTTCATCTTGGGAAACAGTGAAGGAGGCTAAGTGCCTTGTATACTTGAGTACGCAAGACTGTATGACAACAATATGAAGAAAGCAGAAGGTAGCCTGTACTTGCTAGCACCTGGATGGTGCAAAGAGTTTGCACTCACCTACTAACCTACAGATTGGTGGTTTGAATCCCCACCCCACCCAAAGGTGCTGAGAAAGATTGTCCTAGTGATCTGCTTCTGTAAAGATTCCAGCCAAGAATGTTCTATGGAGTACAATTCTACTCTTGCTTATGGGGTTGAAAATGGGTTTGGTTTCTGGTTGGTTTAACACCAAATGTATACCAAGTTCTGCTGTTAGTTTCTGCTGTACTTAGCGAGATGGAAGGACTTCACAAGTTTCCTGTGAATTCAGAACTGTGTTTTTTGATCATTGGTTTCTTCTGCATTTTGACAGGGCTGTTTGGACATTATAGTCTCTGGCTGGTTAAAATCTTAATGTACTTGGCTTCTACCTGAAGGATTTTTTAGACCACTTAAAAGTACCTTAAAAGACAAACACCTAGTGATCAACCTCTGAAAAGCAGCCACTGAAAACCCCATGGAGCTGTTTCACTCTGACCTCCAAGATCGTCAAGAGTTGGAATCAACTCCATGGTAACTGGTAATGTGGACATCACAGAATCAAACTGGCTGTGGCAGACTGTCCCTGACAATCCCATACTAGGTCAGTGAGTCAGTCACCCTCTTTGTCTTGTTCCCTTTGTTACACCCAATTTTCTTTCCTTGGTTCTTGCCACAAGCCTCTGGGTTGGGAGGTCTGCACTCATCCTTCCAAGCTACCTTGAGTGAGGTTAAGTCACCGCCAACCAACATTACCTTGCACAGGGCCAGGCAGAGAGTGGGGCATCTCCTGTGAGTCGTCATCATTTGTTTTGTATGTTAAGTTGTCATTGGCCACTGAAGAAAGGAAGGAAAATAAGGGCAAGTCATAGAGACTGGGGGCCAAAGAAAGAGTGAATGTAAAATGTCCAGGGTGGAGGGACCCCCAAGACCCAAGGGCAGAGGTTTGGTATCATCTAAGGCTGGTGTTATGGCTTGAATCATGTCCCTCAAAAAAAGATATGTTGAAGTCCTACCCTCTGTTACCTGTGAATGTGAACTTAATTGGGAAGAGGGTCTTTGAAGAAGTAATTAGTCAACATGAGCTCATATTGGAGTAGGATGGACCCTAAACCAATATGGCTGGTGTCCTTACAAAAAGGAAAAGTGAAACAAAGACACAACAGAGGGGTAGATGGTCACACGAAGATAGAGGCAGAAAATAGAGTGATATATCTACAAGTCAAGGAACTCCTGTGGCTACCAGCTGCTGGAAGGGACAAGGAAGGATCTTGCTCTAGAGCCTTTGGAGGCAGCATAGCCCTGCAGACATCCTGAATTTGGACTTCTCTCATCCAGACTGTGAGAGAACAAATTTCTGTTCTTTTAAGCCCTTCAGTTTGTGGTGCTTATTACAGAAGCCCTGGGGAACTCATGCAAGGAGGAAGCAGCTGTTCTGGGTTCTGGGCCTCACCAAGGCCTCTAGCAGTGAGCACAAGCCTTCTGGAAAGGGCTGTGTATGGGTAGGTGGTTGTATGGTAAGGAGCAGACCAATGAAAGGACAGGACGCACAACATCTAGGCAAGATAGGTTGGGGATATACAGGTGTAGGACGTTGTCTATCTTTCACCTGGCGTGATCCTTTCCTCCTTGATGGATCCAGGGATAGCCACAGCAGGGCCAGAAAGGCTGGATGGTTCACCCAAGGTCTCGCTACTTTGACGAATGGAGGCCTTATGTTGGATGACCCTCAGTGCAAAGGGCGGATGGCTTGATGGTGGTGGTAGGATTGGTGGCCTTGGCAGCAGGTCTTGGATTGAAGGCCAGATGTTGGAGCTCCCTTCTGTTGGGTCGGCTGGGGCTGCAGATAGGATTGACATGGCTCTGTTCCACCCTCCGTAGGCATCACCAACTGGGATTAGTGAATGAATACATATTAGCACCTGGATACTCAGAATTAGGTATTTGGAGAAGGAGAATTTGTCATTCCTAACTTCCAACAGGATGGAATCCTTCTCCCTCCCCCCAGGTGCATAGAACTGCATTCAGCCTCATCATCGGTCCATCTGTGGCCCCTTCCTGTTTTGTTTACTTTAGTTGGGTATTCTATGTCACGATAACTGCATTAACCCCTGGATTAAGGCCAAAGTGGTTTCACAGATAAAGTTGAATTTGACTTTGTATCCAGGAATTTAACTTCCTTCATTCTATTCTTTAACTTTGTTTGTATGGGTAGATACTTGCTGTACATGAAATCATTTTAGTAGAGGTCTCTGTTAGTAAATAAACATGTCACTTCCCTGGAGCAAAGAGAATAAATCCAGCTTCTTCAGCATGGCATGTTAGAACCTTCACACCCCAGTTTTGTTCATCAATGCAGACTTGTGGCTCCCTCCTTACACACTACGATTGCCACACTAAACATCTTCCTACCCCCTGTACCCCAGGCCCAGAGCTTTCTGTGCGCTCTTCCCCTCCATGGCCAATGCCAGGTTTCTCTTATCATTCTCCTCCATCATTTATTTAAGAAGGAAGGTTTGTCCCAACTAGTAAACAAAAAAGAGGGTGTAGGGACAGATTTGAGAGAATGACCCAATGAACCCTCTATCACAGCGTTGCAGACACAGGAGGCTACTGGAGTGCAGTCAGGCCAGGGGCCCATCCAGCTCTGGGCCCCTCTGGCTCACAGACCTGCCTGTTGTTAGATCAGCTTAGCGTGGCCTTTAGTTCCAAGCTTCTCCCCTCATTGCCCAGTGCTGCCAGGAGGACCAGGCCGCCTGCGGTGCCACCTCCATGGAGGTCAGCATTTGTTCTTTGCTGCCCCGTTAGCTCTAGGGATGGTGATGTGTCACTGATCAGATGAAGTGCTGTCAACAGTGATGACTCCATTAAAGAAAATGTCACAGTTCAGTGATATCTGGTGGCCTTTCCCATTGTTCTCAGGTACGTGAACCACATGATTTGGCCTGAGTGTTTTTCCTCAGTGTAGAATAATTTCCCTCTTGCCCTTGCTGCTTTCTTCCCAGCTCGGCCACTACTCTTTTTCCTACTCCCTTCCTTACCAGGTCTTTCTCAGTGGACTCAGTACACTTCACACTCTATTTCTTTCTCGTGCCCTCTCTGTCTGTCTCTATGTCCCCTCTCTTCTTCTTTAGTTATGTCATTCCCTCTTTCAGCTTTATAATCTGGCTTCCAGCTTGTCCGTGTTTAGGAGACTTGTTAAAATTGTGTGCTCTGGCATTGGGGGACAAAATCATGACTCCTGGCTCTGCTTCTTAACAGACAAGTCACTTTGGAGAAGTCATCTCTGAAGTATAATTTCCTTATCTATAAAATGGGGATAGTAATGACGTCACAGGATTATTTGAAAGATGACATATGATGACCACATGCAGTGCTTGGGATAATTAATGCCTGGCACACGGTAAGTACTCAGAGAAATGGTACTTGTTATTGTTCATCCCTATCCATTTCTCTTCCTCCCTGGCTCTCCTTGTCCTTCCACCAGACCTGGTCTCTGTAACTTTGCATTTCCCAAGAGTTACTGTCATCTGATGTTTTACATAGAGATTCTTCATATGCTAAGCTGTACAATTTTCCCCAAATCCATGGAGCAGCTGAGACATAAGCATTTGTGTTCCCTAGAAATTCACCATAGAGGGTCAAGGTCTCAGTTGGCAAGGGGCTGAACTTCCTGCTACACCTTCCCAAAGAGAGAGCAGGAAATTGAAGTGCCTATTCCACTGAGCTGAAAACAAACCAAACTTTTGACACAGCAACTTCTCACATGCTTCTGCAGCCCCTAAAGCATTTGAGAAACCTTATTACCACTTCTGAAGCTCCTGAGAATCGTCAGTAGGTTGGGGTATTCGCGCAGGTTAGTGGAGCTGAACAACGCCACCAGAAGTGATGGGTCAAACATTCTCTCCAGGTTGGTGAGAGTCTTGTGCACCACTCTTGCCACAGGAACCAAATTTCGACAGGCTTCCACAGATGCCTTAAGAAAAGGAACAAAGATTATTAGAAATAATTATAAAGTTGAGTAGGGGGTGATTATACACTCATGGTTTTATAAGTTGTCAGAAAGATTATACACTTGTGGGTTTAAAAATTGTCACATTTAGTATTTTTTTTTAAAAAAAAAAGAGTAGCTGCTGAAACTGCTTATGCACAACCAAACACCTCACGGGATTTGGTTCCTTGGTTCAGAGGTTTAAGGCATGTTTTCATGAGACACCCCAGTTATTTGGTCTAATAACATATTTAATGCTTATATTCTATCTCTAGTTCATTGTATAGTGTCTGAGGTGTTAAAAGCTTGCAAGGGGCCACCCAAGATAAAATAATTGGTCTGTATTTGCCTGGAGCAACAGAGGAAGAAGAAGTCGAGAATAGGTGGAAGATATGGAGCATGTGTCTAATTATCTCTGTGAACAACTGCCCCCTTTGCCATGAGACCAGAAAAACTAGATAGTGTTTGGCTACCATTACTGAACATTTTAATCAAAGATTCTATAGAGGAATACTGATCAAAAGGGAGGAAAGTACAGAACAGATTTCAAATTCTATGGACTTCAGACCTTCTGGAGACATGGAATCTGGGTGAAACTATTATCCTGGAATAATCTTTAAACTTTAAATTAAAAAATGTCCCCAAAAGTCTTCTTAAAACCAAACAATAGTTAAGCTTAATTAGTAAAAAGGTCTGCCTTGGGCACTGTGCTCTTTTAAAAACGATCTCTGTGGGCTCAAATTGACAACAGCAATGGGAAAGACTAGATAGGAACTATAGGGTGCAGTAAGTTCATGTTAACAGAGAAGGAGCAACTTAGAAAAGGAGGGTGAGGGTGGCTGCATGACTTGAAGAATGTAACCAGTGTCACTGAGTTGCACACGTGGCAACTGTTGAGTTGGTGGATGTTTTGCTGTGTATATTCTCAACAACAAGATAAATAAATAAAAACTAAAATATATACATTCTCAGAGGTCACAGTTCCACATGCTTACCTTTGAAGCTTCATATATATTTGGGTGACTAGTCTCTTAGGAATAAGTAAGTTAGCCTTCTTTAAAAGTAAGTCCATTTTGTGAATCTTATTTTTAGGAACACTTGAGAGAGGAGAGAAATTTTAAGGATGGAAAGTGGGCTCAAAGTGAGCCAACTGGTTACCATCAAGTTGCCTCCGATTCACACATGACTCCACGTGTGTCCAAGTAGAACCATGCTCCGTAGGGTTTTAATGGCCAATGGGCTAGAAGTAGGTCACCGGGCCTTTCCTCCAGCACACCTCTGGGGGAACTTGAACCTCTAACATCTCAGTTAGCAGCCAGATGTGTTAACCGTTTGCAGCACCCTGGGATATTCAAAGTAAGCTCTGCTTAATTATCTGTTTAAGACTTTGGTCAGGATGCTTCAGCAATGGACCTAACAGTTAGTCACAGTGACAAGTTTACTGACTGTTCCTTAGCCTCTGCTATGTCTTCGATTGACTTGAGTGGGTTCCAGACACAGGGAGAACACCCAGAAACCTCTAGCTGAGAACATGGCCAAACTGGACAACATGACAGGTGAGAACAGATTGAAAAATATTTACCGAGCACATACTTAGGCTGGCTGAGCTAGTCCTTAGGTACACAGCAGTGGTAAGATCAACATGGTCCTGCCCATATCAGGGTAGTCTGGTGAGAAGATGGGCATTAAACAGTAAACACAAATTAAATAAATACCTGTGATGGTTAAGTTTATGTGTCAACTTGGCTAGACCATGATTCTCAGCGGTTCAGCAGGTGCGATGTAATCATCTTCCATGGTGTGATCTGTTGTAAGCAGCCAATCATTTGAAAGTAGAGTTTCCTTGGGGGTGTGGCCTGCATCAAATAAATATGGATGTTCTGGCAAACCTTGTCCTCTCTATATCCTGCATCCCACTCGTTATCCTCTGACCTTTAGTTCTTGGGATATGAGCCAGCACCGTGTCACCAAACCTTCAGACCTTGGGATTTGCCATCTCCCACAACCCTGTGAGTCAGAAGCCTTCTGCAAGACCCACCAATTTAGGGTTCATCAGCCCCTGTAACCACGTGAGTCATAAGAAGCCTCCAGTCCGATGCCTGAACCATGGATTTAGGGCTTTCCAGTCTCCATAACTGCATGAGCCATTTCCTTGAGATGAATTTATACATATATACACTAATTTTGCTTTGTTTTTGCCATTATACAAATCCTTTATCTAAATCTTCTTACTTAATCTTCCTAACAATCCAGTGAAGCAAATATTACTATCCCCATTTTCAAACAAAGTAATAGAGGCTTGGAGAGTTTGAGGGGTTTACTCATTCCACTCAGCTAGTAAGCAACAGAACAAGTCACAGCCTGCCCTGTAGGAGACCAAAAGCCCCATCTTAACACTTCTCATCCTACTTTCTAAACAAATGTGTCTTCTACAACTGTGATTTCCTTGTGACTACAGACCACAGCCCTTCTGCATCTTTTCATCTCCAGGGGGCCTGGCACATGGTAGGTGGTCAGTTAGTATGTATTCAATCATTCTCAGAAAGGTAAACACTTGTTCTGGTTCCCTAGTGCCGCTCTAACAAGAATATACCATAAATGGGATGGCCTGAACAAACAGGAGTTTGTTCTCTCACAATTTGGAGGCTTTAAGTCCAAGTTCAAAGTGCCAGGCTTGAGGGGCTGGGTGAAAGCCCCTCGACCTTGGCCTTCAGCTCTGCCTCTTGCTCCTGGCCCACTGAAGCTGGGCACTCAGGCAGCTACT
Organism: Orycteropus afer afer; assembly: GCF_000298275.1. Lineage (NCBI taxonomy): Eukaryota > Metazoa > Chordata > Mammalia > Tubulidentata > Orycteropodidae > Orycteropus > Orycteropus afer. The sequence goes on from NW_006921593.1 coordinate 29,019,752, forward strand.
GGCTGCTGAGGCTGAGAAGCCCCAAGGTTGACAAGTAAAAAGGCACAGTCCCGATGTTACCAAACCATACGGTAGGCCATTAATTCAAGTGCATTGTAAGTCCCAAGGTCGGCAGAGCATGGCAGGCTGCTGAAGGACAACACAGCTACATGCAGGGTCCAAGTGTTCCATATGCTAGAGACTATCCCCAAGGCTTCTCCTTATATGCAGGAAGCAGACCACATTCCAAAGGCAGCTACTCAGCTGCTTGTGGTAGATCCCACCATGGATTTGATTGCATCTCATCATGGGGAATAACTACCACCAGCTGCCCAGCCACTCAACCAGGCCCAGCCAAGTTGACATACAAATTTAACTACCATGACACTTAAATGGTGGTTAAGTATATAAATTGACATATCCTTTTTTTGGAAAGCAATAAAGAAACATCAATAAAAATGTAAAATCTATAATCATTCTATAACTAGGCATTGATCCAATGGACTTGCTCTCATAGGTTGCAAAAGTACATCTATCAGGATATTCTTTATGTTATTATTTATATTACTTAAAAAGTTGAAGCCACCTAAATGTCCATCAACAGAGGACTGGTTAAATAAATTGGAGAACATCAATACTATGCAGCCATTAAAAACAGTGTGGTAGATCTACGGATGATACACTGAAAAGAATACTAAGGTTTACTAACAAGTGAAAATGCAAGATGTAGAACAGAATATAGAGTATGATCTTATCTGTATAAATTCTTTAAAGGATTAAACATATGTCAGTCCAGTAGGACACAAGATACATTAACAGTACACTTCATTTGCTCCTCTAGAGAATCCCACCTAAGACATTTGGTACTGAGAGTGATACTAGAGGGAAAAAAATCTTAAGGACAAGTTTTCAGAATTGGTTCTCAAGTCTGGGTAGACTTAAATACACTAATGACTTGAATTCCAGTAAGGAACAGTGTACAGCTAATTCATGGCATAAGGTGGCAGTAGAAATAAATATAATATCACCACTCTGGACCACATATTTGTGAGAAACAAGGCTCTGGGTGACAGTGTATTTGGTTTCTTTCAGCATTTCTGTCAAACTGAGAAGTATAGGGAAGCTTATTGTTTGGTCCTCCTTTCACTAGACAAAGTGGTAAAAATGAAGGTGGACCAAATGTGCATCCCTGCCCAATGCACTATGAGGCCAAACTAGTTTAGACACTGAGTGATTAAGGATAAAAAAAACAAAACACAAAATTCACTGCCATTGAGTCAGTCTGACTCATAGCAACCTCTCCTTGGGTTTCCGAGGCAGTAGACATCTCTACAGAAATTGATTGCCCAACCTTCCTTCGGAGGAGTGGCTGGTGGGTTTGAACTGCCAGCCTTCTGGTTAGCAGTCAAGTGCCTTAGGCACTACACCACCAGAGTGATTGTTGTTGTTGTTATGTGCCCTCGAGTTGGACTCATAGCGACCCCTCCTTGGGTTTCCCAGGCGGTGTCACTACAGAAGTAGATTGCCCAACCTTCCTTCCAAGGAGTGGCTGGTGGGTTTGAACCGCCAGCTTTCTGGTTAGCAGTCAAGTGCCTTAGGCACTACGCTACCAGAGCTCCTCTAGAGTGATTATGAGGAGAGAAAATTATTTACCAAGTGGCAATGCAAGGAGACGGGGGTCGGTACCCAAATCTGACTCCTCGAGCGGAGGTTGGGATACAGTTTTTGTAAAGTTCAGGAGGGGCTTATACATAGTCCTAAAAATTTCAGGAGTTTGGGTGTGAATCAACTGGGGATTAGCTGAGGCTCCCTTCACCTCATTTTAAAGGGACAGTCAATTTTTAATGCAGTGCATTTCCAGATGTGTCACACGGACTTCCTGTCATCAGGTGATTGGAATTTGGGCAGAGGAGAAAGTGTCATTTGGGCGTTTGCCCAAAGTTGATTTCGAGTTGTTTTCTGAAAAACGAGGAAATACATTAAATACCTATTCACCTGTTTCCAACTAGGGTGGAGGATAACCCGGGTCCCTGCACACCAGGTGGGCAGTCAGGCCAAAATAGTAGTTTACACATGGAGATTGAGAGGAGAAAAATTATTTATTGCAAACCAGCAGTGCAAGGAGTTAGGGGTAGTTTAGTACCCAGATCTAAACTCCCCAGCATGGAAACCCAGTTTTTGTAGGTTTCAGGAGAGGGGGTTGAGCATTTTCATAAAAGGTTGAGGAATTAGGGCATGAAAGTGACACTAGTTTCCCATTATCAGCTGATAGGGCCTGGCAGAGGGGAAAGCTTCAGCAATTAACTTTTGTTCCTTTTGTCCTATTGCACTTGTCCAGGACAGAGCTAATTTACAAGTTGTTTCTAAAATACTTCTATTGTCCCAGCCACAGTTAATTTACAAGTTGTTGCTAAAATACTTTTAGCAAGTCTATCATCTGCAGAAAAGAATGTTTTCTATTCAGTTCTTTAAGGAACTGAATACTCATCTGTCAGGGGTGGGAAAATAGTTGGGGATAATTTAGTTTACTTATCTATTCCCATCCCGGGGTCAGGGTGGGGAAAATAGTTTTTACTTTACTTGGTTTCAATTCCCCCTTGGAATAGATACTGTTCCACATTCTTGGGGAACACTTTACTTGGTTTCAAAATGAACCTCAATTCAACTCAGCTCCCAAGAAACCAACCTCTCATGCCTGCCCACTTGCCCCTAACCAAGGTGATAGACAGGATGGAGGACTAAGTTTTGATTCTACTTGCTTCAGGAGCAGGAGATGAACTCAGGGTTTCAGAGCCACAGCTCAAGCACTGCATAAACCAAAAAGCACTGCATACAAGACCTGAAAGTTGTCACTCGTGCCCTGGAAATAAAGCGTTATTTCTTATAGTAACAAATGATATTGCTGAAAACCAAATCCAGAGTCTTACCACAAGAGAGGCTGAATTACAAATGCCAATTGAATTTCCAATCTCAAATGCTGTCTGATGTTGAAGTGAGGGAGACTGGGAAAAATGGGATTCTGAAACTTGAGATGGGGACATACCGGCAGATAATCAGGAAGCTGGGGACACTGAGCCCCCCAAATTCCATTAAATCACTGCTGCCAACAGAATCAGACCTCTTACTCCCATCTGAAAAGATTGCTTCATGCCTGTCTGCTAAACCACCCTCCCTAGTAAAACACTCATCTGATGGGATTGACCCATCCTTTCTATACCCATCTGCTAAGGTTAACCCAGCTGATGCTAAAGAGCCTTTGTCTGAGATATCACCTGGGGCAGCATCTGGGCTTTGCCAGAGCACTGCCTGAGGTAGATGCCTTACAATGTGAAGCCTGAGTCCTAATGGCCTCCAGGTAAGTCTTTAACCAGAAGTCTTTAGTGTTGGGGATCCTAACACTCCCCATGCCTCAGGGCTTTTATCTACCCTCCGGATTCAGCACGAATCAGAGATTTGCCTGGCTCCTGAAGTCTCCCACTTATCAGAGCTCTGCATCCTCCCTAGATAATAATTCCCTAAGTAGACTTTGGAGCCAGGGGATTCCAACATGTCCCCCAACATCTCAGACCCCTGCCCTAAACCCCTTAGCAACAACCAATCATCTGTACCCCTTAGCCCTGGTGCTACTCCACCCTATATTTTTCCTATAAAACTGTGATAGTAAAGGAGCACGAGGTCTTTTGCTCAACCCGCTATGTTGGTGAGAGCAGGGACCCTAGCTCGAACTAGCTAATAAACTCTCCTTCTTGCACTTGCATTGTCATGTGTTGTCAAATTCCTTGCGCCCAACAACTCCTTCATAACCTGGGCCCAACAACAAGATACTGCTCAATGTCCTAAGGATGCACCCTCACTACTCCTTTTTCCTTCTAGACTTACAAAACAAACAAAAAACCAAACTCCCTGCCATCAAGTTGTTTTCTGACTCATAGCAACCCTTCCTTGGGTTTCCGAGGCAGTATCTCTACGGAAGTAGATTGCCCAACTTTCCTTCCAAGGAGTGGCTGGTGGGTAGATGTTAAGTCCCAGTGAGCCCCAAGACGTAAAAATACAATGCATTGATGTGCAGTCAGATCCGACTCATAGCCACCCTCCTCGGGTTTCCGAGGTGGTATCACCATGGAAGTAGGTTGGCCAGCCTTCCTTCTGAGGCATGCCTTCCTTCCAAGGGTTTGAACCACCAGCCTTCTGGTTAGAGTCAAATGCCTTAGGCACTATGCCACCAGAGCTCCTGAGCCCCAAGAGGTGGAATACAAAGTGTGACCCAGGAGGAGGTCACACTCCAAAATAACTGCTTGATTTTTCTATATATACAAACAGAAACTTGGGGGACATGTGTGGGATTGGCTATTAAGGGTGTGGGATAATGAATGGTTCAAAGAACATAAAGTTGGATCAGTCTGAGTTTATTGATAATGGACCCGCCAAGCATAGATTTTTCATTCAGCTCAAGAGGTTAGAAAAAGATCTGAGAGTTTATTTGGTTGATCCACTGAAGCATGGATTAAGCAGTGGCCTAAAAACAAATAAACCACTGTCATTGTGTTGATTCCAACTCATAGTGACCCTATAGAACAGAGTAGAACTGCCCCACGGGGTTTCCAAGGCTGTAAATCTTTATGGAAGAAGATTGCCTCATCCTTCTCCCATGGAGTGGCTGGTGGGTTCAAACTGCCATCCTTTTGGTTGGCAGCCCAATGCTTGAACAACAGCACCACCAGAGCTCCCTAACGGTGGTCTACACTAAATCAAATTGAAATGCCAGACCTGCCTTGGCATACAGAAGAAGAAGGTATTGACTGCTAATCAGAAGGCTGGCGGTTCAAACCCACCAGCCACTCCTCGGAAGGAAGATGGGGCAATCTGTTTCTGTAGTGATACTGCCCCAGAAACCCAAGGAGGGGTCGCTAAGAGTCGGGTCTGACTCCATGGCATATAACAACAACAGCAAAGGCTTAGGGGAATTGGCATGTTGTTGTTGTTGTTGTTATGTGCCGTCGAGTCAGCCCTGACTCATAGCGACCCCTCCTTGGGTTTCCGAGGCAGTATCACTACGGAAGTAGGATTGCCCAACCTTCCTTCCGGGGAGTGGCTGGTGGGTTTGAACCGCCAGCAGACTTCTGGTTAGCAATCAAGTGCCTTAGCCACTATGCTACCAGAGCTCCAGGAATTGGCATATTAGAGTGGAATTCTCAGGTTGGGCGACAGACCCACCCATGCAGAGCCCAGAGGACACAACTTGTATCACGACAGTGAGAAACGAATTTGCATACTTGGTGGGGGCTGGGAATTGGTTAAGTCACTCACCTTGTACATTCTGTCAGTGATGAAGGACTGGTCTCGGAGACCTTCAAAGAAGGGAAACGGCTTGTGTATGGCGTAGGCGATCTCCAGCTTCTGGTGTATGAAGTGCCGAAGAAGGGCCTCTTCCAAGGCCTTGGTCTCAGTGAACATCCTGTGAAAAGAGGAGCGAGGACTGTGAAGAGCTTGGGGAGCTGCTCTCTGCGGTCAACAGGCCTCTAAAGACAGCCATGCTGATCGCAAACGTCATCCCTCAGGTGTTCCCAATGTAGCATCTGCCTAAAAGACTAGTGGATGTGGGAAACGCTGACAACTCCAAATTCCATGGGCTGCGAGCCACTTGATGGTAGTGAGTTTGGTTTTTCAGTTTTATGAGTGACCTGCAGGATGATGCCAAAATCTCGAAGGGCTGCTGGTAAACATAATGCAAATATTAAAGCTTTTTGGTGGTGCTGGTGTTAACTGATGTCAGGCTGGCTCCAACTCACGGCGACCCTGTGTACGACAGAACAAAACGCTGCCCGGTCCTGCGCTATCTTCGTGTTTGTTGCTATGTTTGAGTGCTCACTCAACTCACTGCTGTCCAGGCAGATCCGACTCATAGCGACCCCTCCTTGGGCTTCC
>NW_006921593.1:29027292-29028493 GCF_000298275.1 Orycteropus afer afer
GCACAGGACAGCAGAGTCAGAGCAGCCCTGAACTCAGAACGAACACACGCTAAGAGGCCTTGGTTTCTGTTCTCTAGTGCCTTTCTAACAGAAAATACCACAAATGGGTGCCTTTAACAAACAGGGATTTATTCTCTTACAGTTTAAGAGGCTAGAAGTCTGAGTTCAAAGTGCCAGCTCTAGGGGCTGGTTAAAAGCCCTCCTCCACCTTGAGTTTCAGCTCTGCATCTTGCTCCCAGCTCACTGAAGCTAGAGGCTTTTCTTCACTCAGCTGCTGGTGGCTGAGGCTGACAAACCCAAGGTTGATAAATAAAATGCCACAGTCCCAAGTTACAAGCAACATAGAAGGCCACTAGTTCAAGTCCAGAGACAGTCCCAAAATTGGCAGGAAACATGGTATGGTGCTGAAGAAGACTCACCCCAAATGCAGGTCCAAGCATGCCAAACAGCTCTGTCCAAGTTTCTCCTTATGTACTGGAAGCAGACCACATCCCTAAGGCACCTACTTAGCTGCTCCAGTAGTTCCACCATGAACTTGATTACCAATCTCATCATGGGGAATAACTATATCCAGCTGCCCAGCCACTTAACCAGGCCCAGCCAACTTGACACACAACTACCATAGCCCTGTAATTCTATTTGGGATGATTAATCGTACAATAGCATTTGAAAAAGGACATTCACCTGTACCAGACACTCATCTGTACATAGCCAGTAGCAGAGACAGTGATATTTGGCCCCAGCAATAAAACGTGAGAATTATTGAAGACATCTCCCTGGCTGGAGGAGCCTCGTGGTGGAGGTGTACGTAGGTTTGTAAGAAAAAGTATTGCAGAGATTTCTCAGTAAGTTGAACATAGAATTACCATAGGCTCCAACAATTCTACTCCCAAAATAACTGCAAGCAGAGACTCAAACAGATACTTGAACACCAATGTTCATTGAAGCCTTATTCACAATAGCCAAAAGGTGGGAGCAACCCAAGTGTTTATCAACAGAAGAAAGGATGAATAAAAGTGGTCTAGATATGCAATTGAATACTATTCAGCTGCAAAAGTGATTAAAGTTCTGATAAATGCTATGGTGTGGATGAACCTTGAACACAAGAACCTCTTTCTTTCAAAACATTCATCAGGGGTATACCAGATGCACTCCAAAGGAAAGCCAATTCTAACTTCATCTGGAAGACAATTTGTATGAT
>NW_006921593.1:29033288-29035037 GCF_000298275.1 Orycteropus afer afer
AGGCAGTATCACTACAGAAGTAGGATTGCCCAACCTTCCTTCCGAGGAGTGGCTGGTGGATTTGAACCGCCAGCCTTCTGGTGAGCAGTCAAGTGCTTTAGGCACTATGCTACCAGGTACATTGTAGTGTTAGGCAATTTCCCTTTTCTTTTCTGTTTTGAGTGTAACCCTCATGGGGAGGGGCCATTGGTCGACTTCTGCTTCAGAGCTCAGGAGGGCAGTTAGAGTTGATGCTTCCCTCCCTCCCTCCCTGGGTGGAATCCTGCGTCCAGTTCTAGGGCCCAGCTGAGCCAGGAGTAGAAAAGAGCAGGTGAGGGCAGCGACCTCAGCGTCAGGTTAGTCTTTATCTCTCTTTGTCCTTCATCTCTGATTTTTGTTGTTGTCATAGTTGGGTACCATCAAGTCAATTTTCAACTCATAGACACCCCATGTGACAGAGTAGAATTATCCCATAGAGTTTCCTGACTATAATCTTTACAGGAGCAGAATGCCAGGTCTTTTCCAGCAGAGCCACTGGGTGGGTTTGAACCTCCAACCTTTCAGTTGGCAGCTGAGTGTTTAACCATGATACCACCAGGGTTCCTTCATTTCTGGTAATGTCGGCATTTTCCTGTTACTCATTTCTACCCAGCTTCATTCCTCAGGTATATATTATAAGGAGATAGGTAATGAATGAGGACATCAGATTTTTAATACTACAGTGGAACAGCTGTTGGGGAGACTTACGACCAGCCGGATTCACATCACCTATTCCTTTCTTCTCGGAAGGAAGTTTGGACAACCTACTTCCATAGTGATACTGCCTCGGCAACCCAAGGAGGGGTCGCTATGAGTTGGGGCTGACTCAACGGCACATAACAACAACTCCATTCTTCTTCCTCTTTCTTCGTTGCAACCACTATCCAGCTGGGCTGGCAGCATTTGAACTTTGTGGTCCTCTCTGAGGCTTTGCTGTAGGATTAGATGGGTCTTCAATAGAAGCTCTGGTAGCATAGTACTAAGGCACCTGACTGCTAACCAGAAGGCTGGCGGTTCAAACCCACCAGCCACTCCTCAGAAGGAAGGATGGGCAATCTACTTCCGTAGTGATACTGTCTCGGAAACCCAAGGAGGGTTCACTGTGAGTCAGGCCCAACTCGACAGCACATAACAACAGATGGTTCTTCATGACCTCTGAACCCATCATTTCCCCCAGGCTCCCTTTATCCCCACCTAAATGGCATCTCTGGTCAGAAAATATCTTTTTAGAAAAATTGAAATCCAAACAAAACGTCTGACATTTTCAAATTTTGTCCAGCCCATGTAGTTGGAGGCAATTTAGTGCCTCTGAACAGTTGGAAGGAGGAACTGAAAGTGGGCCAGACCAGCAAGGACAGGGGCAAGCAGGTGGTGACTGTTGGCTGCTTTTTTTTTGAGGGGGGGGGTTATTAGAAGGATGAGAGCTTTTTTTTCTCTTCCCTAGTCTCCTCAGAGGAGCTCTTGCCAACACAAATTGGCAAGGTTTGGCCACTCTTCCTGGAGGATGGCTTGTATATCTTGCCTGAGCTAAACTCCAACCTACTCTAGCTGTGAGCCCACAAGCAATGAGGGGTGGTGGGGCACATCACAGAGGCATCAGAATGGGAAGCAACTGGCCCAAGTGAAGCCAGTCAACAGTTACTAAGCAGGCTGAGGTTGGTTTCTTCAGAAGGGGTGGTGGTGGTGGAGGAGGACACTGGATTTCTTTCATTGACAAGGAGGTTCATGGGG
>NW_006921593.1:29035562-29038704 GCF_000298275.1 Orycteropus afer afer
CATGTTCCTGCATGTGGATATAGCTTACATTTTTTGGATGCTGGATTCTCTTTGACTTTATGAGTACACCACAATGTATTTATCCTTTCTATTGATGGATGTTGTGTTGTCTCCAGTTTGGGGCTAGAAGAAGAGTGAAGAGTCACAGGACATGTTTATTTTGAATTTATTAGATTATAGCAAGCTATGTTTTAGAGAGCTAAAGATAATTTTCATTCCCAACAGAAGTGAGAATTCTCACTGCTGTATATCCTTGCCAACGCTTGATAATGCAAGATTGTTTTAATTTTAGCCATTCTGCTTGGTGTGCAGGAATCTCTTTATGGTTTTAATTTGCATGTCCCAAAATATAACTGAGGTTGAGCCCCTTTTCATACGTGCAGAGGTCATTTGGATTTTTTTTTTCCCCATAAAATGCTTTTCAAGTGCTTGCCCATTTTGCTACTGGCTCAGTGTCTTTTTACTGATTGTGGGAGATCTTTAGATGACATGGAGAAGAAGCCTTGGTGGGTCTTACATATTGCAGATAAATATTTCCATTCAACCATTTGTCTTTGCATTCCCATAATTGTGTCTGTAATGAACTAAAGTTCTTTATTTTAATTCAACTGTATCTCTCTTTTCCTTAAGATTGCTTATTTTTTCCTTGTCTTATTTAAAAAAATCATCTCCCACCCTGAGATCATGAAGATTGTCGTAGCGTAAAATGACAGAGTCTGGTTGAAATTAAAAGTAGAGAGTTTTATTGACAGGCGAGGCAATTTGCAAACTGGGAATCACAGGCTCCAGAGGATTCTGAACTAAATGATCCAAGGACAAGACAGTTTAAGGAGTTTTTAAAGAAAATCAAAGGAGCTTCAGTAAAAGCTCAGTCTTTTCTTCTCCCAATTAATGTATTTCCGGCTTCATCTTTACCAATCTTCTTTTTGTACTGTTACTAAAAGTTTTTCAGTTTTTCTTTTCTATATTGTTGAAATGTATCATTAGTCCATTGATTTATTTTCTCATTTATATAATGACAAAACATTTAGAAACTGTTGTTTTTTTTTGTTTTTTGAGTTCTACTTGACTTCATCCTGACATTTCAATATATAGATTCATATTTATGTTTTTTTCCTTATCCATCAAATTATTCCTAGGTAATTTTCATGAGTACAATTAAGTGCTCTGGAATTCCCATTCTTCGCAATGTTATCCACAATTTTTTATGATCCACACAATCAAATGCTTTTGCATAGTCAATAAAACACAAGTAAACATCTTTCTGGTATTCTCTGCTTTGAGCCAAGATCCATCTGGCATCTGCAGTGATATCCCTTGTTTCCAGTTCTCTTCTGAATCTGGCTTGCAACCTCTGGAAGTTCTCTGTCAATATTGCTGCAATCGTTTTTGAATTATCTTCAGTAAGATTTTACTTGTGTGCAATATTAATGATAATTGTTTGATAATTTCCACATTCTGTAGCATCACCTTTCTTTGGAATGGGTATAAATATGAATCTCTTCCAGTTGGTTGGCCAGGTAGCTGTCTTCCAAATCTCTTGGCATAACCAAGTGAGTGCCTCCAGTGGGGCATCCATTTGTTGAAACATATCAATGGGTGTTCTGTCAATTCCTGGAGCCTTGTTCTTTGGCAATTCCTTCAGTGCAGCTTTGACTTCTTCCTTCAGTATCATTGGTTCTTGATCATATACCACCTCCTGAAATGGATGAAGACCTACCAGTTCTTTTTGGTACAGTGACTCTATATATTCCTTCCATCTTCTTTTGATGCTTCCTGCATCGTTCAATATTTTGCCCATAGCATCTTTCAATATTGCCACTCGAGGCTTAAATTTTTTCCTCAATTCTTTCAACTTGAGAAATGCCAACCATGTTCTTCCCTTCTGGTTTTCTAACTCCAAGTCTTTGCACATTTCATTATAGTAATTGGCTTTGTCTGCTCTAGCTGCTCTTTGAAATCTTCAGTTTAGCTCTTTTATCTTGTCATTTCTTCCATTTGCTTTGGCTACTCTCTGCTCAAGGGCAAGCTTCAGAGTCTCATCATCCATTTTGGTCTTTTATTTTTTTCTCATCTTTTTAATGATCAACTTTTTAGGAATTGATCTAGAGAGGACAAAATGGAAAGGGAAAGGAGTGGATAGCAAAGGGATTGGGGAGAAGAACAAATACATCTTGGGTTTGAGTAACGAGGGAAAAATTCTGTTCCCATCAAGTGAAGCCCAGAAGAAGAACTGATTGGGGGAAGGGATTGATTTTCATTTAGATGCTTTGGGTTTGAGAGGTCAGTGGGCTATCCAGGGTTCTAAATATTCACTAAGACAAAAATACCAAACCCAGTGCCACTGAGTTGATTCCAACTCGTGTTCTTGTTAGGTGCCTTCGAGTGGCTCCAACTCATAGCGACCCTGGGTACAGCAGAACGAAACACTGCCCGGTTGTTCACCAGCCTCACATCTTTGCCACGCTTGAGTCCACTGTTGCAGTCACTGTGTTAACCATCTCGTTGAGGGTCCTTGCCTTTCTAGCTGAGCCGCTACTTTACCAAGCATGATATCCTTCTCAAGGGGATGGTCCTTCTAACAGCATGCCCAAAGTAGGTGAGACGACGCTGGCCATTCTCACTTCCAAGGAGTATTCTGGCTATACTTCTTCCAGGAAAGATTTGTTCCTTCTTCTGGCAAAACCAAAAAAAAAAAAAAAAGCCTTCAAGTCTATTCTACTCATAGCAACCCCTCTTTGGGTTTCTGAGGAGGGATCTCTATGGAAGTAGATTGCCCCATCTTCCTTCTGAAGAGTGGCTGGTGGGTTTGAACCACCAGCCTTCTGAGTAGTAGTCAAGTGCCTTAGGCACTATGCTACCAGAGTTCCCCTTCTTCTGGCAACCCATGGCATTTTCAGTATTTTTCACCAACACCACAACTTAAAGGCATCAACTCTTCTTCTGTCTTCTATATTCATTGTATTCAAATTCATAGGGACCCTATATTGAATATAAATATAGACCCTACAGTGAATATGGGAGTTCTGGTGGCCTAGTGCCTAAGGCACTTGACTACTACTCAGAAGGCTGGTGGTTCAAACCCATCAGCCACTCCTCAGAAGGAAGATGGGGCAATCTACTTCCATAGAGATACCGCCTC
>NW_006921593.1:29039265-29041747 GCF_000298275.1 Orycteropus afer afer
ATGTCAGTTTCTTAAAGTATTTTTTTGTCTTTGTATCTCTACTCCAAAGCCTAGCACCTGGTAGGTACTTAATAAATGCTTGCTTTGAACATGGGTATATGGGTGGATAGATGGGTGGACAGGCTAAACGATTAGGTATATAGTGGGGAGTGTATCCAAGAACAAGTATAGGGTTGACAGACAATGGTCCTATAAGTTTATGTGTATGATCTGAATTCCCAGGTGTATAGTAGAGCTGACAAGAGGCGAGGTTGTGGTCACTGCTTAGTCACAGCCAGCTACCCAGAGGGACCGAGGAGTTGAACCTGTGGGCTTGGGACCATAGTTGCAGGGGACATCAAGCTCAATTGACATAACATACTACACAAGACATTGTTCCACCTCCTACTGTGGTGAGTAGTGACTGGGATCTTAAAAACTTGCAAGCTGCCATCTAGATGCAACAATGGGTCTCTCCTAGTCCAGAGCACAGAAGAATGAAAAAAAAAAATTCATGGAAACAATTAGTCCTAGCGACTGGTACACCATCCAATCTGCAGCCTATACAACTATGAGACCAGAAGAACTAGATGGTGCCCAGTTACCACTGTCAACCACTTAGAAGGGGATCTATATAGGAGATCCTGGATAGAGAGTGAGAACAATGTGGAACAAAACTCAAAATCACTTGGAGGAAAAAAAAAGGAAAAAAGAAGGTGGGGACCAGGTTTGCTGGTCCAACAGAGCCTGGTGGGACCACTGAGACTATGGCCCCTAGCTGCCCTTCAGATCTGGAATTGAACCCATACCTGTGGCTTTGAGCCAAACAAAAGGCAGGCATATGAGTTGAACATGTACCTGAGGTATATACACTCCTTGGAGAGAACAATCATGGGAGAAAGAAGAGCTGCTTATATACAGAGAGACAGCTCAGGTGACGGGAGGACATGGAGGGATGGACACAGAGAAGAGGTAAAGAGGTAACTATCAGGAGGAAGCGGGAGGGGAGCTGTTGCATTGTGGTAAATTGTGGTCAATGTCATGAGACAAAGTGTATGTGAACTGCTGTATGGAAAGTGAATTTGCTCTGTAAATTTTCACCCAAATCACAATTTAAAAAAAAAAAAAAAAAAAAAGCTTGCTTTGTGTTTGGAGGAAAAAAAAAAAAGATTTAAGTCTCAAGAAAAGTCAGTGGCATCTGAATTTCTAGCGCATTCCCAGTCCCACATTACAGACTTTCCACTCCCCCTAACATTTCCCAGCTTCCAGTCACCATCACGTGTAGGAATGGCACCTTCATACCAGCTGCTGTCTCTGGGTGTTACATGCACAAAATCAGAAGCCAAACTCATTGCCACGACTCACAGCAACCCCCCATTGGGTTTCCAAGGCAGTAAACCTTTACAGTAGACTGCCCCATTTTCCTTCCCCAGAGTGACTGTGAGCTTGAACAGGTTTAAAGATCTGGATTTTTGGATGAGTACAAACCAAAGGTGTGAGAAATGGTGCTCTAGTGTGAAAAGAAAACAGGATATTGAAATAGACAAGAACACTGTGTGAAAGGGCCATGGGACCATTTTCATTATATATCAAGACTTGCTCAATTGACTTGCTCAATTCACAGTTCAAGTCCCTTCAGTACCAGGATGGACTGATCGGTTTGAACTGAGCTCTGTTTCTGCGGAGCCTCCCTACAGTGAAGTGACAGTCACTGATTGGCTGAACCAGGGACCCTCTTCAACCCTCTGTGCTGGCTTAGATGCAGCCTCCAGGTAGGAGACCCACTCGAGGGCCGCCTGCTGTTCCATGTGAATCCCAGCAGAGGCAAGGGGGCCTCTCCTATCTTGCCATGAGACTGGGCTGGCCCTTGGCTAGCTGCGATCAAAGCTTGTAAGGCAACGGTCTCACAACGCCGTGTCTTGTATTCACTGCTGATTTGAAATACGTTGGAACGGACAGGGATGCTTATTGGAGCATTGTCATAACAGAAACTAGAAAAGGACACAAACACCCATCAGTATTTTAAAGTAAACTGATATATTTACAAAATAGCATTGAAAACAATGATGTGGATTCACAGGGGTTGACTCTTCCCTCAGTCAATGGAAAATGAGAGGTTTTGAGGTCAGGAGAGCTTTTTTCTTTTTTTTTCCCACAGGACTTGGGAAGGCCTGTTCTCTACTGCGACACTCTGTGGTAGTGAAAAGCAGTGGCCATGGAGGATATTAACCACCACTGTTCTCCCCATCTGGGTGTGGAGGACAACCTGACTTTGTGCTTATGGGACAATTCTAGGGGAGGTGAAGTTCCTAAAGGGAGACATTAAACTTCCTACAAACAATTCATGTGATGGTTCATATAGCCAATTGGAAAAATTAAAGAGGCATGACTTGAATTTGTAGCCAAGTTCATGCAACAAAATGACCGGTCCTTGTGATGGCATTTGTCATACACACACACACACATCCATAGGATTGTGGGCATGGAAGGAGGATATAGGTTG
>NW_006921593.1:29043283-29056608 GCF_000298275.1 Orycteropus afer afer
TCTTCTTCACTTCCGACACTAGGAGACCATTAGCTGCATCTTAGATGGCTGCTTGAAAGCTTTTAAGACCCCAGTCGCTACTCACCAATGTAGGATGTGGAGCAACGCTTTTATGTATTTTGTTGTGCCAATTGAGCCTGGTGTCCCCCAGTACTATGGTCCTGAGGTGGTAGCTCTATTGGATCTCTCTCCCATAGTGTTGGGATGTCTGTGAGGGATTACTCTGTGTCCGTTTTCTATTGTTTCTGTAAGGACTGCAGGTATTTTGTATCACTGGTGTCTGTACAAGATTAGCCTCAGCTGAGTCTATCAGGAGAGCTTTAGGAAGCTTGAGCTGGTAGTCATATCCATGGAAGGAACCCACATTTGTTTACATAAATATGTAGGTCTATGACTAAAAAAGGAGCCCTGGTGACACAATGTGTAAGTGCTCAGTTGCTAACTGAAAGGACAGCAGTTTGAACCCACCATAGGCTCTGCAGGAAAAAATAGCTAGAGATATGCTCCCATAAAGGTTGCAGTCTAGGAAACCCTATGGGGCAGCCCCACTGTGTCACACAGGGTGGTTATGAGAGGATCTACCCGGCAGCACCACCATGACTCGGATATAAAAAACAACCATGGTTATTCTGCAAATAACCAAGGTACCTTTGCCTTCTTTAATATGCTAAAGAGCACAAAGACATCTCTTTGAAGACTAAGGTGTGCCTAACCCAAGCCATGGTATTTTCAGTCATCTCTTATACATGGGAGAGCTGGACAATGAATAAGGAAGACCAAAGAAGAGCTAATGCTTTTGAGTTGTAGTGTTGGTGAGAATACTGAAAGTACCATAGACTGCCAGAAGAATGAATAAATCTGTCCTGGAAGAAGTGCAGCCAGAATGCTCCTTGGAAGCGAGAATGGCCAGACTTTGTCTCACCTACGTTGGTCATGTTGTCAGAAGGGACCATTCCCTGGAGAAGGATATCATGCTTCATAAACTGGAGGGTCAGTGAAAAGGGGGAAGACCCTAAATGAGAAGGATTGACACAGCAGCTACAACGATGGGCTCAGATATAGCAAGGATTGTGAGGCTGGCCCAGGACCTGGCAGTGTTTCGTTCTGTTGTCCATAGGTTGTTATAAAGTCATCGCTGACTCAGCGACACCCAACAACAACAACAGCAGCAGCATATTAACTGTTTTGCCTGGAGAGGAAGGGACATAGAGCTCCATTTTGTCAAGCTGATTGTTGCTGCCAAAGACTGAATTTTGTTTTCATTTATTCTTTACTAGGTGAGAGCATTCATGCCCACTATGGTATATTTTAGGATGTTAATAGGTTATTATGGAATACGCAGCTGTCATGACCCCAGAAAATTTAGGCAAGGTAAGGGTTCTGAAGGATAAGCTGAGGCACACTTGTTCATCCTCTGTATATTTTTGGTAATTCTTCTAAGAGTAGAGGGGTACCTGGTTTAAATTTAGTGTGATCTCAGGCATTACTGTGACTTGAGTCCCAGTAGTGATTAATGCCATGAACGTTTGTCAATCGGTACATCTCAGTAAATGTTAGAGAGAATTGAGACCCTATCTTGCAAAGGCACAAAAGCCAGTCAGTGCCCTTGTATCTTTTTATTGTACAAATTCCTTTAATAAATTTTGGATTTCCAATTGGATTAAATGAAGGATGTGTGCATTATATTTTTGTTTCCTCCTCCTTTATGCAGAGTTTTTTCGGGGGGCATCAATGGTGTTACTGGATGTATTCCCAAAAGAAATTGTGGTGTACCCTGCTTAGATTCACAAGTTTCTTCCCCACACAAGCAACTACCCAGTGGGCTCGCATGCTGAACACTGCACAGGGCATCAGTATCCCTGAGCCTCTGTAGAACGAGTCTGAAACCTGATTGAGAAACATCCAACAGTCCCAGAGTGAGACTCACTCCCTGAGCCTGGTGTTGGTCACAGCTTATCAAGACACACAGAGAGGGCTGGCCTGAGACCCACTACCTAATGCCCATACACCTGTCCCTAACTACCTAGTATTGAAACTGCTGGCCTTGGTTGGTTACATTTATAACAGAGTCTTGGTTCTGTTGTTGTTAGGTGCTGGTGAGTTATTTTCAACTCATAGTGACCCCATGACCGAGTAGAGCTGCCCACTGGGTTCTTGGCTATCATCTTTATGGAGCCCTTTTCCACATCTTTCTCCCATGAACTTTCTGGGTGGCTCCAACCAACAACCTTTTGGTTAGCAGCCCAATGCTTAATCATTTGGGCCACCAGAGGCTCAGAAGGACCCAGCAAATGCAGCACAAAGCAGCCCAGCTCAGAGCACAGGGCAGCCAGCAGGCAGCACCTCAAAGTGCGTGCTCCCCACAGGTAGGTGGCAGCAGAGCCAGCCAGCAGCCAGGGCAGGAGAAGAAAGACCCCTGGCAGTGATGGCCGTTGCCCAGACACCCTGCTTGCTGCTCTAGGAATTGGGCCTCTGCCCTGTCAGGAGGTGGGATCAACCCCCAACTCAGAATTGGGCTCAGATGTCAAAAATGATGATTCGACACCAAGCCCCTAGTGAATAAGTGAAGAGATGTATTACTCACACAGGGCAGGCTGTCAATCCAATCAGCAAATGGCTTGAGCATAGGGAGGGGTGAGGAGCCTAGGTTTACTATGGTTAGGGGACAGGGCCAGAGTGAGAAGTTCCTCTTGGGGGCTGGGGTTTGCCTGGCTCCAAGGGAGGGACCACTCAAGCTTTCTTATTGACTTGCTCAGATGTGGAGGCAGAGGGGAAGAAGGTAGGGTGGGCTTGAAAGCTGTTGGCAAACATGAAAAATGGAGTCAGACTCTTATTACAGAATGTGACTGTTGACTTGTGTGTCTTTTTTCTTGTTGATGTGTGTTGGGAACTGTCTCATTTTCTCTCCAGACCACGGTGGGATACAGAATTGTGGACCAAATAGGATGTCAGCTAGGGGGCATGGGTGGGTCTAGGGCTATCTGGGGAAGTGGCACTTGCACCCTGGACAAGGGCAGGTCAAAGGTCCAGTCAGAGGGTGAGAATGGCCAGAGTGTCTAATCCCGCAAAAGAATAAGAGACCGTTGAGTTAAGGATGGAAAGGCCAAAAAGATCCCCTGGTCTGTGGGAGGTGTGGAGGATGGGAGTGGTAGAGGGGATGGAGCAGGGAGGCTCCTTTACCACGTCCTGGACCCAATTACTAGAAGGAGATGTTCTGGAAGCTGAGACCATCAAGCGGGACCTTAACCTTGGTTTTTGAGAGTGGATGAACGTGGCCGTCCCTCATGCCCTTGCCCAGGCCCTCTTGCTTGTGTCATGGACAGTTGTGGGGGGTGGGCAGGATTTCTTTCCTGAGATGTAGCTGACTCCTGTCCCTCTTCAATCCTTGTTCCATCCTTTGGTTGCCCATTCCTTTCTCACCAGCCTCCATCCATAACACTAGTGATAGCATCTCAGTACAGGTGATGGGAATCTTCTCTAGCTCCTGACCTTTAGGGCAGATAACATCCCTTTGTGTATATGGTGCCTACAGCCAAGTGGCTGGGGGGTGGCCCCATACTATCTGCCTTGTGAGGTCAGGAGTAGAACCAGGGGTTCCTACCTTTTGGTTTCTATCCAAGCTGTTCCCTGTTGGTAGCTCCTTGAGTTCCTTGGAACTCCTTGGTGTTTGTCTTCCCCCATACACATATATTATCCATATATTACATATATCATAGCTCTGCTGTGCATGGGGTCGCTATGAGTCGGAAATGACTCAACGGCACTTAACAACAACAACAACAACTCTGACTATTCTGCTCTTTCTATAACCCAGAAGTGATTATGTTCAGGACCCACCCTGCCCTGGAATAACCTCATTGACCAACAAGGAAAGTCCTTATTTGCAAACAGGTGCTCATTCACATGTGAAGATTTCAACATATATTTTGAGGGATACAATTCAATCCATAAAAAGATGTAGTTCTCGTGGTCACTTGATTATGCTTGTCAACTGCTTCACTGCACACTGAAAGGCCAGGTTTGTCCTCTGCCACAGTCAGTGGACTGATAGAATCCACCCAGCTACATGCCAGGAGTATATGTTCTGGAGCCCAGCATTCCGTGGGTCTCTGATCCCAGCAGGCTGCATTATCTCACCTTCCAGTAGGACATCTTGGATGAGTGTGAGCTGTGCTGTCGAGGTGAACAGTTGCTGTGCTTTGACACCTGCTTGAGATCTTTCATGGGGACTGTCACCTCTCACCTGCAGAAGCTGAGAGTTCAGTGGTCCCTATGCCCACCTCACACCCTCACACTTGTCCTCATGCTTGGCCTTGGGCTCTTGTCTCAGATGGGAAGAAGCAGATGTCATGCAGAAGGAATGAGATCCAGCAAAGCTGGTGGAACAACAGCATGTGCTCCCGTGGAGGTCACTGATGCTCCACTGAGCTCTGAGGCTACAGATGAGCCACCTGGACTCCACACTGCACGGGAGATCCACTCTCTATTTCTCCTGTCACAAGATGGGGCCAATTGTTTGTATTCTGCACTTACTCAAAAAAAGTAGGAGATACGATCTGTTTCCTGCTTTTCACACTGGTCTCATCGGGTTGCTGGGGCCTGAGTCGCCAGGAGTTAAGGTACTCAGGCCTGGCGGGTGGAGTTCGTTTTCACTCCTGTGTCTCAGTTAGAGGGGAAAGGAGAAAGGTGAGTCCACAGACTGACATCCCTGCTATGAGTATTGATGGCGGGGGTCAGTGGCTTGAGACCCCAGGTGGAGGTCTTGGGCAGAGGGGTTTCCATGCCCTTTGGGAGGTATTCCCCTATGGCTGAGACCCCCTGCCATTCCTGAAATGGGTGCAGTGGCAGCCATGGGAACAGTGGCTATCTCCAGGGCCTTGCCCTATGCTCACTTTCTGTCCAATCTCCCAGGAGCCCATGGGGCTGCAGGTGAACAACTCTTTAGGAAGCCAACAGTATCAACAGGAATCTGGGATACTGGAGAGATGGATGCAGCCTGTGGACCAGCTGGTGAGTTGACAATGAGTCCTAAGCCTTCTCCTTTCCTTTCACCTGTGAGTAGGACCACCAGAGATTGAGGGGAAGAGCATCCAGAGGGAGCTGTCAAGGTCTTGCTGAGGTGATGACAATTTAATGCCAAAACAGAGTCAGAACAAAACCCTTTGGCAAACCTGGTCACAAGTCTGCTTGTGTTTGGCTACTCCCATTCACGTGGTAGCAGGCCTGGCATCACATTTTTCAAGTTTCAGTTCACATTCTTCCTTAACAAGCATTTGGTTTCCAACTGATAAGCAGGGACAAAAAGTCAGTTACTTGTTTATGAGATGTTAAAGAATAAAATCTTGTATTAATTAAAAAATAACACCATATTTGATTGCTCTATGATTTAATAAATAATTTGCAAATTGGGGCAATATTTTCCTTGTGCAGAGGAAATTGCTTCCAGAGAATAGAGAATTCACAGAGAGGTAAGTAATTTTTGCTTACTGAATACAGGTTTCTATGGTGAAGAGGTCCTTCATGGCTACTGAGTGAGCATGAAAAAGACAGTCCTGAAAATTTTTGATCAAGGTGTCCTGGTGATGCAACGGATAAGCACTTGGTTACTAAGCGAAAAGTTGGCAGTTCAAACTCACCCGACAGCTCTGCAGGAGACAGACCTGGCAATCTGCTCCAGTGAAGATTACAGCCCTAGGAAAACCTGGAGCAGTTCTACTCTGTCACATACACTCACTATGAGTTGGAAATGGACTCAATGGCACCAAACGACAGTAACAACACCCACTGTTAGCTGTGAGACATCTTGAGATTAACATTTGGAGAAACCCAGAGTGTTTTTCACTAAATCCAGGTAATGCTTTTGTTATTGACTGCTCTTCAAACAGGGAAGAAAAGGTGATTAGCAACTTGGGGTGAAAGAAATAAAAACAGGCCTGTGAAGTTGCAGGTTTAGGTCAGGAATTTTTAGGGTTGTGGATAGGAAAATCTCTTGGGGTGAAAAAAAGCAAAATATCCATTTTGAATAAATGTTTTATTTCTCAGGGACAAAGAATGGTAATTTGGAGTGTCTGTGTCTGGTCTTTAAGCACTCAGCTGCTAACCAAAATGTCAGTGGTTCAAACCCACCAGCCTCTCTATGGGAAAAGGATGTGACAGTCTGCATCCTTTAAGATTACAGTCTTGGAAACTCTATGGGGGCAGTACTACTTTGTCCTATAGGGTAACTATGAGTCGGAATTGACCCAATGGTAAAGAGTTTTTTATTTTTGGTTTGGTGTCTGTTCTTGCCACAGGTAAACCAGGGGCCACCTGTGAGTCTTATCCAAGTTACATGGGGAGGGTGGCTCTTCGTAGTAAACCATTTTCCCTGAACACAAAGTGTGGTGAGGTTTCTTTAACTATTGATATTTTCTAATATCACAGGGTTCAGGGAAAATCAACATGAGCAGAGCTCTCCTTTATTGTCATGTGATAATTATCACTTAGCTTTATTGAGCAGCTACTATGGTGGCATAGTGCCTAAGGCACTTGACTACTAACCAGAAGGCTGGCGGTTCAAACCCACCAGTCACTCCTCAGAAGGAAGGTTGGACAATCTATTTCTGTAGTGATACCTCCTCAGAAACCCAAGGAAGGGTCTCTATGAGTCGGATGTGACTCGATGGCAGTGAGTTAGTTTTAATTACTATGTGCCAGATACTTTGTACACATTTGGATATAATGAGATTTCCCCTTCCCTTCCAAGAAATCAGGATGAGTAATTTTAATTAACAACCTGTGATATGCAGATGACGCAACTTCTGAAAGTGAGGATGACTTAAAGCACTTACTGATTAAGATCAAAGAGTACAGCCTTCAGTATGGATTACACCTCAACATAAAGGAAACAAAAATCCTCACAACTGGACCAGTAAGCAACATCATGACAAATGGAGGAAAGAATGGAGTTAACAAAGATTTCATTTTACTTGGATCCACAATCAATACCCATGGAAGCTGCAGTCAAGAAATCAAGAGACCTAAGTATTGCATTGGGCAAATCTGCTGCAAAAAGACCTCTTTAAAGTGTTAAAAAGTATATATGTTACTTTGAAGACTAAAAAGCACCTGACCCAAGCCATTGTCTTTTCAGTAGCCCCCTGTGCATGTGAAAGCTGGCCAACAAATAAGGAAGACTGCAGAAGAATCAATGCATTGGAATTATGGTGTTGGTGAAGAATATTGAATATACCTTGGACTGCCAGAGAATGAACAAATCTGTCTTGGAAGAAGGACAATCCAAATGCTCCCTAGAAGTGTGAATGGCTAGACTTCATTTCTTATACTTTGGTTGTCACATTATCAGAGGGGACTAGTCTCTGGAGAAGGATGTCATGCTTGGTAAAACAGAGTCAGCAAAGGAGATGGATCAACAAGAGGGATTGACACAGTGGTTGCAATGATAGGCTCAGGCATGACACCGATTGTGAGAATGGCACAGGACTGGTCAGTATTTCATTCTGGTGTACATAGGGTCATTATGAGTTGAAACTGACTCAATTGCACCTAACAACAACAACCATTTACATAATTTGAATAGTCTTACTATTCTCAAGAATTAATGAAAATTGATTTGTTCTGTTTATGTTCTAATGTTTATGTTAAGTTTATGTTAACCTTGAGAACCAAACCTTTCCAAATAACTTAAATTAGATATTACGTGAAATATGTTTTATATGAGTAATAGGGTAATTTCCAAGAATCAATGAGTTCATTTTTACCAAAAAGCTTTAGTATTTTC
Organism: Orycteropus afer afer; assembly: GCF_000298275.1. Lineage (NCBI taxonomy): Eukaryota > Metazoa > Chordata > Mammalia > Tubulidentata > Orycteropodidae > Orycteropus > Orycteropus afer. Next base: position 29,051,064 of record NW_006921593.1, read on the forward strand.
TGGGTAGATAAAAGTTTATAATAAAGAGAAGACAAACTAACTTACCAAAAAAAAAAAAAAAAAAATAGCAAAAGGGAAAGAATTTAATCATCAAAAACTTAAACCAAAGTTCTGGCAAGATGGTAGAATAGGCAGACAAGCTGCACAGACCCTCTTCAACAAACAAATGAGAAACTGGTTGAAACAGATATAGAAGATAATCCTGGAACCTTGAGCTTTGAAGGGAAAGATAAAGAAATGGGTTAAATACCAACTTGTAGAAGAACCTGAATGAAAAGAGTGAATAAGGAGCCAAACAGAGCTCTGGACTGCTGGTTATCCTGACAGCATGGCCAGTTCAAATATTTATAAGTGGCATTAGAATCTGGGCAGCAACCTAAGAATCAGCTCTGCTCTCTGAGGACTGCATGGACAACTGCACTGGTGGCTGATGACTAGAAAGGAAAACAGCAAATAAGGAGACACACTGAGCGGTGGACACTTGGCTATCCTGAGGGCACAGACATTTTGAATATTTGCAAGTGGAGTTCTGATCCCAGAAACCTAAGAATAAACTCTGCCTGCCGAGGATGGTACCAACTGCACTGGAGGCTGATGACTAGAAAGGTGTGATATTCCCCCTTGTTACTCATATACCCCACACCCTCTTGGTGAACAGAAGTGTGGCCATAGCCCACCTCCATGAACCTTCTAGACCGGCATGAATTCCCTCTCAGTCTGTGTGCCCTGACAGACCCTGGGTGCCCTGCCCACCCCCCAGTTGTTTGTTTATTTTTGAATTATTCTTTTTTCATCCTCCTTTCTTCCTTTTTATTTATTTTTATTCCCTTTCCCTTCCCTAGTTCTTGTTTATGCTTTTTTCCTCCTTCCCTTTTCCTGGTTCCCATCTTTTTTCTTTCTGTTGGTTCTTCCCAATCCCTTGTGTTTCTTTCTGAAGTTTTCTCATTTTTTCCTTTATTATTCTTTTCTCTTATTCTCCTTCCCCAGATATTTTGAGGTTTTCTTCCTCTTTTTCTAGTTATATTTCTTTTGTCTTTTTAAAGAATTTCTTTAAATATTTATTATCATTTATTGCCTTTCCTTTTTTGCAATTTTTCCTGTTTGTTTTTGCCATTTGTGTTTTTGGTCCTCTTGTTATTTATTTAATTTGTGTGTGTGTGTGTGTGTGTGTGTGGTTTTTTATTGTCTAACTGAATGGGAGACAACAACCATGCCCATACAACCCAACCATACCCACACCTCCTGCAGCCCCCCTCACAGAGTGAGAGACACCACTTGCTTCTGCACCAACTGGCCAATGTCAGATGGCAGCCAATACCAGACCAACTCACCCTTCACTGCTCTTCACAGACAGCAAACACAGATCTGTGCACACATCTCATTCTCTATCACACCCACCAAGAGACAGGTAGTGAGTGCCTAAATGCTGCCAACTAGTGAATAGAGGATCACAGTACCCTGCTCACACAGATATAGCAAAACAAAACAAAGAAAAAAAGAATCTTGCACAAATCAGACCAACATACAACCACAAACTAAACATAAACACAACAATGTCACAATGTCTTGGAGACAATTGACCATCCCAGTCCACACAAAAAAGCAAGATAAAGTGGTAGAAACAAGGAACTAGGTGGTGGTTGTTGTTATGTGCCACTGAGTTGGACCCAACTCACAGCGACCCCTCCTTGGGTTTCTGAGGTGGTATCACTACAGAAGTAGATTGCCCAAACTTCTTTCTGAGGAGTGGCTAGTGGGTTTGAACCATCAGCCTTCTGGTTAGCAGTCAAGTGCCTTAGGCACTATGGTACCCAGAAAACCTCCCCGAAGAAGAAGCAGCATTGGAAATCCCTGATAAGGGATCCAAAAGAATTATATTTAGGTACCTTCAAGACATTGAGAGACAAATCAAGGAAAACACTGAAAAAATTAAGGAAAGCACAGACAAAATTAAGGAAAACAGATAAAACTCTAGAGCAATTTAGGTAAACAATATAAGAACAAACTGAAAAAATAAATGAAAAATTAGAAATGATACAAAAACTACAAATAGAAATCCAGAAGATTAATACTAAAATTTCAGAAATAGATAACACATTGACTGTGCAAAGGAATAGAATAGAATCAATAGAAGATCGAAGTAGTGAGATTGAAGACAAATATCTCAATACTACTTTGTTAAGGGATCAATCAGAAAAAAGAGCAAAACAAAATGAAGAAAGCCTAAGATTTTTGTGGGATACTGTTTCAGTTACTTCGTGTCACTCTAACAGAAAATACCACAAATGGGTGGCTTTAACAAATAGAGATTTATTCTCTTACAGTTTAGAAGGCTAGAAGTCCGAGTTCATAGTGCCAGTGCTAGGGGCTAGGTGAAAGCCCCTTGACCTTAGGCTTCAGCTTTCTCCCAGCTCACTGAAGCTGGAGGCTTTTCTTAACTGAGGCAGCTGCTTGTTGCTGAGGCTGACAAACCCAAGGTTGACAGATAAAGTGGCCTAGTCTCAAGATCACCAAACAACATGGCAGATCACTAGTTCAAGTCCAGAGACAGTCCCAAGATCAGCAGGAAACATGGCAGGCTGCTGACTGAAGACATGGCTACATGCAGGGTTCAAGTGTGCCAAAGAGCTCAGAGACCTTTTTCAAAATTTCTCCTTATATCCTTGAAGCAGATCCCATCCCTAAGGCAGTTACTCAGCTGCTCCAGTAGCTTCCACCATGGAGTTGATTACCAGTCTCATCATGGGGAATCTCTACACTATATCCAGTTGCCTAGCCACTCAAAATCAGGCCCAGGCAAGTTGACACATAACTTGAACTACCACAGGTACCATCAAGAGTCTCCTTAGGGGTGTGATAGCATCATAGCTATTGTATCAGTTAGAATATTGGATAGGCTACAATGCTGGAACAAAGAGGCCTGAAAATACAGGTAATCCCCTACTTACGACAGGTTTCCTTTCCAATGACTGTGTCATAAGTTGGTTATGATCTAAGTCAGATACTTCTCTTTTTTCTTTAAGTTTTCATTATTATTGCCATAGCCTGCTATAACCACAGTGGCATTTTGTGTGTGTATGTGTGTGTATGTGTGTTTCTCTGTGTGTGTGTTTATTGTCATTTGGGTAAAAGTTTACAGAGCAGATTCATTTTCCATACAGCAGCTCACACACACTTTGTCTCATGACATTGACTGCAATTGTAAATACCATGTTCTGAAGAGTGAATCAACATTGAAGATCTGTGAATAATAACATTAACAAAGTACATGCTGTAGTATTGTATGTAGTATCTATTACTAAAAACAACAAAAAATGGTCTTAAATTCATTGTAAGTGTGGTTTACTGGACCCCGAATACATCTTGTTGGGGACTACCTTTACAGTGGCTTAAACAAAGTAGTTTATTTGTCTTACCTGTCATTGTCCAAAAGTAAGTGATCCAGGGTTCATGGGGAGACATTACTATTCTCCATGTGTGGCTTGCTTTGTGATATCCCAGAGAATATTTATAAATTTGCAAAAATGTTCCACAAAAGGCTAAATGAAGAAAGAAGACTATATAATAGCAGGTTGGGACCATATATATAAATATGGATGTGTATGTAAAACATACATGCATATGTATGTGTGTTTGTAAAATATGTTTCTGTATACCCATAAATCATTCTCTATACATATATTTTCACTTTACGTAGAGACATATTTTAAAAACTTGCCATTTAGTTGTTTCCAACTCAAAGTGACCCCATGTGCTAGAATAGAACTGAGGGCCATAAGTTCAAAAAGCACACAGAGGAAGCTGTGGATTTTGACTCCCATTTACTTCCTGTGACCTGTGCTGAGGTGAAGGCGACTTTGTGTAAGAAGAAATTGAAACAAAGTATGGTTCACTATTTTCTGTAATTTGTAACTCCTCCCTGAAGGAATCATAGAAGTGATGGAATTGCCATGTGAATTATATGATAGCCAAGGGATTAGGGTCCCAGTTTGACTTGAGAAAAGTAAGCAAGGTAACCCTGTTATTAGATGCCAACTTATGTATGACAGAACAAACATTGTCTGGTCCTGCACCACCTTCTAAATAGCAGGTATTTTGAGCTCATTGTCATAGCCACTCAATCCATCTTGTTGAGGGACCATGTGAACCCATCCTCCATGACCCTGAGGTTAAAAGAACTATATGGTGCTCCTTTACCACTGCTAATTGCTGACTGCTCTGATAGGAATCACAGTAGGAGATCCTAGATAGAGCAGGAGAAAAATGTGAAACAAAACTCAAAATCATTTAAAAAAAAAAAAAAAAGACCAAGCTCACTGGTTTAGTAGAGAGTGATGGGACTCCCAGGACTATGGCCTTTAGACCCCTTCAAGCCTAGAACCAAACTCACCCCCATGGTTCATCTTTCAGCCAAATCATAAACAGGCCTATACTGAAAACAATAATACCAGGGAAGTATTCATTAGAACAATCAACCACAGGAGATCAAAAACAAATAAACAAAAAACCCCACTGCCATTGAATCAAGTCCAACTTACAGAGACCCATTGCACAGAGTAGCACTGCCCCATAGGGTTTCCAAGACTCTAAATCTTTATGGAAGCAGACTGGCTCATCTTTCTTCCATGGAGCAGCTGGTGGGTTAGAACTGCCAACCTTTTGGTTAGCTGCTGAATGATTTGACCACAGCACTTTATTAAAGGGGAATGAAAATCCACTGCACTACCAGAGCTCCTTATGAGATCAAAAGGGTAACATTTTCCCAGGGATAAAGATGGCAGGAAGGGATAGAAAAGAAGGATAAAAGGAAATGATAAGCTCAGGAGGAAATAGGAAGAGTGTTGTTGCATTGTGGGGATAGCAGTGAATGTCATAAAACAAAATGTGTTTGAATTGTTGACTAGAAAGCCAATTTGCTCTGTAAACTTTCACCAAAATCACACACACACACACACACACACACAAAAGGTGGTTTGAGTGGCAATTTTCATGAATGAAAACCACAGAAATGACATAGCAGGAATCTCTTTTGAGGGTACTTTCAGGCTGGGTTTGGATCCCTGTAAGTCTGACACTCCTGCTACTGATCTTGAGCCCAAATTGGTTGGCTCCAGATCCAGTGTGTTGGAGGGTGTGTTAGGCTGGGTTCTCTAGAGAAGCAAAACCAGTAGATCTTATAGATAGAGAGAAAATTAAAATTATCTTAGGAAAATGCCTCACACACTTATAGAAGCTGGGAAGTCCCAAGTTCCTGGATCAAATGTTAAGCTGCAGGCTTTTCCCAACTCACGCAGCTACAGGGGCTGACGAGCTCAAGGTTGGCAGGCAGTATACCAGCTGTTTGTCTGACCATGGTGATGTGTTGATGTGAGTTTTGAGGCTGAGCCACTGGTGTTTCTAACCCAGCGGGATGCACATGGTACACAGGTATCAGCCCAGCTTACAGACTGAGACAGACTAGGAAGAAAGAAGAGGCTGTCCACTTCTCAAATAATTGGCCAGGGAAAACCTTATGAATGGCAAAGAAACATTGTTTGGTACATTA
>NW_006921593.1:29059368-29061045 GCF_000298275.1 Orycteropus afer afer
TGGTGGCTGCGATGATGGGCTCAAGTATAGCAGGGATTGTGGGGCTGGCGCGGGATCGGGCAGTGTTTCGTTCTGCTGTGCATGGAGTCGCTATGAGTCGGAAACAACTCGATGGCACCTAACAACAACAACAACAACATACCGGCTGTTGACTCCAATGAATGATGAATCCAAGATCTCTAGGCCAAATGGTGGATTGTTCACTCATGGACAGTTGTGGGCAGCACAACAGGATCCCGATCCACAGAAGAGTGTATCTTTTTCCAAGGATGTCCATAAATATATTGGAAGCAGGCCACACCCTTCGGGAAACTCCCTTTCAATGGATTGGCTGCTCAAAACATATATATCCAATCTCTTCATGGGAATAACCCACATCACAACTGCTTAAACCTCTCAGAATTGTGGTCCAGCCAAGTTGACACAAACTCCAACTATCACAGAAGGCTATAGGCTGGGCTCTGGGGACAGAATCCTCAGGATCCATCTTCCCTGGTCTTACAGGAATCTTGAAGAAGTGTATACAGCATGAGAATGGAAACCTCCAGGGAATCTGAAATCAAAGGAGGCTATGGAAGATCAAAGAACTGGAAGCTGAGTGTGTGCTGTGGTGGATGGCCACTACAGTGGCTGACGGAGGTATTCTAGCAACAAGGGGCAAGAGATATGCCCTGCCTTGTTGTATCCTAATAGTATCAGGTCATAGTTTATTCACCGAATGTCTGTTGAGTTATGGCTAAAATCCTGATGCCCTAAGTTTTCCTTCTACTTGAGACAGAGGCCCCACATTTATAACCCTAGTACATGCAGCACATCAGTGTTGTAAAAGGGACCCCTCAGGAAGTGATGCAGGAGCTCAGAGGAAGGAAAGTTTTTTCTGACTTGGGTGCATGTAGACAACCTCATGCACTGAGAGGAAGAAGAGCTGACAGTCAAACAAGTGGAAAGAGAACATTCCAGAGAAAGAACATCATGAAAACCAGAAGCAAGATTGAGTAGGCTCTGTGGGCTTAGGTAGATAGCTTGTGTGTGATGAGACACAACCCACTCCTTCAGTGGGGTTATGAGTTTAGACTCATCACCTTGATAATGGGGAGCCAGTGAAGTCTTCTGATGAGGAGAAGGGCAAATTTAAAACATTAGTTTAGAGAGCCATGAGGCCTTCAAATGACTTCACTGTCATTCTATCTGAAAAACTCATACTCAATCTAACATGCTCAGCTCTGAATATTCCCGGGCTGACTGGCGCTGATTATCCCTTCCCTGGGCTCTCTGAGCCCCCAACTAGAGCCCTTCTTCCATTACATTATAATTACACTTCTACACATCCTCTTTTTCTCTCTAGAATCCTCTAGCATTTGTCCTTGTTTGCATGTTCAGTAGTCATGCAACAAGTGTGTGCTGCTTGAATCACCTTAGTGTAGACTCAAGCCACAGTGGCCCTGGTAGGAATGGAAAAGAGGTGATTGGTATAAAAGAGATTGTGAAGGAAAACCTTTCAGGGATTGGGATGAGGCACAAGGGAAAGGAAAAAGGCTCTGAAGATGCTTTTCTAGCTACCATTGACTGAAGTCTGGTAGAGGTACAGGTGAGGAAAGGGAGATGGTTTCTCATTTAGGCACCTTGGGTTTGAGCTGCCAGTGGGACATCAGGTAGAAACATTTGGGAGGAGACTGG
>NW_006921593.1:29061570-29063523 GCF_000298275.1 Orycteropus afer afer
GTGTATGTAGCCATGTTGTTGTTCAGCAGCCTGCCATGCTCTGCCAACCTGGGGACTTACAAGGGACTTGAATTAATGGCCTGCCATGTGGTTTGGTAACATCAGGACTGCGCCTTTTTACTTGTCAACTTTGGGCTTGTCAGTCTCAGCAGCTAGCAGCTGTCTGAGTGAAGAAAAGCCTTTAGCTCCAGTGTGCCAGGAGCAGGAGGCAGAGCAGAAGCCCAAGATTGAGGGGCTTTCACCCAGCCCATAGAGCCTGGCACTTTGAACTTGGACTTAAAGCCTCCTAACTGTAAGAAAATAAACTCCTATTTGTTCAAGCATCCCATTTGTGGTATATTCCTGTCAGAGTGGCACTAGGTAACCAAAACAATAGTATAGTCTTTACCATACATATTCCATCTGTTTGCTGAGCAAATAATTTGAGAAGCTGGACTATATGAAGAAGAACACAGCATCAACAACATGCAGGTGACACAACTTTGCTTAATGAACATGAAGAAGAAACACTGATGAAGGTCAAATACTACAGCCTTCTGTATGGATTGAACTTCAACAACAACAACAAAAAAAAATACTCAAAAATGCATCAATAAGCAACATTATGGTAAATGGAGAAAAGATTGATGTCAGAGATTTCACTTTACTTGGATCCACAATCAGCACTCATGGAAGCAGCAGTCAGAAGATCAGACAATGTAATGCCCTGGACAAATCTGCTGCAAAAGGCCATTTTAAAGTGTTAGAAAGTGAAGATGTCACTTGGAAGACTAAGGTGCATCCACCTCAAGCCATGGCATGTTCATTAGCCTCATATGCACCTGAAAGCTGGACAATGAGTAAGGAAGATCTGAGAAGAACTGATGCTTTTGAATCATGTTTGTGAGGAATACTGAAAGTACCATGGCCCACTGGAAGAACTTACTAATCTATCTTGGAAGAAGCACTGCCAGAATGCTCCTTAGAAACAAGAACAGCCAGACTTTGTCTCGCTTTGTTGCATTGTCAGAGGGACTAGTCCATGGAGAAGATATCACGCTTGGTCAAGTAGAGGATCAACAAACAAAGAGGAGGGGCCCCAACGAGACGGAGGGACACAGCGGCCGCACTGCTGGCCTCGAGCACAGCAAGGACCGCGAGGACTGCACGGGACCAGGCGGAGCTTCGCTCTGTTGGACATAGTGTCGGACGTAGTGTTTCTCTGAGTTGGAGCCAACACGAAGATACCTAGCAACAACAGCTTAAGGCTGAAGCGAATGGAATAGCCCTAGTAGAGAAGGATCTAAGGACACATGCTAGGGCGTCATTGAGAATAGAAAGGAAGAGAGGAGTGTGGAAAAGTTTGGGAAGGAAAGCGTGGCAAGACTTCACAAGGAAAGCATAAGGGTTCTGAGAGCTGACTGTGGAGAACAGAGGTAGCAGGTCACAGATGCAGAGAGGGAGGTTCCTTTCCATGAAGACACCTTAAGTGTGAGTTGACAGTGAGACATCCAAGTGGAAATATCTGGAAGGCAGTTGGAAATACCACACTCAGTAAAAACAAGGGCCCATTGCAGCATTCATGTCTTTTTTCTTCCAGAGTTGATCTCTACCAGACCCGCCACGAACAAGACAAAGGGTGATTATCACAGGACCGTCCACCACACCTCATTTGCCATCTTGCTGATTTTCTGTGTCTGTAGCCTGGTGATAAGTCAACAAGTTACAACAAATCTCCGCTTTGTAATGAGGGGCTTTCACAGCTGCTACATTGGAACACTTTATGGATACAAGGCCGGGAGCGCTCTGAGCAAAACAACATTGAGTGAGAGGTGGGAACAACTCTTAAAAATAGATACTAATTCAAGTGGCCAACAAACATATGAAGAAATGCTCACGATCATTAGCTATTAGAGAGATGCAAATCAAAACAACAATGAGATACCTTCTTGCTCCAGCACTAGTAGCAAAGTT
>NW_006921593.1:29064107-29065410 GCF_000298275.1 Orycteropus afer afer
GATATTGATTTGGGTGAAGAGAAAGGCAACCTACCAAATGTGAGTGACCAGTATGGCAGCACTGAGGATGAGAAAGACATAGAGAGGTACATGGGAAGTACAGACAACAAATATGAACCCTTTTGCATATACAGTACTGATTTATCAGTGAAGGCAATGTCCCACGGTCACTTGGGATGCATGTGTAGCCATTTGTCATCTGGTGAAGCAAGTGACAAAAAGCACATTCTCTCCCTGTGTATCTTTCCTCTCCTTCCCACTGCACACACACACACACTCACATAAACACACTCATACACACTCACACTCATACCCACACTCACACATGAATGTTTTTCAGGGGAAACTTCTTCCCCTTTAAGGAGATGACCCCTTAGGGAATAGAGGGATGGGGCAGGTGTACCCTCAGGGAGAGGCTGCTGACCTGGAAAAACTTCCTTTCAGGACAGGCCCTTTGGTCCCACCAAACACACACATAATTTAGTGCTTCTTATCCTCTGGATCCATGTACAGGCCATAAATGCAGGTAGGAAACAAAGGAGGGCCATGGCATGGAGCCCTTGAACAAAGAAGCCAGCTCAGATATGTGGTTAATGTGAAAATCACACTCAATATTGTCACTTGGTCTTTCTCTCTTTTCAACAGAGAAGACTGGACTCTCCCAAGGATGTCATTGACCCTTACGTAAGTATAACTCCAGCCCCACCCAGAACAATCTGGGGGTCCCCTGGATACATTGTGCCATTACTGCTTTGCCTTGAAGCACGCTGACTCTAATCAGGGTACGTTGCTATGTGTGGTGAGCAAAGAACATCACCTGCACCCCCACACCACATAGATCCTTCTGGGTGGGGGGTCTCTCCCATTTGTTTCAGAGGGAATCCCCCCATGCCCTCATTTGCCCTCCAAGTGGGTATGGGAGTCAGAGCCCTAGACCGTTGGGGTCTCTGGAGGCAGAGGCTGAAGTAGCAGTGAGTGGGGAAGGAGAAAATTAGAGAGAACAGCAGCATTCGTAAGAGGGCAGCTTGGGAGGGAATGCCCTAAACACACCGGGTACAGGCAGAGCTCGAAGCGGCCACAAGCATCGGCTGGAAGAACAGGCCAGGCCAAGCTGGCAAGTCCAAGGTGGGAGTCCTGTAGGAGCCTGCAGACAGGTACGCGCAGGGGAGTGAGTCATTACGGGGCGGTGGGAGCTGATCTCAAGAGCATCTGGGTGCTGAGCTGCTTGGACAGAAAGCATCAGCATCAGCAACTCTCAGCCATTGTACCCAGAGGGCTTCACCGCCACCCGGTGATGTGCAAA
>NW_006921593.1:29066715-29078218 GCF_000298275.1 Orycteropus afer afer
GTGGGGTAGGGTTCAGGGATTTGCATCAACAAGTTCCAGGTGATGCTGATGCAGCTGGTTTGGGCTACTCTTTGAGAATCAGTGCCTTAGACCTTCAAGCAGAGCCTTCACTAGTGACTCACATTAGAATCATCTGGAACTTTTAAAAATATGAATACCTATGCCCCAAGCCAGGGTCCCTGGGAGGTGCAAGGGTTTGCACTCAAGGGCTAATCTAAAGGTTGTCTGTTCAAACCCACCCAGCAGCAGTGCAGAAGAAAGGCCTGGTGATCTACTTCCATAAAGATAACAGCCAAGAAACCATATGGAGCAGTCCTACCCTGCACCAAACAGACTTGCTGTGAGTTGGAATGGACTCAGAGGCAACAGATTTGGTTTGGTTTATGCCCCAACCTGGATGAATTGAATCAAAATCCTGGTGGTTGGGTCCTGGGCATCAGGATACTTTAAAACCTCCCCAGGTGATTCCACTGTGCAACGGGTTGAGAACGACTGCTAAACAAAAGGACAGATTTAGGTCTCTTGCTGCAGCAACAGGAGTGGGTTTTCTCAGGTGTATCCTGTCACTTCTGAAGACAGAAAAGGACACGTCTAACTCCTGAGTGGCTTCCCAGGCCATTAAGTCTTTGAGTCTTAACCTGCCTTTTTTCCTATAAAGAGAGATTCTCCAACTTCTGCCTCATTTTTTTCCTGAACAAAAATTTGATCTACAGATGTTCTTCTAAGTTCTAAGTTGTTGTTATGTGCCATCGAGTCAGACCTGACTCATAGCGACCCCTCCTTGGGTTTCCAAGGCAGTATCACTATGGAAGCAGATTGCTCAATCTTCCTTCCAAGGAGCAGCCAGTGGGTTTGAACTGCCAGCCTTCTGGTTAGCAGTCAGATGCCTTGGGCACTATGCCACCAGAGCTCCCGTGGATGTTATTTGTGCAAAGATTATTTGTTACTATGTTTTTTAGTTTGCAAAAGAAAGGTGATTCTAAGTATTGGTAACAAAATAATTAACTGAAAACTGCCATCTACATTATCATTAAATCACTTTTGAATGATCAGATGATTCACAATCAACTGGAATTTTTCAATTCATTGTGATATTCCAATTTCTCCATTTATGCACTCATTCTTTCATTCACACTTATGAAGTGTAAGGTGTACCCTTGCCCAGGAGAGTAGTACCCTACAACAGTAGTGTACCTACTGTTGGTCAGGTGTGGTGCTAAATGCTGGGCCTGCAGAGATGAGTGAAACGTGGCCTCCATCCTCAAGAAATTTACTTCACTGGTTTGATGGTGCAGGTGGGAATGACCAATGGTAAAGGTTGTGAGCCAGGGGCAAAGACATAGAACAATTTCACATTTTTTGAATAGGAGAAAATGTATGAAAACCACCTACTTTGGGTTAAAGTGAGTTCCTTTCTTCTTTTTCCAAGAAAAGGATCCGGGGAAAGTGTTCTTGCTTCTGTTGCATGAAAAAAAATAGGGTGGGGATTGTTGAGAGGAATTGCAGGCAGAACAGAGACATGGGACCAGCAGGAGAAGCCTCCTGGGAAAAGCCAGGGCACCAAAAAGTTGAGTACAACTTCATACTGAAGAAGACAGAGCTGATCTGGAGGCCTCATGAAAACCACAACCACACAAACCGGGCTGGCAGTGAGGACAAGGAAATGAGGACAAATCTGACCAAGGCAAACTTGTCAATGTTGCCTGCAGAAGAGAAACAACCAAGAGCTAACCTAACTGTATTTCAAGGGTACGGTTAGCAAGATCTAGGTCTGGGCCAACTTTGGGGCCTGATCCAAATGACGATGAGGCTTTCAAAGCCATCAGCATGGAGGGCCTGGAGAAGCTACCCCATCGCAGAACAAATGACTGGTCACCAGAGCAATCTCCGTGTGCAATAATACAACTGGATGGGTCCAGGGACCAGCAGAGTGTAGGCGGCCAGGCCTCCTGGGAGGACAGGGAGGCACTTAGATAGGGGACCAACCTCTGGAATGCTTAGTCCTAAGGTGTGTAGCCAGCAAATGCATGACTGTGTCACTCTAGTCTAGGGAGACTTGCAGGACTACCCACAGAACCTTCCTATTCAACTTTACATTGCCTAAACTAAGGAGCCTGCCCCAGGCATTAGAACATTTCAGGGCCTTCTCACCACCTCCTTGGCCGCTTAGACCACACACATCCATGGGCTCAGGCCTCATAAATTAACAGAGACCATGAAATCCTTGGCTGTGGTAAACTCTGCAAAGAATTGGGCTCCCATCACAAGTCTCTGGTTAGTGACATGTCCCCCACCTTAAGTATCTTCCTTTGTTTCACACTTTCGGCCTCATGTTCAATATGTGTTTGCACTTTGTGTCTTGCCTTCCTGGATTGTTGTTGTTAGCTGGTGTAGTCCCTGACTGATGGCAACCTCACACACTGTGGAATGAAGCACTGTCCAGTCCCGTGCTACCCCCTGATCTGTTGTGGATTGGACTTTTGTGATCCACAGGACTTTTGTTGACTTCCTGGGTTCCTGGTCTCAAAACACTTAATATTTGTATTGAACATTGAATACTGATTGAATATTGAAAGCTGAACATTTTATGGATGGCCCAGGGCTAGGGGTCACATGAGGTCATTTGCTCTCTCAGAGTGGTCAGAGTGATGCCATGCAAATGCCCACCTGGCCCCCACGGCAGTGGGACCTGGTCAGAAAGCAAGGGTACCCATCTTGGGGAGCACAGTCTCTGGGAGAAGAACACAGGCCAAAAGCTAGTGGCGATCAGACCAGGGGCTTCCACATGATCTGAGAGGAAAGTGCAGTCTCTAGGAGGTCCCCTTCCAGAACAATACTCTCTTCCATCAGACTTGGAGGTTGTTTGTTAATGAGATTAAGGTGCCTCCCTGTATAACGTAAGGGGGTGACCAATCTGATCCCGGAAATGTAATTCTTGGAAACCACTCAGCACATCTGTGGATTCAACACATAGAGAAGGTATAGGGATAACACTGAAAATAGGAGGTAGATGTTCCATTAGAAGCAATGAAAAGCAGAGTATGAACTGACAAGTGGACCATCAACACTGAAGAAACAAAGTAGTCCTGAGTAACGTAACATTCTGAACCAAATGACAAGTACAGTGAAACCTGTGAGAGCCAGAACGGGACAGGACTGTCTTGTTTTTCTGGGTCTCAGGTCTCACACATTTTCCACCTTTGACAGGGTGCAGTCTTATCACATTTCTATTGTTCTCTATTGTTGTTGTTGTTATGTGCCGTTGAGTCGGACCTGACTCATAGCGACCCCTCCTTGGGTTTCCGAGGCGGTATCACTACGGAAGTAGATTGCCCAACCTTCCTTCCGAGGAGTGGCTGGTGGGTTTGAACCGCCAGCCTTCTGGTTAGCAGTCAAGTGCCTTTAGGCACTATGCTACCAGAGCTCCTAGTGGAAAATATTTTCTTTTTCCTTCTCTGGTAGGTTTCTGCCTTTACACAGTTCTACTTTCACAGGTTTTAATGTGTTTCCCAAAGGATGAGAGATATTTGTGAGACTGCCACTGTTTCATTACTTTATTCAGTGAGTATCTTCTATGAACTGGGCACTGTGCAAAGTGACTCCAGTTAAACAGAAAAATAAGCAGACTCCCTGCTTTTATGGAGCTCACAGTGTTTCAGGAAAGAAATGGAAGTAAAGCATTTCAATCATTTCAGTACCATGGATTAAATGTTCTAGTTTAAAGTACCATGGAAGTCCACAGGAGGAAGTCGGGCTTCTATGAAGGATCAGGGAAGACTGGCCACTGACCATGGGCCACTGACCCTTAAAAAATAGGATCCATCCATGCAGCTAGCCAGCCCTCCACTCATTCATTCATTTATCTCATAGGTGTTGACTAGTCTGACTGTGCTAGTGCTGTGGATATGACATTGAACAAGACAGACAAAGTCCTTATTCTCATGAAGTTTACTTTCTGGTGGAGCGGTCAACATGGCCAAGGGAAACACAGAACGGTTCCTGAAGACCATGCAACGTCCACCTTCTGGCCTCATTTCCTCTCCCATGTGTATTTTCCTACTGAGACCAGAGTGCCTTGGCCACTCCACCCAGAGCATTTTGACCCTTTGCGGAAGTACAGCTCCCACCATAGAACTAAAGTACCAGCTTATTACTTGCCGTCACAATGGAATAACCCAGAAAGGCATGGTCAGATAAAGAGATCATTTCTGAAAATGCAGAGCTGAGAGATGGCCTTAAGCAGAAATGGCAGAAGTGAGACTGAGGATCCCTGGCCCAACAGGAGACACATCTGTAACTTATTCAACCAGTCAGGATCTTTTCTGCCAGTGGAATAGCTAGTCCTCCTTTCCAGGAAAAAGTGCATGGGAGACCAGCAGAAGTCTCCTTGCAATTTCTGGGAAGAACCTCCAAAACCCAGCTTCTAACAGCAGTGACCCACAGGACTGAGCATGTGGTCAGGGCACTGAGCATGTGGTCCTGAGGGCCCCTTTGGTAGGGTCACTGACCATGACCAGTGTCACTCTGTGATTCACATGTGAAGAATGGCAAGGTCACTGAGAAGCCAAGAACTCTGCAGCAGCTACTTCCTGTAAGCATGCACAGTGCCTTGTGTCTGAGAAGGAAGTGGAGGAACCCTGGGCCTAGCCTGCCTTCTGCACACAGGGGACCCCTCTGTGGAGAGGTACCCGCCTGCCACCCTCCACACCCCTTCTGGGGTTTAGACTCTCATTTTCTGGTGTTTAAAGGTGACAGGGAAAAGCATCTCTGGAGGAGGTTGAAAAGTGTTCTCCACCCTGAGATTATAAGGGGCAAATTCGAAGCACTGGAACCTATGGTTTCAGACCAGACAAGGCTTCAAAAATCCCAGGTGACATCCTAGAAGTGACCACAATTTCAACAGAGGAAACAGAAAAGCAGTTAGAAGCTTCTGCAAGACACTGTGGGTACCATTTGAACATTCATGTTTCCTGTCTGCCAAGAAGTCTGTCTTAAACCCCTAACACTGCTAATTACATGGCTAGTGTTGCTGTCGTTGGTTGCTGTCAAGTCAGCTCCGCACACAGCGACCTTATGTGTAATAGGACCAACTGTTGCCCAGTCCTGTGCCAAATTCATGATCATGAGGTCTGAGCCCACTGCCAAGGTTACTCTGTCAATCCACCATTGAGGGCTTCCTTGTTTTTCACTGACCAATCATGATGTCCTTTTCTAATGATCGGTCTTTTCCAAAGTAAGTGAGCCAAGATCTCACCATCCTCATGTCTAAGGAGATTCCAGGTATAACTGTGGTGAATTGTTGTTGTTCGATGGCTCCCACTCATAGAGACCCTATGGACAACAGAACGAAACACTGCCCCATCCTGTGCTAGTCTCACAGTCTTTGCTATATCTGAGCCCATCATTGAAGCCACTGTATCAATTCATTTTCTTGAAGGACTTCCCCTTTTTCACTGACCCTCCTCCTTACCAAGCATGATATCCTTCTCCAGGGAATGGTCCCTTCTGGCAACATGACCAAAGTAGGTCAGACGAAGTCTGGCCATTCTCACTTCCAAGGAGCATTCTGGTTGCACTTCTTCCAGGACAGATTTGTTCATTCTTCTGGCATTCCATGGTACTTTCAGCATTCTTCACCAACACCACAACTCAAAAGCATCAACTCTTCTTCAGTCTTCCTTATTCATTGTTCAGCTCTCACATGCATATGAGGCGACTGAGAATACCATGGCTTGAGTCAGGTGCACCTTAGTCCTCAAGGAGACATCTTTGCTCTTCAGCACTTGAAAGAGGTCATTTGCAGCAGATTTGCCCAGTGCAATACATCTTCTGATTTCTTGACTGCTGTTTCCATTGGTGTTGATTGTGAAACCAAGTAATATGAAATCTTTGACAACTTCAGTCTTCTCTCCATTTATCATGATGCTGCTTATTGGTCCAGTTGTGAGGTACAACTGTTAAGATACCAGCTTGCTCTCTTCTTTATAACCTTTGTTTTCTTTTTGAAATTATTCAAATAATATGTTAGCTTTAAAAACTTATAAATACAAAAAAAAAAAAAAAACCACCCAAACAGATTGCCATTAGTGTAATCTGACTCATAGCAACCCTCTAGGGCAAAGTAGAACTGTCCATAGGGTTTTCAAGGCTGTAATCTTTACAGAAGCAGACTACCACATCTTTCTCCTACAGAATGGCTGGTGGTTTGAACTACTGACTTTATGGTTACAGCCAAGTGCTTAACCATTCTGCCACCAAGGTGCCTTTAAAACACAGATAGATAGAAAAGAAAATTTTCCCATAATTCCACTGCTTGAAGAAAACCACTGTTGACACATTGGGGCACATCCTTCTAGTCTTTTTCTGTGATGAGGTGGATATCAGAATGAGCTGCTCAACAGCCACCCTGCTGCACACCATTGTGGAGCATCCTTGCACCTTTAGTGGGATTTAATCCCTCTCCAGCTCCCACATGTGTCCTGATGGGGCTAAGCTAAATTACAGTGATCTCTGCTCTTGACAGCGTTTGACCTGAAAACGATGATGAGACACCAACCATCAGAGGGAGCAGAGTGGCAGGTGGTAAAAGCTGAAAAACATCACAGGCTTTTGGCACATTTCTGGCGGGAGTGTGACTGTGGTACTGCTTTTGGCACAAACCTAGCAAAAGCCACTAAAATGTCTTATACTCACATGCCTTGTCCCAGCAACTCCGCACTCCAGGAAATGTGTTCTCCAGACATAAAAACACCAATAAGTAAGCACACCCACTGGGCGTCTGTCAGCAGAGGCTGGCCTGTTGCTGTGCTACTGAACTGGCTTCCATGGAGCTTCCAGCCTAAGACGGACGGAGAAGCAAACCTGCATATCTACTCCCAAGAAGCCAGTCCATGAAAACCCTGTGGATCACAAGGGTTGAAACCCATTGTGCATGGGGTCACCATGAGTCAGGGGGCTGGCTTCATGGAAACTAACAACAATGATATAAAGATGTTTTCAAAGACCCTTATTGTAGCATCATTTGGAATGGAGAAAATGAAAGATCACCTGACTGTCTATGACAAAGGGAGTGGTTTGAATAAATTATGAAATATACACATTATGGAGTATTAAATAACCATTAGAAAGTAATTAGATCTATATTGGGGATTACTGAGAGTGGGAGGGGAAAGGGGGGTTTTTGTTTAAGGGTCATTGAGTTTATGGTAATGGAATAATTTGGGAATGGAGAGCAATAATGGTTGCATAACATGAGGACTGTGACCAAAGTCACTGAGTTATACATGTAGAAACTATTGAACTGGGGAACGTTTTGTTGTGTATATATTTAGCACACACTCAAAATATAATTCAGTCTATAGAGATGGACCTGGCGAAATAGCTATGACATTTTGTTAGTTTAAAACAAGTTTCCGGACTGAACAACTACATTGGAAATACTGAAACTCCTCATGCATTGTGAAGAATGTAACCAAAGCCACAGAGCGATTTGTGTAGAATCTGTTCAATGGGAGCCTAAGCTGCTGTGTAAACCTTTACCAAAAACACAATGAAAAAATACCCTTTAAAAAAGCAAGTTCTTGTACAATAGGATGGCAAATACTTGTTTTTCATTTTTCTGTATAATAAAACACCCAGTTTTTACCTGGATAGGTAGAATTCAGGATAAAGCTTGTGTTCCCAGTCTCCCTTGCTGTTTGGTGTGGTTCTGTGATTAAATTATGGCCAAGGGGCTGAGGACAGTTGCGACATCTGCCACTTCTGGGCTGTGTTCTTCAAGGAAGGGGAGTCCAGCCCCCCTTTTTTTCTTCTTCTACCTTTGGTTAGAGTGAAGAGGTGGTGATGAGTAACCAGGGATGATAGTGTAAGAAGCTAGTCGTAAAGAGAGATGAAGTTTAGATACAGGCCCAGACATAGATGAAACCTGCACGTGTTAAGCTGAGTAAAATAAGTCAGACACAAATTGACATATAATGTATAATCCTACTTGTAGAAAATATCTAGTAGGCAAATGCCCAGAGACCAAAGTTTATTAACGGCTAACAGGGGTGAGTGGGAGAGAAAAGGGGAGCTGTAGTTTAAGAGGTCCTGAGTGTCTACAAAGGGTGATGAGACAATGTGGAAACAGTTAGTGGTGATGGTCACATAGCATGATGCATATAATGAATGTCACAGCAGGATGAATGGAAAAATGGCTGAAATGGCAAATCCTGTGTTACATATTTTACCACAGTCAAATCAATTTTTTACATTTAGGAGATTCCCAGAAAGGGGAAGAGAAGCCAGGTCTGTTTACCTTCAAAACCTACATTCTCCATTTTCTGAAGCACCATCAAGCAGCCACAAACGTCACCAACTTTGTACAAACATCTCATGATGGCCTCCACTTGGTTTTTGAGAAAGAAATTCGCTCAGCTGAGACTGTCGCCCCGCTCCTCCAGCTTCACCACACTTGTCCGTAAGGCTGGCAGCGGCCACCAGTTGGGAGGCTGTTTTGTCCCAGGTGGTTTCACTTTCTCTCAGTGTAGATTGCTGAGGGCGGCAGAGGATAAAATCAGGAGATCCAGTTGGGATCCCATCTGCTCAGAGGGCAGTGTGGCAGGCTGCCAGAACCCACCTGCCTACTGCTTTTGGAAACCCAGATTTCCCTGGGAAGATTTCACTGCCCCTGAGGCAGCCCTCAGCTAGGTGCCGTGGCACTGATTCAGTCTCATGGCAACTCCATGTGTCAGAGCACAACTCTGCTCCAGCAGGTTCCAATGGCTGATTCTTCAGCAGATCACCAGGCCTTTCTTCTGAGGCACCTCGGGGTGCACTCCAACCCCAACCTTTGGTTACTAGGTGGGCACATTAACTGTGCCACCCAGGGACACCAGCCTTAACTATTGGTGTTCTTGAATCGCTTTCCACTTACAGTGAGCCCATGTGATAGGGTAGTATTATCCCTTAGGTTTTCATTGTCGTGATCTTTATTGAAGCATATTACCAGGTCTTTCTTCCACAGAGCTTCTGGGTGGGTTAAAACTGTCAACCTTTCAGTTAGTAGTCAAGCACTTAACCATTTGTGCCACCAGGACTCCAGCCTTTGACTGTGTTGTTGTCATTGCGTGTCAGAGCCAATTCCAACTCATAGTGACCCTACAGGACATAGTAGAACTGGCCTATAGGGTTTCCAAGGCCATAATCTTTATGGAAGCAGACTGCCACATCATCCTTCCATGGAGCAGCTGGTCTGAACCACCAAACAGCTGGTTTGAACCACCAAGTTCTCAGTTAGCAGCAAAGCACTTAAGCACTGGGCCACCAGAGCTCCAAGCCCTTAACTCAGTAACTCGAAACAGAAAGGCAATGTACCAAATGTGAGTGATCACCATGGTAGTATTAAGGAAGAGGGAGACATAGAGAGGTGCATGGAAGGTACAGACAATAAAGATGAACCCTTTTGCACATACAGTACTGGATTGTCAGTGAAGGTAAACATGGATATACGGGTAGATAGATGAGTGGACAGGCTGAACTATTAGGTATGTCTATGCAGGGGGGAGTGTGCCCATGACCATGTGTAGGGTTGCCAGACAATGTTTATACAAGCATATTGGTATATTCTATAAGAATTTTCAGGTATATAGTAGCGCTGACAAGGGACAAGGTTGTTGTCAGTTCTTGGCCACAGCCAGCTACCCGGAGAGAGTGAGTAGTTGGACCTGTGGCCTTGGGACCATAGTCACAGGGGACATCAGGCTCAATTGCTATAACATACTACACAAAACATTGTTTCACATCCTACTTTGCAGAGTAGTGACTGGGATCTTAAATGCTTGCAAGCAGCCGTCTAGATACAACAATGGGTCTCTTCTTGTCCAGAGCAAAAGAGAATGAAGAAAACCAAAGATTCATGGAAATAATTAGTCCAAGCGACTGGTACACGATGCAATCTTCAGCCTATATGACTGAGACCAGAAGAAATAGATGGTGCCCGGCTATCACTGTCAACCACTCAGAGGGGGATCTATGTAGGAGATCCTGGATACAGTGGGAGAACAACGTGGGACAAAACTCAAAATCATTTTTTTTTTTTTAAAGGAGGGACCAGGTCTTTGCTGGTCTGATAGAGCCTGACGGAACCCCTGAGACTATTGTCCCTAGCTGCCCTTCAGGTCTGGAATTGAAACTACTCCTGTGGCTTCCAGCCAAACAAAAGACAGGCATATGAGCTGAACATTTACATTAGGTAGATACACTCCTTGGAGAGATCAATCATGGGAGAGTAGAAGGTCTGTGCATGCACAGGGAGACAGCTCATGGGGCAGGAGTGCATGGAGGGAAGGACACAGGGAAGAGGTTAACTATGGGGAGGAAGTGGGAGGGGAGCTGTTGCATTGTGGAAATTGCAGTCAATGTCATGAGACAAAGTGCTGTATGGAAAGAGAATTTGCTCTGTAAACTTTTACCCAAATCACAATTTAAAAAAAAAACAACCTCACTGTTATTGAGTCAATTCCTACTCCCATTGAGTTTCTGAGGCTGTAGATCTTTATGGAAATAGATTGTCCCATCCTCCATCCTCTTTCCAAGGAGCAGCTGGTGGTTGGAACTGCTGACCTTCTGGTTAGCAGCCAAATGCCTTAACGACTTCGCCACCAGAGCTCCTTAGTTCTTAACTAGTGCCTGGCAAACACAAGAGTACAAATATCTCAGGTCATATGTCCCTGATCAAGACCCTTCTGGGGTGTATTTAACACTAGTGCCTCTCACACTTTAATCCTCATGCAAATTGCCTGGGAGTCAAGTTCAAGTGTAGATTCTGGTCTGCAAGTCTACATTTCTAATAAACTCCTGGGTAGTGACACCACTCTGTCAGTTTGTTGTACTGTGGTGGCTTCTGTGTTGCTATGAGGCTGGAGGCTATGCCACCAGTATTTCAAATATCAGCAGGTTCACCCATGGTGGACAGGTTTCAGTGGAGCTTCCAGACTAAGATACATTCAGAAGAAGGAAGGGGCCATCCACTTCTCAAAGAATCGGCCAAGGAAAACCTTACGAATAGCAGTGAAACATCAGCTGTTAAAGTGCCAGAAGATGAGCCCTTCAAATTGGAAGCACTCAAAATACAACCGGGGAAGAGCTGCCCCCTCAAAGTAGAGCTGACCTTAATGATGTGAATGGAGTAAAGCTTTTGGGACTTTCTTTCATTTGCTGATGGGGAAAAAAGGGAAGAAACAGCTACAAACATTCATTAATAATTGGAACATGGAATGTACATAATATGAATGTAGGAAAGCTGAAAGTTGTCAAAAATGAAATAGAATGCACAAAGATTGATATCCTAAGTATTAGTGAGCTGAAATGGACTGGTATTGGCCATTTTGAATCAGACAATCGTATGGTCTACTAAGGCAAGAATGATAAATTGAAGAAGAATAGTGTTGCATTTATCTTCAAAAAGATCATTTCAAGATCTATCCAGAAGCATAATGCTGTCAAAAAAAAAAAAAAAAAAAAA